>NC_058410.1:122732781-122785090 GCF_002201575.2 Neomonachus schauinslandi
CTTCGTGCTAGATTTTTTGATCTATAAAAATATAATGTCCAAAGGGGCTCAAATTTTGATCGCAAGATATAAACAGTTTCTGCAGATCGTTTCAGTTTGTCTAGGCAAGTATGTCCAGACTTTCAGATTGCCCTCTGCTCCCCCTTCCTGCCTTCCTCCTTGTCGAATGGGTGGAGAAGTGGGGGCCGGCAATGGCCTTGGCCGGATGGAAGGCCTAGCAGGCCGGACTGGATCATGCACTGGAAATGCCCCAGGCCCGCACTGTGGCTTCCCTCTGGCCTTTGAAGGGAACACTGTGCTTCATGACACTCACGATCTGGTCTCCCACGTGGCTGCCCCTGGTGGAAGGACACTGGCGGCAGACGCCTGAGCCTCTCCCTGCCTTGCCCGCCACCCAGGCCCCTCACCTGCTCCTCCTGCCCTCTGCTGCAGGGTCACTGCGCACCCGCACGACCGGCCGCGGCTGGCCCTTGGGGATCCGTGCAGTGTCCTCGCCCCGCTGACACCGAGGCCAGCCAGGGGCTGCCTGTGCCTGGCCCTCCCCCCGGGGGTGTGTGGCCACATCTGAGGCTGCGGCGGGCGGGGGCGCAGCGACAGCTTTGCAAAGCCTGAGGCAGGCAGCGGCAGCAAAAAGCCCCCCATGCTCTCAGTGTGCCTTCGCTTCTCTCGCGCACTTCTTTCGGGGCTGGAGGCAAGACGCAAGCAAATCAGCCGTAAGACCTGCCCTGCCGACCCTGGAGCCCTGTCTCGCCGTTCCCGGTCCTCCCATCCCTCTCCTGCAGCAAGCCCTTCTTAGCCACCGAACTCAGGCCATCGTAGGGGCGCAAAAATACTTCCTCTGTACAACGTAAGGGAATTCTGAGGGGAATAGCAACGTTTGGAAGATCCTCTTTTAAGACAGTACCCTGGTTTACAAGCTGTCCTGCCCGGGAGCCTTATTTTGCGCGTGAGCCCATCTCTTCTCCTTTGATCTTCCCTGCAGGGAACCCAAATCATCTCCCAGCAGATGGGATGCTTATGGATTATGTACATAGGTTAAAGTGGAAAATCCATTAGTAACAGTTGAGATTTAATCCTGGTGTGTGTGTGAGCATGAGTATATAAATAAGTCTTTTAAAAAGTAGACTCACTCTAAGGGCGCCTGGGTGGCTCAGTCCGTTAAGCGTCTGCCTTCCTCTCCCTGCATGGGGCTCCCTGCTCAGCACGGACTCTGTTTCTCCCTCTCCCTCTGCCTGCCACTCTCCCTGCTTGTGCTCTCTCTGTATATGTCAAATAAATAAATAAAATCTTAAAAAAAAAGTAGAATCACCCCAGCCACACAGTCCTGCAACTTGCTTTATTCACGGAATAAATCTTCTGCATCTTACCTGTTGGGACCTATGAAACTGTTTCTTTTAATGCTGCCGCACTAACCCACTGTATGGATGGAAGCAGCTGAATTTATTTAACCCCTTTCCCGCGATTTTTTCCTTTCCTATTAAGAACAATGAAGGTGCGGATACATTTATAGGCTTGTCTGTGGCTTACTGCCTAACTCCTTCTAAGAGAAGGAGCGTAAGAGTTTGCTTTTGTCACCCTGTGTCGGGAACAGAACAGAATAAGCAGATGAACAGAAATGGATGAACAAACAATACATGGATTCATCATAAATGGATGAATGAAAATATCCTTTTGCTCTTGTCACAGGTTTGCTGCAGAATAAATTTCTAGAAGTGGAACAGTAGAGCAGGGTTATGCATACTTACCCCTTATTCCAAATCACCAAACTGTGCTCCAAGTATGTTGTGCTAATCCGTCTGTCCTCCAGCAAATCCTAGACCATCCTAGATTTCCTCAGAAGGCGGAGCTGATGGGGCTGGTGTGCAGGTGGTTTACTTTGGGAAGCAATTCCAGGGAGTGGGAGTGGGAGCGTGGGAAGGGTCAACAGGGAAGGAGGGAAAGCCAGTTTAGGGATCCCTTACTGAGCTGGTCACTGCTGTGGGCATCGAGGATTCCTTCCCTCTTGGGACCCTCTTAGGAACTTCGTAGAATGTGCTCAGGATTGTTCTCTGAGAAATGGAGAGGAGAGTACATATAGTCTCAACTCCTTTCAAGGGCTGCCCCCAGGATGTGTTACCTCTGGACCTTTACCTTATCTCTGGACTTTTATTGTGTGGCTCACATGCCCAGAACGGCCCAGAAAGCTGGGGTGGGGTGGGGACAGGATAGAGAGCAAGAGACTGAAGCGCACAGAAGAGATGGGCCATTGGGCTGCACCTCACAGCTGGTTGTTACAGCAACAGCTGGACTGAAAAGGTGGGCTGTAGGTGTGTGTGTGGGGGGGGGAGGGGATGATGGATGTTTGACATGCTCCTTTTACCCACTCCTTTGCTCCACAGCTGAAATCCTCATACTGCTTACTTTTTGCCAGACTGACAAATGAAAGACTAACCCTTGCCGTTTGAAAAATGGACATTTCTTTAATTATTGGTAAGGCTAAACATCTTTTCACAAGCTTACTGGCTAATTTTATTTATTCTGTGAATTGCATATATTTAATTATTTATACATATATGTATATATATACATATATATACACACACATATACATAAGTTAATGACTCTTCTAGTGAAAAATTAAGATATTATTTTGACCGCCCACCCTTTCCTCAGAGGGAACTACTCTTCTTAATTAGTATGTGTTCTTTCAGTTTTTTAAGCTATGCTCTTGCATAGACATATGTTTCTATAAAAGTACATAGTTCTGTGCCTTTACCTACACACACACACATACACACAGGCATGCACGGACACACACACACATAGGCATGCACACCCACACACACAGGCATGCACACACATAGGCATGCACACACACACAGGCATGCACACACACACACAGGCATGCACACACACACACACACACGCATGCACGGACACACACACAGAAGCATGCATACACACACACAGGCATGCACGGACACACACACACATAGGCATGCACGGACACACACACAGAAGCATGCACACACACACAGGCATGCACACACACAGGCATGCACGGACACACACACACACGCATGCACGGACACACACACAGGCATGCACACACACACACAGGCATGCACGGACACACACACGCATGCATGGACACACACACAGGCATGCACCCACACACAGGCATGCACGGATACACACACACACTTGTAGGCATTATGTATACTTGTAAATGAATGATATTATATGTATTATTCTGAAGGTCATTGATTAACTCAGAAATATGGTTATCCTTCATATCAGTGCATACAGAGTTGCTTTGTTCTTTTAAAACACAACGTGCTATTTTAGAATATGGACACAGCACACCACCCCTGCAGATGACTATTTTGGGTTGTTTATGATAGATCACCATAACAAACAATGCTTAGATGAACACACTTCCTTTTGCATCTGTGTTGGTTTTTTCTGGGGTAGGTAACCCAAAGGGGGGGGGTCCACTAGCTTAAACTTTTAATAACATTTTTTAAAAAAGATTTTATTTATTTATTTGACAGAGAGAGACACAGCGAGAGAGGGAACACAAGCAGGGGGAGTGGGAGAGGGAGAAGCAGGCTTCCCGCAGAGCAGGGAGCCCGATGTGGGGCTCGATCCCAGGACCCTGGGATCATGACCTGAGCCGAAGGCAGACGCCTAATGACTGAGCCACCCAGGCGCCCCTTAATAACATTTTCAATAATGATCAGCAAAACACTATAATTGCTTACTTTGGCACAGATGATTGCACACCAGGACCGCCTGCCTGAGTGGAGCGTAGGGGTCTTAGGACACCACTGGGTGACTTGAGGCTCATTGTGCTGGGACCATGCAATGAAGGGGATACTGAGGGGTCCAGATCTAGACCCAGTAAGGATGCTAGGCCATGCCTGTCCACAAGTGTGGGGTGTGGGGGTGAGAGGGCAGGGCCCCTAAAGTTGTGGACCGTGGGTTGGCAGAGTCAAGATGGCTTCCCTACATGGATGACGTGGCTCAGTGGGTAGCTGAGGGCCTGACCCCGGAAGTCAGTGAGCTGCTTCCGCCATTTCTGTTTCTACTGTGGCTTTTCTGTTGCCATCACTTGTTCATTAAAACAATTACTTTGTCTTTTTATTATAGATTTGCAAGAATTCTTTACATATTGAGAATACTGTTTTACCCCCATCTGTCATGTAGGTTGCAAATATTTTTTAGTTTGTCAGATAGTATTTAATTCCATTTGTAAGTCTTTAATACTTAAGTAGCTATGCAATTTTTATGAGTGAGTTTGATTTTTTTCTTTTATGACTTGTGGGTTTTGTCTCATGCTTAGAATTCCCCCCCACAAAGAGTTTCTTATATTTTATTTAATTTTATTTTATTCTTTTACAGATTTATTTATTTATTTGAGAGAGAGAGGGAGAGAGAGAGAGTGAGTGCATGAGTGGAGGGAGGGGCAGAGGGGGAGAATCTCAGATTCCCCATTGAGCGTGGAGCCTGATGCGGGGCTTGATCCTACCACCCATGAGATCATGACCTGAGCCGAAATCACAAGTCGGACAGGTAACCGACTGAGCCACCCAGGCGCCCCAAGAGTTTTTTATATTTTAAATAATTTTATTTATTGTTTTGTAATATTTAAGTCTGTGGCTATCTGGAATTTATTTCCCTCATGGTAGCAAGTTTGGGGGTGGAGAGGGGGCATCTAACATGTCTTCTTCCCCCCTTCCCCATTGTGCCAGCATCATTTACGAGGCCCCTGCCTTCCCTCACCTAGGTGGAACGCCAAGCCTACCACATGACTGAATTCCTGCAGACGACTGTGGGTGAAATCTTCGTTTCCATTCATTCTCCCCTCCCCCTCCTCACTCCCCTTGGCAGTGTTTCTTCCAAAGAGGAAAAGTCATGTTTTATGATTGGACAGCGTTTGAAACCTGACAGGCTGATAGGGTGACATTGGATGCCAGCTGAGCTAGTGTCCGGTCATCCCTTTGCTCTGTTGCTGGGATCAGCCCGTCTGGCAGACCCTCCTCGACCTCTGGGCTTCCTGCCTCCTGTGGGCTGCGGCCTGGGCTGAACCAGCCTCTCCCCCCACTCCTGCCTCCACTCTGACCGAACAGGTCAGGATTGCTGGGGATGGGTCAACAGCTCGCAGGTGGTCCTAAGGGGTCTAGGTCTGTGAGTCACCGAGGTGGACTCTGGCCGTGTAGACTCCATCCAGGAGACTCTACTGATCACGCACTGGCAAGAAGGGGAAACTCAGTCCTCATTCCTGCTCACTTACCGAGAGCTATTGTTTCCTGGCCTCTTTAGCTGTTGGATGCAAACTTCTTTGGGGAGGAAACTCTAAGTAGGAGGGTTGAGTTGTGGGTCTAGGAACCCCCATTCCACGTAGTGAAAACACACACACACACACACACACACGTTTCTGTTTCTGGTGATCTTTTTGTGCATTTCACTGTCAGCACCGAACTCCATACCATGCTATCCTGTGGAGGGACAGCTTAGCTAAAGGTTAAGCTCTAAAGTAGCCCATAAGGCTAAAATTGCACATAGACAAAATTGCTGTTGAAAATCCCTTAAATTGGCTGTAAAGTGCAGGGGACAGAGTGCTGGGCTCAGCAAGCTCTCAGGGCTGACAGTTTTCCCTCCATTGTTGGATCTAATCTCTTTCTTCCACTCGGGTACTGTGGGAGGAGGATGGGTTCCTTTAGGAGCGGTATTGTATGAGAGATACACACACCTTCAACAGTAGACCCACATGCAGTTCAGTGAGGGGCTCACACCACCAGAAACCCGGCAACTGAGAGCAGAAGTCCATCTCCTGCCCCCTCACATGGCCGTGGTGGGCAGCCTTGCTTGCACTACCAGTGTTAATTGGCCAGGGCGGCCATAACAAAGCACCACAGGCCGGGGGGCTGAAACAACACACGTTTATTTCCTCGCAGATTTGGAGGCTACAAGTCCGAGATCGAGGTGTCAGCAGGTTGATTTCTTCTGTGGCTTCTCTCCTTGGCTTGTAGGTGGACTTGTTGATGCTGAGATGTTACCTGGTCTTCCCTAGGGAGTTTCTTTGTGTGTCCACATTTCTCTTCTTCTTTTTTTTTTTTAGATTTTATTTATTTATTTGAGAGAGAACGAGAGAGAGCACATGAGAGGGGGGAGGGGCAGAGGGAGAAGCAGACTCCCCGCCAAGCAGGGAGCCCGATGCGGGACTCGATCCCGGGACTCCAGGATCATGACCTGAGCCGAAGGCAGTCGCCCAACCAACTGAGCCACCCAGGCGCCCCCACATTTCTCTTCTTATAAGGTCACCCATCAGGTTGGATTAAGGCCCACCCTCATGATCCCATTTTAGCTTTAATGATCACTTAAAGGCCCAATCTCTAAATATAGTCACATTCTGAGATACTGGGGGTTGGAACTCCAACATATGAATTTTGGGAAGGGGGATAAAACTCAGCCCATAAAACTGTTGAAATCCCTGTCAATCAATCAGTCAGTCAACCAATCAATCAATCTCAACCTTTTCTCCCTCTCAATCTCTCTCCCTCTCTATACCTGTCTGTCTATCTATCTATCTATCTATCTATCTATCTATTTATCTATCATCTATCATCTATCTCCCCAGAGACTCCCTATGGAAGGAGACCACAAGGAGTACTTCATTTCATTTTTTGCAACACCCTAACACATAGGTATTATTATTATTCCCATTTTACAAATGAGGAAACTGAGTGAGATAATTATTCCAAGATCACACAAATTATGTAAGTAGAAGAGCTGGGATTTGAACCTATATAACTGGACTCTAGAATCCATGCTCTTAAGCAATAAGGAGACTACTTTTTCAAGTATTTTCCTATGTTTGTTTTTTTTTGATGAGAGTCTTGGCCCCATTCTATAGATTTTGAAATGTAGAGTTCTTTTTGTGGTCATTTTCTAATTAAGCTGTTACTATAATCTTTTCATCTTTAATTCATGAGTTATTTATGAGTGCTTTCAAATTTCTAGGTAGTTAGATTGGGGGCTATATTTTGGTGGTTTATTTTTAGTTTTGTTGTCAGAGAATAGGGTATGTTTGATTGCTATCTCTCTATCTATATGAACTTGTTAAGATTTTCTTTATTACACAGTTTATAAATGATTTCTGTAAATAGTCAATGAATATTCTGAAAAGATTTTCTGTTTTATACAAAAATAGTCTGTCTATTAAATAAAGCATATTGTGCACTTCAAATGCTCTCATCATATTAATTCTTTTTCTACTGGATTTGATATAAATTTATAAATCTTATTGTGATCTTATTAAAAAAAACTTGAATTCGTAATTTTTTTGCTTCAAGTATTTCCATACAATATAGTTTAGTGTGCATCTGTTACAATTTCTTTAGAGGTAGTATCTTTTATCAATAAAATTCTTCTCAGCCTTATTTGATGTTTTGACCTTAAAGTGCACTCTGTGTGACACTCTTGCCATTTGCAATTGTTAGCAGTATTCTGATATATTCTTGTTCACTTCTTTATTTTCTACCTTTATTCTTTATTATTTTTTTGTAGATAAGTAACTTAAAAATTTCATTTAGCTGGGTTTTTTTTTTTTGCTTTTTAATTTAATCTGTTTTTTCTTTGAATATAAGACATGGCAAGGAGAATAATTTTATCCATGCACACTTACTTATTGCAATGACTGATATACTTAATCTTTCTCTTGCCATCTTACTTTATGTTTTATGTTCATTGTGATTTCTTATTGCTTCTTTTTTTCACCTTTCCTGCCTCTTCTTTGTTTGATCATTTTTTTGGTCTTTTTTTTTCTGCTCTAGGGTTATGAAATATTATATCTAAATGTTATTCTAAGAGTGGTTACTCTTAAATTATTACAAACATATTTTTCCTACATTCTTCTATCAAAGTTAAGAATTAAACATTATTCATAACCACCAGCCTTCATACAGTCAAGAATTTTAACGTGTATTTACTTCCGTTTTCTTCCCCTTATCACCTGGTTTTTATTAAATAATCTGGAATTTTTTTCATATTTCTCCTTCTGCCATTCATTCCTCAGAAAACAGCTTAAAACTCATTAATTTGCAGTGTTATGCATAATGGTGAGTAGGGAAAGTTGCAGCAGTTTTAATATTTTAGGATGGAGAAGAGAATCATTTTGGACTGTATACCACTCTTGATTCTGTGACACACATTTCCGTGAACCCCTTCGGTCATGTAAGAAAGTACTCATTAGGGGAAAGGTTGAGTTAACCCAAGTGCAGCTGCCTCAGACCAAGATGTGAACTATTTTGTTCAGTAGATATTTGCTAATCTGCATTAAGACTCACCTGTGGTGGAAATCACTGTTCTCAAGTCGTGTGTATTTCTTATTGCAAGTCATTAAGTGGTTCAGGAATCAGGTCGGTCTATAACCTGGGTTTTTTGCAAGGCTGATTTTTCTCCACCTCATGTGGAAGGATTGAGTGGGTTTGGCACAGATTTGACTGTTTTGGACCAGTGGTGTCCTGAGGCGGGTTCTTCAGAGTGGAATGCCCAAGTGTTTGGAAGAAAGTATTGTGGGTAGTTAGAATTATCTTCACTGGCCCATCAGAATGGGACTAAATGTTTTGGGTTGAGTTGGGGCAACTCAGAAGAAAATAAAAGTTTTTACTGTCAATAATCTAGTATTTCTTAGTCATTGTCTTGCCATTGTGTGTGTCCACTTTCAATTTATGGAACTGCTATTAAAAAGATCTTGATATTGACTCTCTCAGACTTATCTTCTGAGTGCTTTATCTTTCTTCGCTTTGTAATTTCTATCCGCTTTACTGTTTTATCATGTTTTGGGGGGGACTTTATTCTGCTGATTTACCAGTTGTAAAATTTTATTTTTAACAGTGTTCTTTTTGTGGCTCAGTTCCCTGATTAAATGTTATATTTATTTGATTATTGTTCTTTCTACAACTATTTTTTATGTCTCTAGTGGGTTCTTTTTCAGAGGAGGCTTTGGATGTTACTGGGAATACTATTCAGAATTTTTTAAAAATTTTTTTTAAAGATTTTATTTATTTATTTGACAGAGAGAGAGACAGCGAGAATAGGAACACAAGGAGGGGGAGTGGGAGAGGGAGAAGCAGGCTTCCTGCCGAGCAGGGAGCCCGATGTGGGACTCGATCCCAGGACCCTGGGATCATGACCTGAGCCGAAGGCAGACGTTTAACGACTGAGCCACCCAGGCGCCCAATACTATTCAGAATTTATAAAGGATTATCTTCTATTCTTAACATTAAATCTTTTTAATTGGGAGCCATTTGGGCTGGTTGCCTAGTTTAGTGTCATTCTTTCTCGTTGCTCATTCTCCTCAAGAGTCTAGTAAATTACCTTTGCTTTATCATATTTTTAAATTATAGCCTGGGCTGGTAGGACTCTCTTAGCACCTAGGATAGGTTAATGTGTAATTCTCTCTCAAGATCATCCTGATTGGGGTGCCTGGGTGGCTTAGTCAGTTAAGCATCTGCCTTTGGTTCAGGTCATGATCCCAGGGTCCTGGCTCTCTGCTCAGTGGGGAGTCTGATTCTCTCTCTCCCTCTGTCTCCACCCCCACCCCTACTCGCGCTTGCTCGCTCTCTCTCCCTCTCAAATAAATAAATATTAAAAAAAAAAAAGAGCATCCTGCTCTACACCACCCCTCCCGCCCCAGTGAAGATGCTAACTGGAGAATGTTCTAGACTCAAAGAGGGCAACCAGTTACTTTGCTTGAGAGCCTGGGAGATGTCCCAGTGGCTCCCTGCCCACCCTGCCTCCCTGCCAGATGATTCATTTAACATATTACATTGTTGTGTTTCAGTGAATAAAGATGGCATTTAATTGAATCCAAACTGTGTTTCCTTTCACTGATAGTCTTTCAAGTTGGTAAAAATGACAGATTTCCTTAGTTTCAGTGTAGTTATAATTCTTCTGATTCCTTTTTGTATGTGTCTGGCAGGTTTTTTTTTTTCTTTTCTTAAATGTTATAGATATCATCGCCATTCTTACAAGTCCTCCAAAATATTTTAACAGAGAAATGTATCTTTCTGTATACTTTTATAATTTTTAATGATCAAAAGCACTAATTAAAAACCTGAAATGCCTCTAAGTACAGAATGGCAGTGTAGTGAGCTATAAAGGGTCCCTAGGGCTAGGATTCAGAACATCTGGTCCTAGCACTGGTTTGACACAAGCTGTGTGACTCTGAGAAATCACATCTGCTCCTTGGGCTTCACTTTCAATTTTCTCATCTGTTAAATGAAGGCAGATTATTCAGGCATTGTGCATCTTACCACACCTACTCATTTCTTCATTCAGCAAGGACTCATAGCCAGATACGGAACTCTGCACAAAAATAAAATATTAAAAGGGGAGAAAAATAAGAAGGAGGAAGAGAGGGAGGTAGAGGGAGAGGAAGAACAGGAGGAGGAGGAAAAGAATGCCTTCAGTATGTCCTGCGTCAATCAGGAGAGACTACGTTAACCGATTCAATAATTGTTGTATTACAACAATGTATAGTGATTAATAGAAAAGAGGAGTGAGGTCCTCACACTTCCTGGAAGTTAGAGAATAATTAGGGTTTCTTTTATAGAGGTGACTCAAACTTGGGTTCAAAGGCTGACCAAGCAGTTTGTCACAGGAATGAGTGAGCAGCCAGGAGGAAGGACCAGCATGAACCGGTTGGCTGGAGGCAGGGTAAGGAGAGGCTGGAAGGGGCAATGTGTCTGGGGCACAAGCGAAGAGTCCCTGGGACCTTCTGAGAATGAGGGGCCTGTGAGACTCTGCAGGAGACCACCTGGAGCCCAGGAAAGGGGGGTAGAACTTATCTGGGAGGCGCATAGCAGAGCTGGTGGCGCGAGCCATCAGGGGAAGAGTATTGGTTTGCATAGTAATGGGAGTGGTTAGACTGCCCTGAGGATGAGGAGGGATGGGAAAAGGGCAGGTACGCTTGGATGGAGGGGCTGGAGAGGCAAAGTCCTCAGGACAGAGCTAGATTTTAGTAGGGAAAGAACAGTTGATGAGGGTTTAAAACATCTCAGGAGACAAAAATCCAGAAGGTAACAAAGAGAGGGTAGGGAATATGGAAATAGAGTCATATCAAGTGGAAAGGAGTTGGGTTCGCTTCTTAGGGGTGGCAGTAAGGAGGACAGGTGGCCCACAGGGCTCCCAGCAGAGGGAGAGGATAATGGGGATGAAAATGGCAATGAAAGGTCATTTAGCCTCAGCTATCACTGTCACAACAGGCTAGGCTGTTTTCCAACATGAAGACAGAGGGAAGCCAGTAACTGGCAAGAATTCCTGCTTAATAATTCATCATACGTGTGATATTTACATTTAAAGGCAATAGATATTTTAATTAAGCTGATGGCTGGTCCAAGCAGTCATTCTAATTTAATGGCAGCCTGCTTGTTGCTGCCCTTCATTAGCCTGAGTGGTCACCGTGTCCTCTTCCCCGTCATGTCATAGACACTCCTGCTGTCTCCTCACTGGCAAATGGTGGCAATTGTATCTACAAAGCTCTACCAGTGAATAGCCCTTGAGTTAAAATTTGTGCACTGAAAATGGAGCAGACTCCTACAGATAACACATGGCCTTCAGAAGCTAATTGTCATGTAAGTATTTCTAATTATGCAAGCAGGAACAATATTTCCAAGCAGTGCCAATGGACAGTTCCATTATGTTTCACATGGAGGACATTCAAGATGGAGTCATGCCCAGGCAGGGAGAGCTTTCAAGTCAAGGCACAGGCTCATGGCAAGACAGGCAGGAGGATGACATTACTATTAAAGAGTCAGTACCTTGTGGATACTGTTAAGAATAAGCTATGTTACTATGTACACAGTCCTGTATGAATTCTCACACTCCATCTAGAAAGTAAACACATCTTACTTTTTCCTGCTATGGTTTTTCTACTCTATATTTGGTTACTATTGTTACTTCGTATTGGCTCCTCCAAATCCTCTAGAGGCATTGGGAACAAACTACTACCACCTAGAAGTAGCTGCCCAATCAGTGCAAGTTTCTTGCCCTCTTGGCAACTCCTAGAACACCTCCCGCTCTGGGTTCCCAGGAGGGCAGTGTATAGGAGGACTTCTGGGTTTACTGCCAAGGCTGCACCAGGATAAGTGTATTCCTGGCATCACAAGTCCCAATGACAGTAGCTTTTCAAAACAATGTTTAGAGAGAGTGATTTGGTTTTCTGGAATAATTAGTAATATAGTCCTGTTAATTAGTGGGCTAAACAGATTTTTTTTTCCTCAAATAGTCTGTCCTGTTTACATAATGAGTGCTTATTACAGTGTTAGAATTTTTAAGTACCTGACTTATAAGGGAGCTCTTGGACCAGACTCTGGTGGAGACATCCAGACTATAGGAAAGAGGCATGCATGCAGCTTTGGACAGTCACATTCTCAGGATTTAAAAAAAAAAAAAAGTTTAAATTTACATACAGCAAAATTTATGAGTTTTAGGGCGCCTGGGTGGCTCAGTCGGTTAAGCATCACCTTCAGCTCAGGTCATGATCCCAGCGTCCTGGGATCAAGCCCTGCATCGGGCTCCCTGCTCAGCGGGGAGTCTGCTTCTCCCTCTGCGCCTCGTCCCTGCTCCTGCATGTGCTCTCTCTCTCTCTCAATCTGTCTCTCACAAAAATAAATAAATAAAATCTTTAAAAAAAATTTATGGGTTTTATTCTCTAACACCATTCACAAAGATAAACTCAAAGTGGATGAAAGACCTCAATGTGGGACAGGAATCCATCAAAATCCTAGAGGAGAACATAGGCAGTAACCTCTTTGACATCGCCCACAGCAACTTCTTTCAAGATACATCTCCAAAAGCTAGTGAAACAAAGCAAAAATGAACTTTTGGGACTTCATCAAGATAAAAAGCTTCTGCACAGCAAAGGAAACAGTCAACAAAACAAAGAGGCAACCCACAGAATGGGAGAAGATATTTGCAAATGACAATACAGATAAAGGGCTGGTATCCAAGATCTATAAAGCACTTCTCAAACTCAACACCCAAAAAACAAATAATCAAGTCAAAAAGTGGGCAGAAGACATGAAAAGACATTTCTCTGAAGAAGACATACAAATGGCTAATAGACACATGAAAAAATGTTCCTCATCATTAGCCATCAGGGAAATCCGAATCAAAACCACATTGAGATACCACCTTACACCAGTTAGAATGGCAAAAATGGACAGGGAAAGAAACAACAAATGTTGGAGAGGTTGTGGAGAAAGGGGAACCTTCTTACACTGTTGGTGGGAATGCAAGTTGGTACAGCCACTTTGGAAAACAGTGTGGAGGTGCCTCAAAAAATTAAAAATAGAGCTACCCTATGACCCAGCAATTGCACTACTGAGTATTTACCCCAAAGACACAGATGTAGTGAAAAGAAGGGCCATATGCACCCCAATGTTCATAGCAGCAATGTTCACAATAGCCAAACTGTGGAAAGAGCCGAGATGCCCTTCAACAGATGAATGGATAAAGAAGATGTGGTCCATATATACAATGGAATATTACTCAGCCATCAGAAAAGATGAATACCCAACTTTTACAACAACATGGATGGGACTGCAGGAGATTATGCTAAGTGAAATAAGTCAAGCAGAGAAAGTCAATTATCATATGGTTTCACTTATTTGTGGAACATAAAGAATAGCATGGAGGACACTAGGAAAAGGAAGGGAAAAATGAGGGGGCGTCATTGGAAGGAGAGATGAACCATGAGAAACTATGGACTCTGAGAAACAAACAGCGTTTTAGAGGGGAGTGGGGAGGGAGGATTGGTTAGCCCGTGATGGGTATTAAGGAGGGCACGTACTGCATGGAGCACTGGGTGTTATATGAAAACAATGGATCGTGGATCACCACTTCAAAAACTCATGATGTATTGTATGGTGACTAACATAACATAATAAAATTAAAAAAAAATTATGGGTTTTGACAAATGCTTACATCTCTGTAATCACCACCATAATGAAGATGCAGAACTCTTCCATCACACGAAAAACATTCTTTATTTTGCCATTTTGTAATCAAACCAAACTCTACCCCTGTTGCCAGCAACCACTGATCTCTTCTCCATACCTATGGTTTTGCCTTTTCCAGAATGTCATGTAAATGGAATTATGTAGTATGTAACTTCATTAGTCAGGCTTTCTGCATTTAGCAGAATGCATTTGAGAGTCATTTTATTTACTATAGTATTTGTTTCTGGTTTGTTGTCTCTCTGCCATGTTTTGTTCTTCTATTCTCCTTTTTCTGGCCTTTTTTGACAACTGGAAAATTTTTTCAGTATTCCATTTTTGTTTATCTCTTACTTTTTTGTCTATATATCTTTGCATTTTTGTTATTTTTTCTTTTTTGAGAGAAAAAGGAGAGAGAGAGAGAGAGAGGAAGGGGGAGGGGCAGAGGGAGAGGGAGAGAGAATTCTAAGCAGTTTCCATTCATACTCAGTGCAGAGCCTGAGGCAGGACTTGATCTCTTGACCTGAGATCATGACCTGAACTGAAATTTAGAGTCAGATGCTTAACCGACTGAGCCACCCAGGTGCCCTAATCTTTGCATTTTCAAATGTTGTTCTGGGTATTACAATATACATACTACTTTTTTATAGTCAATTTACCATTACCGACTTTTACCATTACAAATATAACATAGAAGTTTTATAACTATATAGTTCTATATAGTTCATATTACCCTGTATATACATGGGAAACCCCACCAGATACTGTACTATTTTTTTTTTGTTTTGTTTTCAATAGTCATACATATTTTAAGACTATATGGAGAGAAAAGTAATTTATTTTATTTACTTATTTTGATTATTTTGATGATTTTTTTATTTTTATTTTTGCAAACTCTACCCCCAATGTGGGGCTCAAACTCAGAACCCCAAGATCAAGAGTTGCATGTTCTATCGACTGAGCCAGCAGGCACCCCAGGAAGCTATTTTATTTTATTTTATTATTTTTTAAAATTATTTTAAGGGTAGAATTTAGTGATTCATCAGTTGCATATAACACCCAGTGCCATTACATCAAGTGTCCTCTTTGATGCCCATCACCCAGTTACCCCACCCCTACACTTACCTCCCCTCCAGCAGCCCTTTGTTTTTTCCTGGAGGTAAGAGTCTCATGGTTGCCTCCTTCTCTGTTTTCATCTTATTTTATTTTCCCTTCCCTTCCCCTACGTTCATCTGTTTTGTTTCTTAAATTCCATATGTGAATGAGATCATATGATAATTCTGACTGACTTGTTTTGCTTAGCATAATACCCTCTAGTTCCATCCATGTTATTGCAAATGGAAAGATTTCATTCTTTTTGATGGCTGGGTAATATTCCATTGTACATATACACCACATCTTCTTTATCTACTCATCTGTTGATGGATCTCTGGGCTCTTTCCATATTTTGGCTATTCTGGACATTGCTACTATAAACATTGGGGTGCATGTGCCCCTTTAAATCACTGTGTTTGTATCCTTTGGATAAATACCTTGTAGTGCAATTGCTGGATGGTAAGGTAGCTCTATTTTTAACTTTTTGAGGAACCTCCACACTGTTTTCCGGAGTAGCTGCACCAGTTTGCATTCCCACCAGCAGTATAAGAAGGTTCCCCTTTCTCTGCACCCTCACCAACATTTCTTGTTTCCTGACTTTTTAATTTTAGCCATTCTGACTGGTGTGACATCATATCTCCTTGTGGTTTTGATTTGCATTTCCCTGATGCCCAGTGATGTTAAATATTTGAAAGAAAAGTATTTAATATTTATCCAGATCTTTGCCAACCTGATTGCCTTTCCTTGGTTCCTGAAGTTACAAGTTTTCCTCTAGCCTATGGAACTTTATTTAACATCCTTCTAGTTTGATGTCTCTTGATGACAAATCCTTTTAGTTTTTAATCATTGAGAATATATTTCATGTTAATTCCTGAAGATATTGCACTTGATAGAGAATTCCGGATTGATGAATATCTAATTTTAGCACTCTAAAGATGTGCTCCAATGTCTTCTAGCCTCCATGGTTTCTTGGTGAAAAATTCAGAGTAATTAAAATTGTTGTTCCTTTGCATGCAATGTTTCATTTTCCTTTGACTGCATTCAAGACATTTTCTTTATCTTTGGTTTTCAGAATTTAATTAGATGAGTCTGAGTATGGTTTTCTTCATATTGCATTTTGTTGGACTTCTTGAATCTTTAAATTTATGTCTTCTACAAATTTGGAAAATTTGCTATTATTTCTTTAAAACATTTTTTTTTTCACCAATCTTTTTCTCCTCTACCCTGGGAAAATGACACAAATGTTAGATCATTTAATATTGTCCCATAGGCCCCTGAGGCTTTGTTCATTTTTTCCAGTGTTCTTCCTTATTCTTCAGACTATATAATTTTATTTATGTTCAATGTCACTGACTTTTTCCTTTGTCATCTGCATTTTGCCATTGAGCCCACCCAGGATATATTAATTAGTGACGTTATATTTTTTTCAGTTTTAAAAATTCCATTTAGTTCTTATTTGGTCTCTACTTATTGGCTGAGATTTTCTATTTTCCCATTTGTGTAGAGTGTTCATTTTTTCCTCATTGAGTGTAGTTATAATAGCTGTTTTAAAGACTTTGTCTGGTAATTCCAACATCTGGGTCATCTTAAGGTTGCTGCTATTGATTGTCTTTTCCCCAGGGAATTGGACACATTTTTTCTTCTATGTCACTTAATTTTGGATCAAATCCTGGACATTTTGAAAATTACATTATAAGGCTCTAGTTTCTATTAAAATCTCCTGAATAAAATCTGAGGATATGCATAACAAATAAGACATTGAATCAGTAATTTAAAATTTCCCCCCAAGGAAATCACAGGACCAGATGGCTTCACAGGTGAATTCTACTAAGCATTTAAAGAAGCATTAATACCAGTTTTTCTCAAACTCTTCCAAAAACTAGAGGAGAATACTTCTTAACTCTTTCTATGAGGACAGCATTACCCTGATATCAAAGCCATACAGAGACTCTACAACAAAAGTAACTACAGACCAATATACTTTATGAATATAGATGCAAAAATTCTCAACAGGATACCAGCAAACCAGATTCAACAACTTATTAAGAGGGTTATATATCATGACCACATGGTATTTATCGTAAGAAAGCCATTTCTTAGCATGTGGAAAGGAGTTAATACAACATACCATATTAATAGAATAAATGAAAAAAACTGTATGGTTATCTTAGTTGATAGGAAAAAAGCATCTAACAAAATCCAATACCCTTTCATGATAAAAACATTTAAAAAATCAAGAATAGAATGAAACCTCCTTGACAAAATAAAAGACATTTTTGAAAAACTCAGCTAACATCATACTCAATGGTAAAAGAATAAATCTTATTTCCTAAGACCAAGACAAGGATGACTGCTTTCACCACTGCTATTCAACAGTGTATTGGAAGTTCTAGCCAGAAAAATTAGGTAAGGAAAACACAGAAGGAAAGAAAGAAACAAGCAAATAAAATGCAACTAAGTTGGAAAGGAAGAAATAAAATAATCTCTATCTGCTGATGACATTATCCTATATATAGAAATTGCTAAAGAATATACACACAACTACTTGAGCTAATAAAGTCTGCAGAATTGCAGGGCACAAGTTCAGCACACAAAAATCACCAGCAATAAACAATGCAAAACAAATTCAGAGAACAATTTCAATTATAATAGCATTTAAGATAATAAAATACTTAGGAATAAATTTAACCGAGGAAGTGTAGAAATTGTACACTGAAAACTATGCAATATTGCTGAAAGAAATTAAAGAAGACCTAAAAAAATGGAAAAACATTCCATGTTCATGAATTGGAAGATTTAATATTTTCAAGATGGCAAAATTACCCTAAACAATTTACAGATTCAATCAATCCCTATCAAAATTCCAATAAGCTTTTGCCGAAATAGAGAAACGAATCCTCAAATTCATATGAAATTACAAGGGGCCCTGAGTAGCCAAAACAATATATATTAAAAAAAAAGAAGAACGAAGTTGGAAAACTTAGGCTTCCCAATTTGAAAACTTACTACAAAGCTATAGTAACCAAAACAGTGTGGTACTGATGTAACAGTAGACATGTAGATCAACGGGATAGAATTGTGTCTAGAAATAAACCTATGTGTCTATAGCCAATTGATTTTGACCAGGATACCAAGACCATTCATTGGTGAAAGAACAGTATTTCCAACAAACGGTGCTAGGACAACTGGATATCCACATGAAAAAGAATGAAATTGGACCCCTGCTCCACACCATTTACAAAAATTAATTCCAAATGGATCAAATATTGTAATATAAAAACTAAAACTATAAAACTCTTAAAAGGAAACGGGTAAATCTTTATGACCTTGGATTTGGCAATGGTTTTCTAGATAGGACAGCAAATCATAAGCAAAAAAATTTTTAAAAAATAGATAAATTGGACTTTATCAAAATTAACAATTTTGTGCATTAAAGGACATTATCAAGAAGGTGAACAGAGAAAATATTTGCAAACTTTATATCTAATAAGGGTTTAGTATCCAGAATATAACAAGAACTCTTACAATGCAACAACAAAAGTTCAAAAGGTCCGTTAAAAAATAGGTCAAGGACATGAATAAGCATTTCTCCAAACAAGATGTACAGGTGGTCAAGAAGCACATGCAAAGATACTTACCATCATTAGTCACTAGGGAAATGCAAACCCAAGCCAAAATAGATAAAGTCCAATTTATCTATTTTTTAAAAATTTTTGCTTATTGAATTTTGTGTGCTGAACTTGTGCCCTGCACATTCAACTGAAAATTGAATATTAGCATATTCAATCAAGTATTATTATAAAAAAGAATGAAAGACTCATGTTATAACATGAATGAGTCTAAGAACTTGCTAAGTGAAAGAAGCCAGGCACAAAAGGTCACATATTGTATGGTTACATTTATATGAAATATCCAGAATGGGTAAATCTGTAGAGACAGAAAGCTAATTGGTGGTTGCTAGGGACTGGTTGGGGGAGAGGAGGGAAGGGGATTGAAGGAACTGCTTAATGTGTAGGGGGTTTCCGTTGGTGGTCATGGAAATGTTTTGCAATGAAATAGAAGTGATGGTTATAGGACGTCATGAAGGTACCAAAGGTGACTGAACTGTACCCTTTAACAGGGTTAATTTTATCTTATGTGAATTTTATCTCAAAAACAAAAACTTCATATCCCTAGTCTAATCACAAAAGAAACACAATTCCAATTGAGGACCATTCTACAAAATACCTGCTCAGTATTCCTCAAAACCGTCCAGGTCATCAAAAATAAGGAAAACACGAGAGTGTTATAGCCAAGAGGAGTCTAAGGAGACATGAAGACTGAATGTAATGCGGTGTCTGGATGGGATCCTTGGCCAAGGGACGGCGGAGGGGGGAGGGGTGGGGAAACAAGTAAAAACTAAGGAAATCGAGTAAACTATGAACTTCAGTTAATAATATTGTATCAATATTGGCTAGTTAATTGTTAGAAATGTATCATGCTAATGTAACGTGCTACTGATAGAGGAAATGGGAGGCAAGGTTTAGACTCTAAAACTATTCTAAAAACTAAGGTCTATTAAATGATCCTCTGGATAATGTTAATCTTTTTGCTTTGGTGGGCAAACAGACTGGTCCAGTTCAGACTGCAAGTCCTGACTCACTTCTTGTGGCTGGCGGTTCCAATATCAATTCAAATTTCCAAGCCCTTCCTGTGCTCTGTGACTGACCCTGCATGTACTACTCAGGGCTTAGTCTGGAAGTTCTAGAGCTCTTTCAGATAGTTCAGTTTTCAAAACCTTTGCTAATGGGTCTCTTCCATCTATGTGTCACTCAGGGGTGAGCCTAGGACTTTCACTGGTTCATTCTCAGAATCAGGGGATGCCGGGCTCCAGCTCTCTGCTCATCAGGATTTCCCCACACTCTGTACCTCCTCTTTATGGTTCCTCTGGCCAAAGAGAGGTTTTCCCACCCCCTGCCTCAGTTTTCAGGTTTTATGCTGCAATGGCAGAAGGAGTACTGCTTTGCAGCTGAGGTTACCCTTGGGGCAGAGACAGAAAAATAAGAAAAAAGGGGAGGCAAAGAGGTGGATTCTTTCCACACCCTCAGACTCACAGGGGTCCCTCTTCCTGGTCCTCTGGCTAGGAAGAGTGGGTTAGCCATGGAATTCTTACTGTCTGCTCTCTGTGGTTCTGTCTTTGGCTCACCCTTTAGGTAAAAGCCAGGAGATGAAGGAATAGAGTAAACTCACTGCTGTGTTGGTCATTCTTTAAGTTTTGACCTCCCTCCCCCAATCACCTGCTCTTATTTACTCTTCAGAGCCCTCAGGAGGTTGTTTTTTTGTATTTCATCCAGAGTTCTTAGCTGTAATTAGTAGGGGAAATAGGCTAAAGTGGGCTTACTCCATCTTTGCAGGCACCTGAAGTTTGGGATTCATTTTTGAATCAGTCTTCAACCCATCCATACTTTCCAAAACATGCCCGTTCTTCAGCTCCTTCCTCTCCTGCTTTAGCTTCATTGTGATCAACCAGTCCATCAACTTCTACACACTTCACTTGTCCTGGCCTTTGCTAGCATTCTCCTTCTTGGGGGGGGCAACTCTTCGGACTGATTCCCCAGGTAACACACCACTCTTGGTTTATTCCTAAGACCACTCACATCTGATCGTGTACTTCTCTGCTCTGCAGATGTCACTTTCTTCTGGTTGTGGTAGCTGTACTTCACTTTCTGGACCTTTTGTTATGTCCTCTAAACCTTTGTTAAGAGTTTTTATCATAAATAAAGACTGTGTTTTGTCAAATGATTTTTCTGCATCTGTTGAGATGATCATACGGTTTTTATCTTTTTTCTTATTAATTTGATATATCAAATTGATTGGTTTGCAATATTGAACCATCCTTGTATTCCTGGAATAAATTCTGCTTGATAATGGTGAATAATTTTTTTAATGTATTATCGAATTTAGTTTACTAATATTTTGTTGAGGATTTTTGCATCTATGTTCATCAGAGATGTTGGTCTATAGTTTTCTTTTTTTGTAGTGTCTTTGCTGGTTTTGGTATCAGGGTAACACTGGTCCCATAGAATGAATTTGAAGTTTTCTGTCCTCTTCTATTTTTTGGAATAGTTTGAGAAGACTAGATATTAATTCTTCTTTTTTTTAATTAAAAATTTTTAAATTTTAATTCCAGTATACTTACAGTGTTATATTAGTTTCAGGTATACAATATAGTGATTCAACAATTCTAACATTACTCAGTGCTCATCATGACCAGTGTCCTCTTAATCTGCTTCACCTATTTCACCCATCTCCCCATCGACCTTCCCTCTAGTAACCAACACTTTGTTCTCTACAGAGTCTGTTTCTTGATTTGTCTCCCTGTCTCTCTCTTTTTTCTCCTTTGCTCATTGGTTTTGTTTCTTAAATTTCACATAGGAGTGAAATTATATGGTATTTGTCTTTCTCTGACTGACTTACTTCTCTTAGCATTATACTAACTCCATCCATGTTGTTGCAAATGGCAAGATTTCATTCTTTTTTTATGGCTGAATAATATTCCGTTGTATAAATATACCACTTCTTCTTTATCTATTCATCTCTTGATGGATACATGAGCTGCTTCCATAATTTGTTTTTTGTAAATAATGCTGCTATAAAATTGGGGTGCATGTAGCCCTTTGAATTAGTGTTTTCTTATTCTTTGGGTAAATACCCAGTAGTGCGATTGCTGGATCATAAGGTAGTTCTATTTTTAATTTTTTGAGGAACCTCCATACTGTTTTCCACAGTGACTGCACCAGTTTGCAGTCCCACTGACAGTGCACAAGGTTTCCTTTTTCTCAGATCCTCGCCAACACCTGTTGTTTCTTGTGTTTTTTATTTGAGCCTTTCTGACAGGTATGAGGTGGTATCTCATTGTGGTATTGATTCCCATTTCCCTGATGATGAGTGTTGATTAGCATCTTTTCACGTGCCTGTTGGCCATCAGTATGTCTTCTTTGGACAAATGTCTGTTCATGTCTTCTGCCAATTTTTTAATTGGATTAGTTGTTTTTTGGCTGTTGAGTTGTATAAGTTCTTTATCTATTTTGGATACTAACCCTTTATTGGATATGTCATTTGTAAATATCTTCTCCCATTCAGTAGGTTACCTTTTAGTTGTGTTGATTGCTTCCTTCACTGTGCAGAAGCTTCTTATTTTGATGTAGTTCTAATAGTTTATTGCTTTTATTTCCCTTGCCTCAGGATACATATCTAAAGAAGTGTTGCTACTGCTGATGTCAGAGAAATTACTGCCGGTGTTCTTTTCTAGGATTTTTATTGTTTCAGGTCTCACGTTTAGATCTTTCATTTAATTTGAGTAACTGTGTATGGTGTAAGAAAGTGGTCCAGTTTCATTCTTTTGTATGTTGCTGTCCGGTTTTCCCAGCACCATTTATTCAGGAGACTTTTTCCCATTGCATATTCTTTCCTCTTTTGTCTAAGATGAATTGACCATATAATCATAGGTTTATTTCTGGGTCTTCTATTCTGTTCTGTTGATCTGCGTGTCTATTTTTGTGCCAGTACCATGCTGTTTTGATTACTGCAGCTTTGTAATATAAATTGAAGTCTGGAATTAAGATGCCTCCAGCTTTGCTTTTCTTTTTCAAGATTGCTTTGGCTATTTGGGGTCTTTGTGGTTCATATAAATTTTGGGATTTTTTGTTCTATTTCTGTGAAAAATTCTTTCAGTATTTCGAGAGGGATTACATTAAATATGTAGATTGCTTTGAGTAGTATGGATATTTTAACAATATTTGTTCTTCCAATCCATAGCATGGACTGTCTTTCCATTTCTTTGTGTCATCTTCAATTTCTTTCATCAGTGTTTTATAGTTTTCAGAGTACAGGTCTTTTACCTCTTTGGTTTAAGTTTATTACCAGGTATTTTATTATTTTTGGCAGAGTTATAAATGACATTGTTTTTTTAAATTTCTCTTTCTTCTGCTTCATTATTAGTGTTTAAAAATGCAACAGATTTCTGTACAGTGATTTTGTATCTGACTGCTGTGGCTAGGACTTCTGGTAGTATGTTGAATAAAAGTGGTGAGCATGGACATCCTTGTCTTGTTCCTGACCTTAGGGGAAAAGCTCTCAGTTTTCCCCAATTGAGTATGATGTCAGCTTTGGGTTTTTCATATATGGTCTTTATTATGTTGAGATCTGTTCCTTCTAAGCCTACATTGTTGAGGGTTTTTATCATGAATGGATGTTGTACTTTGTCAAATGCTTTTTCTCCATCTATTGAAATGATCATATGTTTTTTTTTTTTATCATTTCTCTTATTGATGTGATGTATCATGTTGATTGATAGGTATTAATTTTTCTTTAAATGTTTGGTAGAATTCACCTGTGAAACTCTCTCTTCCCAAACTTTTATTTGTTGGGAGTTTTTTGATTATTGATTTGATTTGATTGCTAGTAGTCTGTTCAAATTTTCTATTTCTTCTTGATTCAATTTTGGAAGGTTATATGTTTCTAGGAATTTATCTATTTCTTCTAAGTTGTCCAGTCTGTTGGCATATAACTTTTCATAATCTCTTATAATCCTTTGTAGTTCTGTGGTGTTGGTTGTTATTTCTCATGCATTTCTGATTTTATTTATTTGAGCTCCCTCTCTTTTTTCTTAATGAGTCTGAGTAAAAATATTTCAATTTTGTTCATCTTTTCCAAGAACCAGCTCCTGGTTTCATTGATCTTCTGTTATTTAGTCTCTATTTCATTTATTTCTGCTCTAATCTTTATTATTTCCTTCCTTCTACTGGCTTTGGGCTTTGTTTATTCTTTTTCTAGCCCCTTTAGGCAAAAGATTCGGTTATTTGAGAGTTTTCTTGTTTCTTATGGTAGTTTTATACTATGGTGGTCAGAAAAGATCCATGTTATGATTTCAGTTCTCACCACTACAATTTTAACAGGCCTCCATGAGGATGATTGAAAGGAAGGAGCATTTGCAAACTGTTGATTATTCAGAATGAACTATCTACACCTACTTCTCCTTTGCCTCCCAACTAATTCTTAGGGCTAAATCATCCATCCATCCATCTATCCATCCATCCACTTGTCATTTACTGAGTACTTACTGTGAACCAGTCTTGTTGGCAGGCACTCACAGATAAGTAAGGAAGATATTGTCTGTATTTCTGAGGACTTCAAGGTCTATGAGCAGACAATAATTTTGCCTGACACACAGGAATCAATGGGGAAGTGTAAGAGTGTGTAGGTGACTCTACCTCTCTTTTCAATCACTCAGGATTATGTTATGATTTGGTCCATACTAATCCCTTCTATTTATTTGGGTTAAAAAAAAGAGAAAAAGACAAACTAAGCCTTTCTCTACCATATAAAAACTCTAAATCTTAAAATCTGAGTGGAGGCCAGTGTTTTCTCACTGCACTGAGAATGACCAGAAGGAAAGAAAACAGCCAGTCTTAGCATCTTTTCCTGTTTTGTAGCAAGTTTGGATTTTGTTTTTGCTTCACATTTTCTTTGTTCTTTCCCCGATTTCTTTGTTGTTTTCTCAGGAAGGAGAAATCTTCCATTTTCAGCCCAGCAGAGTGGAATTTATACCCAAACATCCTCATCAGATTGACAAAGCATCCTGCAGAGACATAATGGAACTCATTTAATCCCTGGGAGAGGTGAGAGAGCAATATGAGCTGGACAGGGGAAGCCTGCAGTGATTTTTGTTGATGTATGGCTGCTTTGTTTAAAGAGAGAAACTTGCATTTCTGTTTTTTTCCCCTCTTATGAGTTTTAAAGCTAATTCTAGACCCAAATGGGAAGAAGTTTTAGAAGCAGAATTCTATACCAATTTGAGAGCAAAATGATGACAAATTGCACTAAAAGTGTGCCTACCTTCTGACTGGAAAGAAAACTTTGGTTTATTGTTGTTGATTTTCTTTTTATATTCTGCATAGCTCTAACAGTGACACTGATGGGCTGGAAAAAATGAGTCATCTGGGGCTCAGAAGACCTGTGACAGTCTAAAGGGTATGAGCTGCACTCCAACTTTGCCTACTGAATATCAGCAGAGGGAGCTGAGGGAGGGATTGGTGGGATAATAATTGCAACTGATTTTTAAAAAAGATTTATTTATTTGTTTTTAGAGATGGGGTGGGGGCAGAGGGAGAGGGAGATAATCTCAAGCAGACTCCCCATTGAGCACAAGCCCAATGGAGGGCTCAATCCCAGGACCCTAAAATCATGACCTGAGCCGAAATCAAGAGTCAGACGCTTAACTGACTGAGCAACCCAGGCGCCCCACAATGGATCAGGCACTGTTATAAGAGCTTTGTAAATGTGCACTTATTTATTCCTCACAGTACCCTGCAAGACGAGCATTATTATTCATATTTTGTATATAAGGAAACCAAGGTTCAGAGAGGGTGAAAAACTTGTCGAAGGTCACACAGCTAGGAAGGCATTGTGACTTGAGAACTGACATCCCAAATCACAAAGTTATAAAGAAGAGAACATTCCCAGGAAAAAAAAGAAAGGGGATAATTATTTACATGTTTGAAATTCTGCAGTCTTTAAGATGCTTCATATCTCATTTGGTATATTCATTCAACATATATTTATGGAGAACCTACTAAGTGCCTGGTACTGTGTTGTTAAAAATATAATGTATTAATGGAAAATCTGAGGTATAGTAAGGCCAACAGATCAGGGGATGATTGCCACTGAAGGCTGTGGCAGGGCCACATGGGAAAGCATGAGGGTCAGTCAGGAGGCAAGGGATGGGGGAGCTGTGGGTAAAAGACTTCACTGTGTTTTCTGCAAGAAGGGACAGGTGAGGCAGGTTAAGCAGTTTTAGGATTGGATAGTTTGAATAATTTCAGTTGTATTCCTGGGGCAAATTCCATTTAGTTATGGTGTATAATCCTTTAATTTGCTATTGAATTCAGCTTGCTAGTATTATGAAGGATTTTTGCATGTATATGTTCATAAGGGATATTAGTTTGTAGTTTACTTTTTTGGTGATATCTGTATGGCTTTGGCATTAGGGTGATGCTGCCCTCATAGAACGAATTAGAATGTTTTTCCTACTCTTCTGTTTTTTTAAAGAGTTTGAGGATTGGTGCTTATTCTTTAAATGTTTGGTAAAATCCACTTGTATAGACATCTGGTCCTGAGCTTTCCTTTGTGAAGGTTTTGATTATTGATTCAATCTCTTTACTTGTTATAGATCTGTTCTGATTTTCTATATCCTCTAAGTCACTTTTGGTAATTTGTGATTTTCTAGGAAGTTGTATTTCATTTAGGTTGTCTAATTTGTTGGTGGAAAATTGTTCATAGTATTCTCTTATACTTTTTATTTTCTGTAAAGTCTGTAGTAGAGTCAATGAATTTAAAAATTCAAATATTGTTATTTTCTGTTCTAAAATTGTCGAACAGTTCTTATAGTTTCTATTTCTATGGTGAGATACCACATCTGTTCGCTCATTGTATTGGTTTTTTCCTTTAAGTCCTTGAACATATTTATAATAGCATTTATAATTCCTTATAAGTATATTTTACTATCTAGACAACCTCAGAGTTTGCTTATATTGAGTTTTTTTCTTGTTTATTGTTTACATTTTCCTGCTTCTTTATATATCTATTAGTTTTTTTATTATATGATGGACATTATAGATAATATATTTTCAGAAGTTTGGATCATTTTCTCTTCCTTTAATGTATATTGGGTTTTGTATTTCCAGACAGGAAATTACTGATGGGTCTTTTTGATTCTGTCAAGCTTGATTCTATTCTTTGTTATGGCTTCTTCATTTCAGTTTTTTTCTTTAGCCCTGAGGCAAGGTTTTTACTCAGTGAGTTATCCTTGTTATGAAAACATTGGTTTTTTGGGTTTCATTCAACTGAATACTCAAGTCCTTGGTGAAAACTCTTCACTCCGACTTGGCCAGAATTTCACCACTTTTCAATTCTTTGCATTTCTAATCTATTTTTTCATTACTAAGCCTCACATCAGTCTTTCTTTTCTAGGTCTATGTGGAAACAATCTGCATGTTCATCAGTAGATCAATGGTTATACAAATGTGGTATATCCATATAATGGAATATTAGAATATTATTACTATTTTGAAAGATTTTATTTATTTATTTGAGAGAGAGAGAGCACAAATAGGGGAAGCAGCTGAGAGAGAGGGAGAAGCAGACTCCCCACTGAGTAGGGAGCCCAATGCAGGGTTCAATCCCAGGGTCCTGAGATCATCATCTGAGCTGGAGGCAGATGCTTAATGAACTGAGGCAACCAGGCACCCCAGAGTGGAATATTATTCATCCATAAAAGAGAATGAAATATTGATACATGCTACAATATAGATTAATCTCTAAAACATTATGTTAACTGAAAGAAACCAGGCACCAAAGGTCACATATGATTCGGTGTATATAAAAAAACTAGAATAGGTGGGGTGCCTGGGTGGCTCAGTTGGTTAAGTGTCTGCCCTCGGCTCAGGTCATGATCCCAGGGTTCTGGGATTGAGCCCCATATCAGGCTCCCTGTTCAGTGGGAAGCCTGCTTCTCCCTCTCCCTCTCCCCCTGCTTATGTTCCTTTTCTCACTGTGTCTCTCTCTGTCAAATAAATAAAAATATTTTTAAAAATCTAGAGTAGGTAAATCCATGGAGACAGAAAGCAAATTGGTGGTTGCCAATGGCTAGGGAGAAGGTGTAATGGGCAGTAACTGCTTAATGAATTTGAGGTTTTATTTGGGGGTGATGATTCAGTCAAATGGGATATGGGGGGATAAACATGCCCCCATATTTCTCTGATAATAATTCACTATTGGTCCTGGTGTGTGTGTGTGTGTTTGTGTAAATTAAGTAAACCCCTGGAAAAGAAATGTCATTTTCAACTTAAATTTTAGTTTATTTGAGTATTGATTTATTGTATAGTGACATTTAAGCAAATGACTCGTCTCTATTAGTCTAGCAAGAATCCAATAGATGTGGAATGTGAAGTCTAATATTTAACTCAAGAACTCTGGATATGTGAGAAACCACCTGGAGTCTCAATTACATGAGACCTTGCTTAGGCTTATAGGAGTCATGGCGAAGAGACTTTGGGCTATGGGTTGAGGTTTAGGACATTTGACTCTTAAAGAGGGAGGTGAAAGCTACTTGTGACCTATGCGGGGTGTGTCAGGACAGCCCCAACTCTCACCCTGAGGAGAGAAATTCTCTCACTATATGTTCTTTGTCTTGATGGGTGTATTATAGCAGCAGGATCCTCCAGGAAGTGGGGCCATGATATTGAGTAACAGGCAGGGGCAGTAAGGTGGCTGGACTGTCTTGGTGGGGAGAGGCTCTAGTCAACTGAGGGATCAGGAAACTGTCCCTGAGATGACTATGGGAAGAAAGGAGTGAGGCAAGGAATTTGAGTAGGAAGAGTGAGGACAAATAATGGTTCAGGCCTGGAGAATTTGTCCTCATTTCCTCAGAAGAAAGGATGGCAATCTGAAGAAGCAAATGGCCCTTTTGGAAGTTAGAAAAGGGGGCTTTTAACTCTGGTAGGGAGACAGTTGTCCACAACCCGGTTAAAGAGTCAGTTATAGTGTGGCCTGATAAATACCTCCCAGTGTGCATAGGGGCTACATGGTGGTGCCATGGATTGTAACAGAATCCATAGTTGCAGACACACACACCAGCTACATTTCCTGTACCACTGGAGAATTTAAGTCATTTAGACATAATTTTTGGTTACCACCCCAAAACTTAGTAGCTAAATCTTATGATTTGGTGGATTGACCAGGAGGATTTTTGCTTTAAGTACCCAAGGCACTGGAATAACCTGAAGGTCCAAAATGGCCTCAATCACATGGTAAGGTGGGAGGTGGGAGTTCAGGTGGGAGTTCAGGTGGGAGGTGGGGCCCATATGGCTGCTTGGGCTTCCTCAGTGCATGGTGGCTGGTTTCCAAGAAGGAGTATTTCTAAAG
This sequence comes from Neomonachus schauinslandi, assembly GCF_002201575.2. NCBI lineage: Eukaryota > Metazoa > Chordata > Mammalia > Carnivora > Phocidae > Neomonachus > Neomonachus schauinslandi. The sequence goes on from NC_058410.1 coordinate 122,761,824, forward strand.
GCAGAGAGGGAAGCTATAGATCTCTAAAATCCCAGTCTTGGATGTTATACAGTATACTTCCATGAGAATCTATTGGTGAAAACAGGCAACTGGGCCAGTCCAGATTCAAGGGAAAGGAACATAAACTTCACCTTTTGGTGGAAGAGTGGTGAGGTCATAGTGCAAAAGTGCACATAAAAGGGGAATCATTGTGGTGGCTGTCTTTGGGAACATAATCTACCGCAGGGTCTTTCCAGGTGAGAGAGAGGACCTGAGAGAGTGGGGAGCTCTCCATGATAGTAGACAAAACTCTGCTTACCAAGAACTTCAACTATTTACTTCTCATACACTTAAACAATATACTGCTAGTCATATGCCCATTTTCTGGGTGGGGAAAGTGAATCATGGAGAAATCATGTAATTTTTTTAAGGTCACTTAGTAAGTAGTGGAGTCAGGATTCCTACCCTGTCAGTATGGCTCTAGAATCTGCATCTCCATTGCCATTGGTACCATCTTGACCCCAGGTTCTTCTTCACTGGTGTTTGATGCATGGAAGGGTGATGCCAGGACTTCAGCCACAGACGTCTTTGGCATTTTGGCATTAACAATAAGATCTGATAAGATCTAAGCCTCCCTTGGCATTGCATTTCATAAGGTTCTTCAGCAAAAAAGCAAAATTTAGCATTAATTCACTTGGCAAATATCTAGTGAACACCTACTATGTGCAAATCTTTGGACCGAAGAGACAAAATGAACATAGAGCCCAAAACAGAAAAATGATAAGAACCAGATGAACTTTGAACATAGAACTATGAAAATAAACAACGAGAAGAAGCAGATGAGAATCTCTGCCTTATATAATCATACCCCACCCTGTCCTTGTTCTTGGGTCACTAACACAGACATGGTATCTATTGTGTGCTTGGGTGCCTTTGTCTCCTCCAAATACCACTATGGGGATGAAGGGAGAGGAACACTAGCCTCTACTGTCATTCCTTAAAGAGCAAGAGAGTATTCATTTGCTTCTCTTTAGACTTCAGGGTTTGTTTTATAAAACACACACATACATACGCACGCACGCACCAGCTCTCTGAACACTAGCTAAGCCTATTACCCTGTTCCATTAGAAAAAAAAAAAAAGAAATGCTAGGTTCACTGGAGATTGCAGATTACAGAGCAGGGCTAAAGTAGTTGCTTTCACCACTGAAGCAAAAACCAATGGCTCACCTGTTCTGTTCCCACAATGGAAGCCTTTAGTTTTCCAGGTGCATGTGAAGCCAAGCACCTGCAAGCTTGAAATGCCCTCTGTGTTGCCAACAGCGGCTCCTTCAAGGCTGGAAAATATCTCTGAATACAATTACCTGTGCTCTGCTGAGCCGGGAAAGGTCACCGATGGAGGGCCTGGGGAATTCATCATCCACATGTTTTTCGTGATAAGGATAAAGCAGACCACGTTACAGGGAACAGGGGAAGCCTGCAAATTTCAGCACCATGGAAATTAGATACCACAAACATATAGTAGGTAGAGTATAATAAGCCTAACAAGAGGAGACAGGCTCTGAAATTGGCATGGGTCACCTTCTCTACCCTTGTTAATACTAGATCTTACTGCTAACGCCAGAACGTCATAGACTTCCGTGGCTGAAGTCCTGGCAACACCTGTCCATGCATCGAACACCAGTTGGACAGGCAAAGTGGACGAAAGGATCGGGTGACCAGTGTGCGTGGCACAGAGAAGCCCACGTGAGGTCCCAGGAACCAGCCACTGTATGTCCTCAACGACCCCATCTCTGCGAAGTGGACCCTCAGAGCTGCCCCAACACACGGCAATGTAAGTGGCAACCAGTCCCGATGGCCGGGGGCAAACAGAGGCTACAGAGTACACACGTGAAAGCACTAAAGGATTTCACCCACACTGAGTCCACTCACCCCTACCGTAGCTACCAGTGTGGTTATTCCGTTTCCTGTGGCAGGTTAGAAGCTGTAGGTGAAGTTGTGGTGGGGGTGCCACCAGAGCAGGCAGAACAAATGTGATGAGGGCCCTTCCTGGGTCTCGGTGGAAGCGGCTGTTTGTCAGGGCTTGCGCCGCTGAACCACTGTGTCCCATCCCATGCTGCGGGTGGCCCATCAGGACCAACTTTGCTGCTTAAAGGGGCCTCTCCCAGCAGTCAGGAGTAAGGCCTCAGCTTCGATTGCTCGAGAAGGCAGTTGAACTCATTCTTGCTTGGGCAGGGTTTTTTTTTTTTTAATTAAAAAAAATTTTTTTAAATTATATTTAGAGTTGGTAGTTTTAATGATTTGGGATGATGTTCATAATTTGTTCTCCATTTTATGTGCTGTAGTCAATCTTTCCTTTAGTAAAAAAGCCAAGTTTCCACAACTTTGCTATCATGACCTTATATCTGCTCTTGCCTTTCCCACTAAGAAAGGCAGAGGGATAGATGTTTAGTTTTGTTTTTAAGCATGCATTTTTGAAATAGTTTTTGTGTTTTGGGTTTATAACCATGGCCTAACGCTATGTACCTTGAAGCAAGAGCTAGAAAAGATGCCTTTGACTGTGTTTGCAGAAAGAAACCTATGGAATCCACTCTATAAGGACAAGTTATCAGTATTTGTTTATTTTATTATTTTATTTTTTTAAAGATTTTATTTATTTATTTGAGAGAGGATGAGAGAGAGCACGAGAGGGGGAGGGTCAGAGGGAGAAGCAGGGACTCTATCTTGGGACTCCAGGATCATGACCTGAACTGAAGGCAGACACTTCACCGAATGAGCCACCCAGGTGCTCCGAGTTTGAGTGCCCAGTTACCAGTATTTCAAGTTATTTCTTTCTTGAGAGAGAAATAAGTTGGGGTTTTTTTCTTGACTAAAAATATCATGAAATCACTTTCCAAATTCAGAAAATATTTAAAAAGTGTAAGAAGAGAATAAAAGTCATGGAGAGTACCATCAGTCAAGAACCTTTAATAAATTTTAATGTATACGCTTCTACATATTTTACTGTCTATGAGCACATGTACGTGTTTACTTTGTTATTAGTTTTTTACAAAACAGATTGCAATGACTTCTGATGCCAACCAGTCCGAATTAGCCCAGACAGGAGGAGGGCTCGGTCCTCCACGGTACTGGCCTCACTCCAGGCATCAGCCGCCAGACTGGGGGTCCCCAGGCCACTACATCTTCGGGTTTGATAATTTATCGGAATGATTCACAGAACTCAGGAAGTGCTACACTTACGATTCAGTTTTATTATAGTCCAAAGATACAAGTCTGCATTCACCCAAGCTTCAGGGTCCAGAGTTTTTCCTGAGGCCTCATTATATAAGCATGATTGATTAAATGATTGGCCATGAGATTGAACTCAACCTCCAGCTATCCTCCCCTCCTAGGAAGATAAACATTATCCAGAACAGTTCAGCTCTGAAGGTGAAGAAGCTTTAGGGGCACCTTAACTAATTTGTTTCCCTTATACCTTCCTTTTTACATACGTACAGATGTTTTATTTCACCCTTAGTGATACACAGTATAATTGGTGTATCAAAGGTATGATATATTCAGTTAAATACAGAATTCCATAACTGTTTTTTCTCTTAGTATATCATGAGCATTTTTCCACATCAAAATAATTCACATTTGGGCGCCTGGGTGGCTCAGTTGGTTGAGCGACTGCCTTCGGCTCAGGTCATGATCCCGGAGTCCTGGGATCGAGTCCCGCATCGGGCTCCCGGCTCTCGGAGAGCCTGCTTCTCCCTCTGACCCTATCCCCGCTCATGCTGTTTCTCTCTCTCTCTCTCAAATAAATAAATAAATAAAATCTTTAAAAAAAAATAATTCACATTTGTCATGTTATATAATATTTTATTGCACTGCTGGTATGATTTATTTAACCAGTCCCCCACTATGGGACATTTGTGCTCTTTTCATTTCCTCTGTTATCACAAAGGCTGAGATTCATGTGGTTACATGTACATGTTGCACACTTGTCCAGTTGTTTCTCTAAGATAAACTCCTATAAGTGTAATTTGTGGGTCATGGTGTAGATGCATTTTAAAAACATGTTGCCAATTTCCTTCCCCAAAAGTCTGACCTATCCACTTCTTCCCCAGTAGTAGCCGAGTACCTGGTTCCCATACCCAGGCCTACCCTTGTCTTTATTATTTGTCAATCTCTTGTCAATACTGACTCTCCCCCCTCTACCCCCTAGTGTCCCATTTCAACTTGAGTTTCTTTGATTATCACTTGACTATTTTTAAAATATGTTACCAGCTATTTGTATTTATTCTTTTATAGATTGCCTATGTGTGTCCATTGTCCTTTTTTTTATTGGGTTGTCATTTTTCTCATACATATTATAAGTATTTTTTCCCAGTTTTTGGATTGCCTTTTATTTATTTTTTATTTCTTTAAAGATTTTATTTATTTATTTGAGAGAGAGAGAATGAGTGGTGGGGAGGGGCAGAGGAGGAGAGAGAGAAAGAGAGAGAGAAGCAGACTCCCTGCTGAGCAGGAAGCCAGATGTGGGGCTTCATCCCAGGACCCTAAGCCAAAGGCAGAGGCTTAACTGACTGAGCCACCCAGGCGCCCCTTGGATTGCTTTTTTAATTAGGGCTTAAGTATCCTTGAATTAACGCACTGTCCAACCACATCCAGACCAAAGGTAAACAGGCCCAGGTGATGGGCAGAGGGAACTGCCCTCTGGGTGAGGCAGGCTGGGTGGCCATGGTGGCCCCCAGGGCAGGGCTGCGAGCCTACTTGGGATCTGAACTCTTAGATGGGCCAGCATCCCACACGGGTAGGTAATAAGCAGTCCCACCTTGCTGAATGAACAAGATTTGGGCTACCATCCCAGCCAAGGACTCCGAGACATGGTGATGTCATCTGGAATCCAAACTCACAACAGCAAATGTGCTTTGTGTGTCTGAGAGCCTGTAACACACCTAAAATGGGGAGATACGTCCTTAGTCATAAACCAGGTAGAAAGAATGTGGTGCATGCTGCATTTGATGAGCCGGCTTCTCTTTACCCACTGTGTTTGTTGGCAGTCTCTTCCCTGAAAGGGGAATTTCTCTTCTGTATCTAAAGGCATCTAAGCCTCACACAGGATGTTTTATTGGGAAGCAGTGATAAAGTAAGAAGCCCTTTGACAGGACTTCTCTTTGTTGCTGAGAAATTGCTCTTGGCTACCTGTCAAAACCACCAAGGTAAACATCTGTAAACCTTTGAAAGGGGCCAAGACAAGGGGACCCTCTTATTGGTAAAGTCAGACACTGTTCATTTCACTCACAATACAGTTGACTTCAGATGAATCTCTGTTCCATTTCTGAAAATTGATGATTATTTTTGTATTTTGAGGCCTCTACTTTTGATAAAATGAAGTCATAATATGTATCTGTAGAAAATAAGAAAAAGGAAGCTGACATTTATTAAGGGCACTGTGTGCCAGACACTTGCTTAGCACTTTCAAATATGTGACCTCAATTTTGGGAAGAGGAGCATTCATCTGAGACCTGCATTTAGTTTATAAGACACTACTATAAAATCATATAGGGTATCATAGGGGTGCCTTGGTGGCTCAGTCGGTTAAGTGTCTGACTCCTGATTTTGGCTCAGGTTATGATCTCAGGGTCCTGAGATTGAGCCCCGTGTCAAGCATGTACCAGGTTCCACACTCAGCAGGGAATCTGCTTGAGATTCTCTCTCCCTCTGCCCCTTTCCCCACCCCCATCCTCACTCCCTCTCAACAAATAAGTAAATCTTTTAAAAAATAAAATAAAAATCATATAGGGCATTATAAACAATTAGAAAGGTTTTTTTTTTAAAGGCTTCACACTTAAAAAAGGAAAGATAAGGAATGAAAATTAAGCAACTTTCCCCAATCATTCAAATCAAATCACACTTTTGTTCCATAGATCTTATGTGTATATATATATATATATATATATATATATATATATATGTATATATAGAGAGAGTTATATAGTTATATATATAGTTATATATATAGTCAAATCTATATATTGTTTTATTATAGACAAAAAGATATATGTATAAACTTTGACTCTACCAGATCATAATGTTCCTCTTCATTTTGCTGCAACTAACCTTAGCAACTACATCTTTGGGGCAGTATAGAGGACCACAAAGCTTTGGAAGGGAGGGAAACTTCTAATTAAATCTCCTTTTTTAATTTCTTTTTTTTTTAAAGATTTTATTTATTTGAGAGAGAGAGCGTGCATGAACGGGAGGAGGGAGAGGGAGAAGCAGACTCCCCGCTGGGCAGGGAGCCTGATGTGGGGCTCGATCCCAGGACCCTGGGATCACGACCTGAGCGGAAGGCAGATGCTTAACCAACTGGGCCACCCAGGTGCCTCTCCTTTTTAATTTCTCACAGCAGCAGAGCAAAAAGAGTTTCACTGGAACAGAAACAAGTCCATCTTTCAGAGAGGTGGCTCAAAGACAGTACCAGCATGTGCTATGTCCTGGCTCAGCTCACATTGATCTGGCAGGTGATATGGCATGGCCACCGATCAATGAGACTGATGTTGGTCTTGGGGGCGGGAGTGGGAACAGGGGCTGGGACACCCCTGCGGGACCACTCAAAAACTTGTTAGTTAAAATGCAGGTAGGCCTGGGTGAGGGAAGCATTTGAGAGCCTTGGGACATCAGCTCTTCACTAACTGGTACCTAACTCAAACTTTTTATAGCCTGTATGGTCACACCAAAGGCTATCAGGCAAACATCAACCCTGGTTGGGCAAGCCCCCAACCAGAATGACTTCTGGGTTTTAGGAAAGAACGGAAGAGGGCTCATTTGAATAGATGTTATAAGAAGCAAGCTCCTCGATGGAGTACTTGGTGGAATTCCCATCCCGCAGGTTAGTCAGTCTCTCTCTCTCGGTCTCTCTTGCTCTCTTTCCTAAGCATTAATTTCGCTCTGGTTTCTGCTGCTTATTTGACTCTTACCTTGTACTACATGTATTTTCCCCCTAAGTGTGTGGACAGCCTTCTCAACTAGACCATACCCTTGAGCACAACAGTTACCTGTTGCTGCAAAACAAGTGTCCATAGTCCTAGTCACTGAGGGTCGAGAATCTGAGAGCAGCTTAGCTGGGTGGGCTACCTCAGGGTCTCTCCCGAGGTTGCATTCAAGCCCTCAGCCAAGATGGCAGGCATCTGAAAGCTTGACTGGAGCCAGAGAATTCGCTGCTAAGCTCACTCCCTTGGCTGTGGCAGGAGACTTGTACTCCCTCAGGCCCTCCCTGTTCCTCACTGTGTGGGACGCTCCACAGGGCAACATGGCAGCCAGCTTCCATGAGTGAGTGATTCAAGAGAGAGCAAGGCAGAAGCCAATGTCTTTAATAACCTAGACTCCGAGTGACTTCATCACTTCTTCTTTTTTTTTTTTTTTAAGATTTTATTTATTTATCTGAGACAGAGAGAATGAGAGAGACAGAGAGCACATGAGAGGGGGGAGGGCCAGAGGGAGAAGCAGGCTCCCTGCCGAGCAGGGAGCCCGATGCGGGACTCGATCCAGGGACTCTAGGATCATGACCTGAGCCGAAGGCAGTTGCTTAACCAACTGAGCCACCCAGGCGCCCCTTTCACTTCTGTCTTACACTATTTGTCACACACACTCAACCCTAATGCAGCGTGGGAGGGGTCCACACAACCATGTGAACACCAGGAGACTGCATTATTGAGGCTCATCTCAGAGGCTGGCTACCGTGATCCTTCTCTGAAGAATGGCTGATTCTGATACATCTTTTCATGGCCAATATGTGGTACAGTCTTGTTAGGTAGGAAGTGCCCAGTGAGGTTTGTTGATGATAAAGAGATGCTGGGCCCTCAATATAGGTGGATTTAAAAAAATACTACTAAAAAAATACTCCTGATGATAAGGCATAATCACAAATTTTACTAATAAACATAATGGATACTGCAGACTATTTTTCTGATTTTCAACTATTTTTATTTACATTAATGAAATAAGGCTTGAGCCTATGTAGGAAACAATTAAATGTCTGGGGGAAGATTTGAAATGGGCTCTACCTGATTATTTCCTCCCTAACTACCATGGTAGGCAGCATTTCTATTCAAAACCACCAGAAGGATAGACATCCTTAGAGAAAGATAAACCTCATGCACATCCACATTATTCCAAATGAGTTTATAGGAAGCCCTTGCCTTTTTTATTCTCAGAAAACTGAAGCTGGACTCCTTGAGAAAAATGATGAATCTAAATTCAACAACCATTAACTAAGGATTTGTTGATTTATGTAGACTTGAAGGAAGACATTATCTCTTCTACTAACTTTGTTCTAGACAAGTTCTTAATTCCCAAGACCAGAAAAAATAGAGTATTTTTAGAGTAAGCTTGATATAAAAATATTCCCCATCATTATTTTCGACTACTTTCCAATTTACAGAAAAATAAAGCCAAAGTAAAAATAACGACATCTAGTGTGTGCTTTTACGCTGCCCTGCACTGTGTTATGAAGTGGGTTCTTTTTTTTTTCTTCCATATTTCATGGTGTAAATGGAGGTAAAGTAATTTGCCCGAGGTCCTAAATGTAGTGTGTGATGTCCAGCTCTCTTAACTACTACCTTATCCATCAGAGTCTACAGGAATATAAATCTTCCTTCAAGATCAAATGGCACTGAATTCTAGAGTTTAATACAACTTCACATGAGAAATGACTAGAAGTTATATTTTGAAGGATCTCACCTCTTTTGGTAAGTTAGGTCTCATTATTTAATGTTTTAGAGAAGGCAACTACACACTGGCGTTTCTTCTACTCGATACCCGTTTCACCTCCACAGAACATCCTTCAAAAGTGAGTGTGAGCAACATAAACTCTTACTTAATAAAAGTCTGCTCTTCTCTTCATGTTGGGTTGAAATATTGCAAGGAAACTATAGAGCCCATATGGCCCATTGTCATAAAAATTTGGCTTACAAGTGAGACTGGGGGTCTATATATATCGAAAGTAAACTCTGTGAAGAAAGAAAAGGGAAAATGGCAAAGGTAGGTATGTTCATTAGTGTTTTCTAATCTCATCAGTGCAATGGAGCAGGCTATCTGAGCCCGTCCCTTCCATCATTTTGAAAATTGCCACTTAATCAACTCTTGACTGATTGACTATTTATTCTTTCATTCTTCAACAAATATTTATGGATCATGGTATTTTCAAATTATGTCATACCTCCAGAGCTTCTCACTCCCAGCTGCCCACACGAACACTCAGCAGAGAGCATGTGTGTGGTAAGGGTTGAGGTGTGGGTGTGTTTTTTAGGAAATGGCAGTTCTTACCTCTAAGTTGAAGGATCCAGTAGAAATACCTAGAAAATGCTCCCCTGCAAGACATTCCTGTTTGAGCCTGCTGAGTTCCTTCTGTAGTCTTTTCTGAGGCCAATGAGGGCCTGGAGAAGTCACTGCTGTCTCCTATCAAGGTCCCTAGAACCTAATAGGTCACAGCAACAGGATGTAGGAAGGAAATGGCCATACCAGCTAACAAAGGCCTGTCTGCCTCCCCGGGAGGTCATCTCCTCAGTGGGAAGCAGTTCTTGGGACTCCCGAAAGCTGTTTGCATGGTCATTCTGATTTCCAGCATGCTGGCTCTTTGAGATGAGCACTGAAAAGTGAAACCCCTCTGGGGATTACTGATCTTCATTATTTTGTGGCTATCCTAGGAAGTTTCTTGATCCTATAAAATGAATAGCAGCTTCCCTCAAGTGAGCACTCAATATGTGAGAAGCAGGCCGGGTGGCCACCGAGTATGAGGCTAACTTGGTAGTTGGTGTTGACTCATGCTACTATGACTCGGGCCTCAGTTTCTTCACCTGTCACGTGGCGAAAGAGAGGACCTGCCTCATTAAGTTGTTGTAAAAGTTAAATGGGAGGGTATATTACAAAAACTGAGAAGAGTTCCTGGCTCACACAAGTGTTCGATAGATGGTAGTGTTATTTATCCATGTGGTGGAGTGCATTTTATTCAATCCCTACTTGGTGAGTGAGGTACTGTTATGATTCCATTTCACAGATGACAAAACTGAATTTGGAAGGAATTCAGTTACGGGCCCAAGGCAATTACCTATGGTAGTAGGGGGACGAGGAGAGATTTGAATCCAGGGGTGTCTGATTCCAGAAGCAGAGTTCATCATGGAGACAGCACCCTGCCTCCTGGGCTGCACTGTAGTGGGCGGGGGGTGGGGGGCGGTTGGGGTGGAAGAAAGGATGCAGCACCTGCTGTGTCCCTCCCTTCCTTTACTCCTTCACTCATTCATTCATTCAACACATACTAAGCAACATACCTGCAACATGCCAGGTATTGTATGCTGGGAGTAGTAATGAGCAATATAGACCTATTCCTGCCCTTAGAGAGCTCACAGAGGGTCAGCAGAGATAGACATCGAGCACACACAAATCTGTTAAGTGCAGAGATTCACTGATGAGCGATTCACTACTGAAGGCAGGGTGCTATACCAGCGTGGGATCTTTCTTTAGGGGCGGCTTTCAAGCTGAAATCGCAAGGAGGAGGAGTGCCAGGCAGGTGACACCAGGAGAGAAGAGAGTCTGTGAGGCCAGGAGTCCTGTAGATTGTCTGCGGCCCAGAGAGAAGGCCTGAGAGGAGGATGGGGATGAGGCTGGAGGGGAAGGCATGGGCCAGACAAGGTAGGGCCTTAGGCCCTGTGAGGATTATATTCTTTAAGTGTTTTAAGTAGAGGACAGATATAGGGATAATTTTGGGGTTTCTATGGGTTCATTCTGGCTAAAGAGTGGAGAATGGTTTGGAGGAGCACCATGGGACAAATTGAGAGACCAGCTGGGGTCTTTGGCTTTCTGCTTCTCCAAAACTTTGTCCCCCACAACTTCTCCCCCAGAGAAAAAATTCTTGACATCCAGAACTCATCTTTGGGGTCACGCTGTCTCCACTTCAGATCGTACACATGTTCCCTCAGTTCTGGTCAGCCCCTGGTCTTTTCCGTGTCTCCCCAGTGGGCTGTTCCATCGCCACCTCTCCCCCTCTGACCATCTTCTTCTCCTGTCTCAGCTTCAGCTGCTGCTCTTTTCCTGATGAAAAAGTTTTACAAGGCCATCTTCCTGGCAATTCTTCTCCATTAACATCAGAATTAAGGATCTCAATTTGATTTTTCAGGGGCTAATATTTCATTCTAACATTTCCGGAGTTAAAAGCATTTTAATAAATGCTATTAAATATACCAGTGAAGTCCAAACTATAAAAATGGTTTAGTTTCTTAACATGAGGCTTTTGTTTTTTCATAGGGCAAAAAAGAAAAGCATTCCCAATAAGAATTCCTTGCCTCGACCACGTTTTCATTGTAATCTGTAATTTCGTTAAAATCATCTCACGCGTTCCACTGTGACATAGTTTGTAAGAGGGGAAATGACAAAGAACTGGTGGGCACAAACCAAATTCAAAGTTGCTTTTAGTGCTGTCCTCCTCCCCTGATCCTGGGAGGGGTTGGCCAGCCCTTCAGGGTAGGGTCATCCATCGTTCTCCACTCAGTGCAAATGTTTCCACTCATTCCCTGCCTCGTCCTGAGGTGTGGACCGTGACCAAGGTTGGTCTTACTTGATTCTAGAGAGCAATAGAAAAGGGGTTGTCCTCTGGCTTAAGATAAGCATCTCCGACAAATAGGATTTCTTTGACTACATTATATTGAGAAATGAAAGTAATGTGTGTTTTATTATTTGATCTGAATATTACATCCCATGGCAAATGTGGATTTCCTCACCCAGCAACTATGTCTACTAAAAGCAACATTTCTGATTATCATCCCAGTTTGAGGAATTCTGACAAAAGTTCTCCGGAATATTTTTCCAGAGCATTCTCCATCTCTTAGCCCCCTCCCCAGACAGCACTGCCTATCCCCACCTGTATATTGACTCTGGTAAGGGAAGGACTTGATTCTTTCTACAGTAGGCAAATAATCAAGGAAAGACATGGCCATGCATTTCTGCATTGAGACAACTTGTTGGGTGTCCTGCCTGCCACGGCAGGGGTCCACCAAGGCTTTGGACATGTATCCACCGCCTGAGCCGCAGATGGTCCAGGTGTGTCTGCACCTGAAGTCGTGACCTCTCTAGATGTCACTGCTCTTTGCCATCTTGGCCCATGGCTCTCACCTTGACCCATCTCTGGTCTTCTTCTGCATTTGGTGTTTGTCCATGAGCTCCCTGTGTTTGAAACTCCCCTGGGGACTTTGGCTTACCTTGGCTAGTCCCTCTGCTGGACACTGGCTGTTTCCCACCAATTCTGGTAAAGGAAACATCTTGTTCTCCCTGGGAATAGAACTTTCTCCTCATTGCCCCCTCCCCCAATCCCCATGCACATTGTGGGCCAGCTGGTCAGTGCTCTCTGCCAAAGGCGGAGTCGGCAACATTTTCGAATATCAGAATTCTTCTGAGCTAATTCTTGTCCCGACAGCCTAGTGCATAAGATTACCCAGGGCATGGCAGCAAGCATCTGTGGTTCGCAAACCGGAGCCTACCTCAAAATCCCTTGGAGGGTCATGAAGACAGATTCCCGGGCCCCACCCCAGAGTTTCTGATTCATTAGGTCCTGGATGGGGCCAAGACTTTGTATTTCTAACCAGGTCCCAAGTGGTGTTCCTGTTCCTGTTCAGGTATTTGGGAGATGAGCAGGCAGCCGGTCAGTGGAGGGGAGAAGGCTGGCCGCAACCCACGCAGACACAACCTGAGCCATGGAACACCTTTCAGAAATCAGCAAAAGCCCAGCTGGGCGGTGGAGGGTGCAGTGTCTCTGGAGAGGAGGCCTAAAATATGCAGCCACCTTGACTGTGTAGCTGGAAGGCCATAGAAAGAACCTCGGTCAGAATCCTGCGTCTGTAACTTCAGATTCACGCACCCTCTCTGGAACAGAGAAGAGGGTAAAAGCGGCCACCTCATAAGGTTGTTGTGGGGCTTCGATGAGACATGCCCAGCCCCCAGCTTAGCCTGTGGTGGGCAAGGAGCTCATTAAAGGGTAGCTGTTATTATTAATGGGTCCATAGGGGCCGGTTCCTCAAGTCCCATGCTCTGGTAATGAGTGGTAATGGGGGAGGGGTCCTGGCAGAGGCCTGTCCAACATGGTCTTCCTCATTATTTTTCCACCTCCCAGGGTTTCCATTAGGAGACTCCTGACAGGCCCTGGGAAGAAACAGAAACCAAATGACAGTAACATCTTCACAGTGCTGGGACAAGAAGAGAAAGGAAGTGGGGGAAAGGGACCCATGGCTAACTGCTTGCCTACTATGTACTCAGCACTGTACTATTTGAGGAAAGCATTGTTCCCATTTCACAGGTGATAAAACTGAGGTTAAGGAACTTGCTGCAGGGAGAAGCAGAGCTCTTGGGTTAGCTCTAAGCAACCTCGTCTTAGAGATGAGAAAACCAGAGAGGTTAGGTAACTTGCTCAAGGAAACACAGCTGGTTTAGTGGCTGGCTTAGGAGAAGTTTCAACTACAAGTCCCAGCCTCTAAAAACTGGACTTGTCACACTATATCAGACCTTCCGCCTCAATTTACCTGAACAGTTCACCCAGGAGAAAAAGTCTGAAAGCATTTGAGCTCTAAATAACATTTTTGCTTTTGTTGTTACTGTTGTTTTAAACAAATTGAAGCCTGTGTTGGTTTCTCCTTTTGGGAGACAAACCATTGTTCCTCAAGGAAGATTGGGAGAATCTCTTGTGATGACAGGCTTTGAAGTGTAACACCATTATTCCAGTGGTCATGCTACATCTGAGTAAGTATTTATTACAGACCAGGGACCCTTGCCCAAGGCAGCTGTCACTTTGGATAAATTTGGATCTCGAAAGTTTTGTGAGAGTTCATTTTTGTAAACCAAATAATGCATGATACATGTCAGCTCCATCTCTGTTGCAGTTCCAGAAGCCAGTGGAGGATTTTCAAGTCATCGATAGTTAGGAAAGAGATCCTGGCTCTGAAAAATTAGAACTGGCACTCACTGAGCAGAATTAGGCTCACAGTTAATATGAAGAAGTCTGTCTTCTTGATTTCCCCTCTAGCTTAATCACCAGCCCCCTACACACACACACACACACACACGCCATCTCCTCTCTCATTCTTTACATTCAGAGTAGAGTACAAAGGATATGGTTTCTGAATAAGTAAGTTAGTCATTGAAGTAGGATAATTGAAGTGTGGTTTCATGCTATTATTTGGGTATTTCATTAAAAAATCTAGTAGTAGAATGTCCTAACTAATTAAAATCCCATCACAATCTGATTTCACTTCTGACTCTGAGAGCCATTGCACACATATTCCTTGTGCATTTTCTCTGTGGCAGACATAAATACCTGGGATTATATCAGGGAACAAAACAGACTCCTCCCCACCTCATCTTAGCAATGACGAGACAGACAGTACACAATGGACTTCATAAATAAGTATATTTATAAGGTGATAAATGCTGAAGAGAAAGAAAAAAGTAGAGCAGGAAGGGGGTTAGGGAAGGCAATGTTGAGAGTGTGTGTGTGTTGTGGGGGAGTACTTTTAAATAAGGTGCCCAGGATAGGCCTCACTGGGAGGAGATATTTGAGCGTGAACTTGAAGGAGGTGACAAGGTGAGCCATGTGGAGATCTGAAATGAAGAGGGGGACAGATTTTCTCTCAGGGATTTCTGGAATAACTGTAGAAGTAGCATTGGAATGAGGATTCGTGCTCATGAAAACATCTAGATGTTCTCCTGTTTTCTTGGTAGGCTTTGCTTCAATATATCAGCTGCTCATATTGAATGGGATCTAGAAACACACCCTTTCCGAGGTGACCTGTGCCCTCCTCCCTCAGGGACAGACTTGGATGCACTGTCCTGATGTAACTTTGGATGGCACTGGTTTGCACAAAGGGCAGAGCGGGGTGCAGGAGAGGCTGCTGCTGGATTTGTTTTCTGCCGGCTGGAAGCTGTTTGGTTTTTTTTTGCCAGAGCACACAACCTCTTGTCACCGGTGACAAGGACTGGGGGCAAGGGCAACAAACAGAAGCACTCCTGTGAATCTAGGGGGCATGAGATGAACATAGTGGAGGAACTATATGAGGGAAGTATGAAAAACAAGCCAATAAACATCCAATGGAAGATATCCTTCTCCCACTCTACTCATTTGGAGCCTTAGATTCAGCAATGGTTGGGCTTCATGTGGTCTTCTGTCCTGAAGAGGGAGGACACAACAACCAATGTTTGTTTTGTGTAAGAGGAATCACTTTGTGCCTCTGATGTTGAGATCACACAGGTCCCCGGGCCCTGCCTCCTCCTGGGTCAGGTTGGCTGCCAGGCCATGTACTACCCACGGGAAATCAGCCCCTGGGAAGAGCTGCTCTCCATGGTACCACTCAGTCATGGCTGTCCTGCCCGGGTATGGAAATTCAGGGTGTAGGCACCAAGGTTTTATCATGAGCCTATTTTGCTGTATGGCTGAAGAGCAGCCCACCCCACATCTTGCATTATTCACAACTTGCCACAGCACCCACAGACCCCAGTGTGGTTGACAGAAAGGAGAAAGGAAACTCTGTGTGGTGTCGTCAATGTCTGTGCCTACCCTCAGGCTGTGGAAACCAGGAGCTGCTCTGTCAAGTCCCAAGTACCATGCTCTTTAATGTCACCACAGATGGAAAAACGGATCCCCATAGCTTGGCTCCCTGCTGTGCCTAACTTGAAAGATATGCTTTAAAAAATTCCTGGGGTGACTGAAAAAAGCCAGTTGATGCCTCACATTCCCTTAGAAGCATTGTAGTCAGTGGAATCGTATAGGGAGTTCTTTAGAAACATTACAGTGATGCATGAAACAGGAAATGCACGTTGTTCACATCAAAGATATTCAAAATGCAGGTTTGACAGTAATGGAAGTCCTTTCTCTTTTGATTTTCAATTCCAAGTTTAATTACTGCCCAGAGAGATATTCTTGAAAAGTTGTGAGTATGAAGAGTTCTTATACATGCCTTGCTTTTACTGTTTTGACTTACAAAGTCAGCACTACCCTTTGATCCAGGCAAGCTGGTCCTGCCCGTGGTGTCTGGAAATGACAGTGTTGTAGGGTGGGCACCCTGAACCTGGTTGGAGACTGTGTGGGCCCCAGTCCTCATTTCTTCCTTTTGGGACAATGTCCAACCCACTGTGTTCCATCGTCTGCATGGGGCTGACTAGATGTCCCTGAGCTCTGGGACTTGCACATAGGATCATCCAGGAGGGTTACCTGGCAAGCAGTTCATTCTGGCTGCCCTATACGAAACTTCTTTCATGGGATCTCATGAAATTGGGCAGGCAAATGATGTTAATGAGCTGATAGTGAGTGACTCAAATGGTCAATATACGTAAAGGCCCACTAAAAAATAAATTGTTGGCCTTGCAGTGCTCCCACCCCTTGGTAGGTGTGCATAGAGTAAAATTTCCACTAATACTAAATTTCTGATAATTTGGCCAGAAGATGATTTGACATTTTATTTTTTACCATTAAATGTCAAAGTGGTTTGTTAAGCAAACCAGGTATATAAACACAATATAAACACACTGGTTGAAATATTTAAGAGAAAAAAATTACTTCAAGCATCTTTGAAGTTCCTCTTTACAAATGATTGATCTGAATTTTAAAGTGTTCTTGTCAATTAATTAAAACATATTATAAGAACCTCGGTACTTAATTGTATGTATTCACAAGTATTAAATGCATCTCTTAAAAATAATCCCTCTGGACTTTCCAGAACTTTGGGTTGCCATTGCCAAACAGGTTAGTGGAATTGTTTTGTATTTTGAGTGATTCTCTCTCTTCAATTCTGAGTGTTATTCAGATAGCTACTGGTGTTTTAAAAATTATGCATTTGGTTAATTTCCTTCTCTTCCTATTGCTCCTCACCTTTCAGAAAAGCAGCATGGAATACTGGTGAACACCCACTGGACAGGGTTAGAATATGCAAATTCACCTTCTGACTCCTAAGCAAGACTCTCTATTTCTCTGTTCTTTGGTTTCCTCATCTGTATAATGAATGACATTAGATTAGGTTCATGGTTTTTTAAAACATTTTAGTCATATAATCTTGTCTTCAAACCAGACCTTATACATGGAAGCCTGGTACAGAGAACAGACAGAGTGATGTGTTTTGTTTTGTTTTGCTTGAGCTGCTCTTTTTGAAGTAGGGGTTGAAAATTCAGTACGGTGGCCACTGAGGCATCTCCGCAGAACACCCCCATGGCCCCGTGGAACCCAGTTTAAAAAAACCACTGGACTAAATAAGATCTCTCTCTCTCAATACCCCTTATGGACTTAAAGCTACTGATGGAGGGAATCCTGTGGTGAAGAATCCTTGCTGATACAAAAAATTGCTTCATGGGGCATTATTATAAATTCAGCTTGTTTTTTTTAAAGATTTCATTTATTTATTTGACAGAGTGACCTACAGCGAGAGAGGGAACACAAGCAGGGTGAGTGGGAGAGGGAGAAGCAGGCTTCCCGCCGAGCAGGGAGCCCAATGCGGGCTTGATCCTAGGACCCTGGGATCATGACCTGAGCCGAAGGCAGACGCTTAATGACTGAGCCACCCAGGCGCCCCATAAATTCAGCTTTTTATATTTTGACTTTCTTTAAAATAAAACACGCTTCATGTAATTTTTATTATGACATCTTGGTCTGTGGTCTTAACTAGATCATGTTTACAGCAAATAAAATGACATTAATGCTTGTAATGAAACAGCTTAGTTGGAAGAAATCGGCATAGTGAAAATTCCTAAATCCAGCTCTGGAGTGAGGGCCCATGGCTGCTGGGCACCACCCCGTAGCCGGTACTTTCCAGGGAAAGGCCTGGGTGCTTGGTGGGGGTGGAGCAAAGAGGAACCATCTTGTCCCACTTGCCCTAAAAGGATCGGGCTGGGGAAAGTCTCAGACAGATTCAAATTGCTTCTGGAAGTGTGAAAGCAGTTAGGAGGTATCAGAAAAAGCAAGTGCACAGATATAGATCTGAGAAGTGAACAAAATCTTCTTGGTAGATTTCTTTCTTATTTGGCCTTAGTGACAGGGATAAGGTAGAAGTGGTGTCAGAACTGGATGTATATAAATGACAGTCTGGGGGGTGGAAAGGACTCAGGGTTTCGTTATATTACAAGATGATGGCATTAGAGAGGAAAAAGAGAAATAAAGTGGGCAATAAAAAGAAATGGGGCTCTTGAGCCTCATATATATCTTAGGATATACATAACAGATATATATTTCACAGCAGCCTTGCAAAATATGTATTCGTATTTTTACACTACAAAAATGGAAATAAGCCCAGTATCATGCTTGGTACACAGTCAGATGTCAATATACGTCTTCTGATTTCATTAGAAATAAGCCATTTTCTTAGACTAGAGAAGGAGAGGTGGCCATGGGCCATCCACTCTCATAGGTGGCTCCCGGGCCCCAATCCCATCTTCTTCTTGGGCTCTATAAACCCCACTCAACACCGGTCAAATCTGACCATCCAATCTACTGCTTGGCCAGATTCTGACTTCCCAGATCTTACTTCCCAAGGTCAACCAGACCAGCCACATGGGTGGACCAAATCCTTAGAAGGACCGGTGAGCTTTGGGGGCCCGAGTCTCCCTCAGAGTATGAATCTTTTTAGCCAAGAAGTCTGTGCTGTCTCTAAGAAGGCTCTTGCTCTCCAACACGCAAGTGCTCCCAGGATCAAGGTTTAGTCATGTTTCCTGTCTCGAGGCAGGATACCCAGGGAACATGGGGCCATGTGAATGGTTGAGCAGCAGTCCCAAGTGGGTGGGCGTCTGAGCTGATGAGGAGGCAAACCAGGCAGTTTGCTTTCTCCTGGGCTGGCTTTAAAGGGAGCCATGTTGCAAAATCACCACTGTAGCAGGACATACGGGCTCTTTGGGACAGAAATGTTGTTTTCCCATGGGTTTTCACTGAGTCAAAATGTAAAGATTAGGTGGGCTTTTAGAGGTCCTAAATGTGTGCCTGGATATTTGAGAGTTGGATGGGGCCAGTTAGAGATCTCTCTCTGGGAAGAATCCAGAAAGGAGATAGAAAGTCCCTCCATTACCAGTTGTAACCAGGCTATAACAAGGAAGTTCAGGAGAAAAGAAATTTGAGGCACAGGTACAACACTAAGCCATATGGATACAACAGGGTGTTCCCCTCAAATCAGGAGAAATTCTGATTGAGCAGTACCAGGCCTTCCCTGTTTACACAAGCAGGAATTGACTGGGTGAAGATGCTTCAAAGGATTAAAAGCCACTCAGATCTGAAGTTGTCCTCGGGGTGGACATGGCCCCAGTTTGCTGGGCTCCTCAGCCCTGGGAGGACACTACCAGGATGTGAAGATCAGTGGTGGGAGGTGGGCTTTGTGCCTGCCTTCTCTGAGGTAGCAGAGGCCCCACCAGCCCAAACACCGGCTGAGGCGAGGGCCCTTGACAGGAACACCATGTTGCTGGTGGGTCCCCTGCAGCAGTGAGCTCAAAGCTTGATTTGTTCAAGCTGCACTCTTATCCATCCTTATCACTCACCGTGCTGGAATACATGTCCCCAGCTCCTTCAAAACTGACTGTTCATTTCCTTTTGATGTAAGACACGGATTCTCACCTTGGGGCTTGTTACGGACTGAATTATTTCCTGCCCTCCAATTCATATGTTGGAGCCCTAATCCGCTATGTGACTGTATTGGGAGATAGGGCCTTTAAGGAGGCAATTGGGGTTAGATGAGGCTGTTAGGGTGGGACTCTAATCCTGTAGAGCAGATGCCCTTATAAGAAGAGAAAGAGGCATCAGATGTCCCCTCACACCCCCTCCCCACCAAAGGCCACGTATGGACACAGTCAGAAGGCAGCTATCTGCAAGTCAAGGAGAGGGGCCTCAGGAGAAACCAGCCCTGCTGATACCTTGATCTGAGACATCCAGCCTCCAGAACTATGAGAAAAATAATTCTGTTGTTTAAGCCACCAACCTGTGGTACTTGGTTATGGCAGCCTGCACAAATTGATATAGGGCCTTGGGTCCGGCTGCCCCCTCCTTGACCTACTTTTTCCCTCAAGCCTGACCACTTTGGTCTTCTATGAGAGGGTATTACTATAGTTGGTCTCGTGTTCCTTGTCTAGTCCCACACCCCCTTCCCTCCCCAAACTGTGGATCCTTCACAGCACCTAGGTCATCACAGATGGGTGATAGGTTCAAGACTTAGCAGGTGGCATTTGATGACCTGAGCTCCATAACTTCTCCAGCTTTCTCATGAGAACCACAATTAATCATCTAGATCATAGCAGGTGTTTTCCAGAGCACGTTTACAGCCACACACTCCTGTGATACCTAAAACCGATGGGCAAGTTAGGGATCACAGGTTTCCTTCCTCATATGGTCCTTACAATTTGGCCTTTAATAACTGTGCTCTGAACTAGTTTTTTAAGGTTTTGTCTTCTCAACTGGACTGTGAGATCCCTGGAGAGGTGAGGGGGCAGAAACCTTGAGTATTTTTGCTGATTGTATTCAGTATGAACATGGTGGTATTAATGAGCCTTCCCAATTTGGCCCCCCAAAAGAGCCAACCTCAATAAGGAGAAGGAAATTAACTTTTCCAGATGAATGGCTGGTTTTAAATCTTCTCCTTCTTGGAATGTTATTTCTAAGTGGTATATTCATATTTAATATTGTGTGCAAAACATATTTAATCATGAGAGAACAAAAAGAAATTAGGATTTGATGCAGAATAATGAGAGTTTGCAAATGTTTTTAAAATATAACAAATATCTCATTTTTAAAAGTCTCTCATTCCACAATAACAGTATTTTTCATGGCCAATTTGCTTAAGCTTAAGTTTGTGATAATTTTTTTGTGTTCGTTGCAGAGTGCTCCTTTGAGGATTTTCTTATATTTAAGTTTTAAGCAGTTTTTAAATTACAAAAGTAATATATGCTAGAAATCATAAGAGTGGTTGCCTAGAGGGAGAAAATCGATTGGAAGGAGGCATGAAGGAACTAGATTGTAGAATAGCTTTCCCACAAACAGTAGCTTTCCCACAAACTGATCATAACTCTATTTAATATTTTCTAAGCTGATATTTCTTAGCTTACTGATGAGATAGATAATTTTTCATCTGTTTAATCATTACTTAGTTTTTTTCCTTCCAATAAATTGCTTTTTAAAATCCTTAGACTCTTTATTATAATTTCCCATTTTCTTTTATTGATTTGTAAAAACTCTTTCCAGAGTGCAAATACATCTTTTTGTTACCTGTATATGGCTACTTTGTCATCTTTCTATGAATTTTGGGTAATTCAGTCACACACTGCCAACCTCTTTCTCCATCTCTGGAGACTGTAAAGAGAAATCCTGGTTTTCCTTGTATCTGGGAATGGCCTTGTGGCACACATCTAGACACTAAGACATAAGCAGAGGTCAGGCAGAGGGAGTTCTGAGACTCTTTTTGCTTCTTATAAAAACAAGCAAGCAAACAAAACAACAACAACAATGAAAAAAACTCCAGTTATGGCTCGTGGTGCCCCTTCCCATTTGTTCTTGCCTTGAATGTGGATTTAATGGTTAGAGCTCTGGCAGCCATTCTGCAAAATGAGATGACCACTAGCAGCATGAAAAGCCCGCTCTTAAAGGATGGTGGAGACACAAGTGGAAAGAGAATAGGTCACTGATGATATCAGTGAATGACTATACCAAACTTGGGACCACATTCCCCCAACTTTTTGTTCTGTGAGATACTGAGATATCTTTACTACTTAAACCACTGGTTGTCCAGGAACTGTTACTTGTAGCCAAAAGTGAGTTTGTATTTTGTGTCATGGTTATATTTAGGGTGGAGGGGGATAATTGGCATATATGACTTTGAGAATTTTATGTAGCTAATGTGTTAATCTTATCTCTGTGGCTTATGACAGGGACAGTTGCTTTGAAGCTTACTAATTTTACATTTATTAGTCCATCTGAGATTTATTTTAATGTATGAGGAAAGAATCTAACTTAATTTTTTCCCAATGGGTTGACCATTTGTTTCCACCCTACTGAGATGTTGTCAATTTCATGTATTATTCACCTATATTTAGGTCTGATTCTGGCACTGCTTCATTTCAAGACCAGGCTATTTTCATTATTACAAACACATAATTCAAGACCGTAATCTCATTGCCTTTCAAACAAACAAACAAAACCAAACAAAACGCTTAGCAGTTACAGTGCATTTAACTTTCAAGATGAACTTTACAAGTGATTTAGTTAATTTTCTCCAAATCACTCTTCTTCTCATCACAAAAAACAAAACAAAAACACAAAGCAAAGATAAAAACAAGCAAAAAAAAAAAAAACCTTTAAAATTTTGAGATTTTTGACTAGAATTAAAATTATAGATTTACTTGGAAGAGTTGATATATTTGCAGTCTTTGTTTCTAGAAATATTTTACCCCTCCATTTATTCAAGTCTTTAGTTTTTAAATCTCTAAGTTAATTCCTGCAGTTTTCTTCACATTTAATATTTTGGTTGGTACTTTGAATGTACTTTCTCTCATATATTTTATAACTGGTTATTGCTGGTCCGTAAGAGAAACATTGAAGTCCTTTGTAAGTTCAGATAGTTTCTAAGTTGATTCCCTTAGGTTATCCAGCATTTACTCATGTCATCTGAATATAATGCTGCATTTGCCTTTTCTCCTCCAGCATTAGCTTCTCATTTGCTTTTCCTACCTTTAGGCATTGCTTAAGACATTTAGGACAATGCTTAATCATAACATTGGTAGTATGCATCTTCTTTATGGTTGCAGGATCTTCCAAAGATAAAATTTATCAGGGATAATATATGTAAAGCTGGGAAAAGATAAGGTAATAAATCCAAGCATTTGGGGGTTATAACTGAATTAAATACATTTTTTTCTCTTAATGTATATATTAGCAAATTACCATATGATTTGTCAGGGGAAAGTTTGTCTCTCTTATCTTAGAGAGTCAATTTTTTGTTTTAAAAACTTCAAGAGCATTTAAAATTTATGGAAAAACTGTGAGCCACTATTTTAGAAAAAAATTAAATGTAAACTAATTTAAGTCTTGAATTTAAATCTTATCACATATCATATTAATCTTATTTCTTGATTTTGTAAGATAACAAAAATAACAAAATGTGCTTTTATCTTGATGTGTCATTTAAACTAAATTTACCTTGCTCTTCTAAGAAACATCATTATGTAGGGAAAAAATATTAACCAGAAAGAAAAGAACATGGATTCTACTTTTTCTGCTAAATAACAGCTGTGCAATTTTGGTTATTGTCTTTTTACC
>NC_058410.1:122785100-122785663 GCF_002201575.2 Neomonachus schauinslandi
TTTCTGCTAAATAACAGCTGTGCAATTTTGGTTATTGTCTTTTTACCCCATCTATAAAAATGGTATTAATAATGTTTAGCTGATCTATTCTATGTTTTGGTAAGAATTTAATAAATGTCTATGAAAGTTTTTATTAAACTGGAAAGTCCCATGACCATTTAAAGGATTATAATTGTACTGAATTGCTTTGATTATACTTTGGAAAGCCTTTAGCACAAAAGGGGGCAGTTGGTAGAAATAGTGTAGAATTTTGAATTCAGTGCAAGAGTAATAAAACATTCATCACAATTTCATTCAAGACTTGAAATCCTTATCCCTGTTTTGGAGGGGAGGGGTGGTGTAGAGGGATCCTTCATATCCTCTGGATAAAGGAAGAAAGATATGTACTGATTCAACTGTTATTTGAATAATCTTAGATATTCTTCCTTTTGATTTTACTATTCACATATAGTTGTCTTTTAAACTTTTCATTATGTTACCAAAGAAGTACAATACAGGATAGAAGAATTAATTCTCATGAACTCACTAGCTTTTTTTTTTTTTTTTTTTTTTTTTTTTTTTTT
>NC_058410.1:122795663-122832295 GCF_002201575.2 Neomonachus schauinslandi
TTCCATTGGACATTCTTTCCTGCTTTGTCAAAGATGAGTTGACCATAGAGTTGAGGGTCCATTTCTGGGCTCTCTATTCTGTTCCATTGATCTATGTGTCTGTTTTTGTGCCAGTACCATACTGTCTTGATGATGACAGCTTTGTAATAGAGCTGGAAGTCCGGAATTGTGATGCCGCCGGCTTTGCTTTTCTTTTTCAACATTCCTCTGGCTATGCGAGGTCTTTTCTGGTTCCATACAAATTTTAGGATTATTTGTTCCATTTCTTTGAAAAAAGTGGATGGTATTTTGATGGGGATTGCATTGAATGTGTAGATTGCTCTAGGAAGCATTGACATCTTCACAATATTTGTTCTTCCAATCCATGAGCATGGAATGTTTTTCCATTTCTTTGTGTCTTCCTCAATTTCTTTCATGAGTATTTTATAGTTTTCTGAGTACAGATCCTTTGTCTCTTTGGTTAGATTTATTCCTAGGTATCTTATGGTTTTGGGTGCAATTGTAAATGGGATCGACTCCTTAATTTCTCTTTCTTCTGTCTTGTTGTTGGTGTATAGGAATGCCACTGACTTCTGTGCATTGATTTTATATCCTGCCACTTGACTGAATTCCTGTATGAGTTCTAGCAGTTTTGGGGTGGAGTCTTTTGGGTTTTCCACATAAAGTATCATATCATCTGCAAAGAGTGAGAGTTTGACTTCTTCCTTGCCAATTTGGATGCCTTTGATTTCTTTTTGTTGTCTGATTGCTGTGGCTAGGACTTCCAATACTATGTTGAATAGCAGTGGTGATAGTGGACATCCCTGCCGCGTTCCTGACCTTAGGGGGAAAGCTCTCAGTTTTTCCCCATTGAGAATGATATTCGCTGTAGGTTTTTCATAGATGGCTTTTATGATATTGAGGTATGTACCCTCTATCCCTATACTCTGAAGAGTTTTGATCAAGAAAGGATGCTGTACTTTGTCAAATGCTTTTTCTGCATCTATTGAGAGGATCATATGATTCTTGTTCTTTCTTTTGTTAATGTATTGTATCACGTTGATTGATTTGCGGATGTTGAACCAACCTTGCAGCCCAGGGATAAATCCCACTTGGTCATGGTGAATAATCCTTTTAATGTACTGTTGGATCCTATTGGCTAGTATTTTGGTGAGAATTTTTGCATCCATGTTCATCAGGGATATTGGTCTGTAATTCTCCTTTTTGATGGGGTCTTTGTCTGGTTTTGGGATCAAGGTAATGCTGGCCTCATAAAATGAGTTGGGAAGTTTTCCTTCCATTTCTATTTTTTGGAACAGTTTCAGAAGAATAGGTATTAATTCTTCTTGAAATGTTTGGTAGAATTCCCCTGGGAAGCCATCTGGCCCTGGGCTTTTGTTTGTTGGGAGATTTTTGATGACTGCTTCAATTTCCTTAGTGGTTATAGGTCTGTTCAGGTTTTCTATTTCATCCTGGTTCAGTTTTGGTAGTTGGTACATCTCTAGAAATGCATCCATTTCTTCCAGGTTATTTAATTTGCTGGCATAGAGTTGCTCATAATATGTTCTTATAATTGTTTGTATTTCTTTGGTGTTGGTTGTGATCTCTCCTCTTTCATTCATGATTTTGTTGATGTGGGTCATTTCTCTTCTCTTTTTGATAAGTCTGGCCAGGGGTTTATCAATCTTGTTAATTCTTTCAAAGAACCAGCTCCTAGTTTCATTGATCTGTTCTACTGTTCTTTTAGTTTCTATTTCATTGATTTCTGCTCTGATCTTGATTATTTCTCTTCTCCTGCTGGGTTTAGGCTTTATTTGCTGTTCTTTCTCCAGCTCCTTTAGGTGGAGGGTTAGGTTGTGTACTTGAGACCTTTCTTGCTTCTTGAGAAAGGCTTGTATTGCTATATACTTTCCTCTTAGGACTGCCTTTGCTGCATCCCAAAGATTTTGAATAGTTGTGTTTTCATTTTCATTGGTTTCCATGTATTTTTTTAATTCTTCTTTAATTTCCTGGTTGACCCATTCGTTCTTTAGTAGGATGCTCTTTAGCCTCCATGTATTTGAGTTCTTTCTGACTTTTGTCTTGTGATTGAGCTCTAGTTTCAAAGCATTGTGGTCTGAAAATAGGCAGGGAATGATTCCAATCTTTTGGTACCGGTTGAGACCTGATTTATGACCTAGGATGTGATCTATTCTGGAGAATGTTCCATGGGCACTAGAGAAGAATGTGTATTCCGTTGCTTTGGGGTGGAATGTTCTGAATATGTCTGTAAAGTCCATTTGGTCCAGTGTGTCATTTAAAGTCTTTATTTCCTTGTTGATCTTTTGCTTAGATGATCTGTCCATTTCAGTGAGGGGGCTGTTAAAGTCCCCCACTATTATTGTATTGTTGTCGATGTGTTTCTTTGCTTTTGTTATTAATTGGCTTATATAATTGGCTGCTCCCATGTTAGGGGCATAGATATTTACAATTGTTAGATCTTCTTGTTGGATAGATCCTTTAAGTATGATATAGTGTCCTTTCTCATCTCTTATTACAGTCTTTGGTTTAAAATCTAATTTGTCTGATATAAGGATTGCCACCCCAGCTTTCTTTTGGTGTCCATTAGCATGGTAAATGGTTTTCCACCCCCTCACTTTCAATCTGGGGCTGTCTTTGGGTCGAAAATGAGTCTCTTGCAGACAGCATATCGATGGGTCTTGTTTTTTAATCCAGTCTGATAGCCTGTGTCTTTTGATTGGGGCATTGAGCCCATTTACATTCAGGGTAACTATTGAAAGATAGGAATTTAGTGCCATTGTATTGCCTGTAAGGTGACTGTTACCGTATATTGTCTGTGTTCCTTTCTGGTCTATGTTGCTTTTGGGGTCTCTCTTTGCTTAGAGGACTCCTTTCAAGATTTCCTGTAGGGCTGGTTTTGTGTTTGCAAATTCCTTTAGTTTTTGTTTGTCCTGGAAGCTTTTTATCTCTCCTTCAATTTTCAATGACAGCCTAGCTGGATATAGTATTCTTGGCTGCATATTTTTCTCGTTTAGTGCTCTGAATATATCCTGCCAGTCCTTTCTGGCCTGCCAGGTCTCTGTGGATAGGTCTGTTGCCAATCTAATGTTTCTACCCTTGTAGGTTACATATCTCTTCTCCCGAGCTGCTTTCAGGATTTTCTCTTTGTCCATGAGACTCGTAAGTTTTACTATTAGATGTCGGGGTGTTGACCTATTTTTATTGATTTTGAGAGGGGTTCTCTGTGCTTCCTGGATTTTGATGCCTGTTTCCTTCCCCAAATTAGGGAAGTTCTCTGCTATAATTTGCTCCATTATACCTTCTGCCCCTCTCTCTCTTTCTTCTTCTTCTGGGATCCCAATTATTCTAATGTTGTTTCGTCTTATGGTATCGCTTATCTCTCGAATTCTGCCCTCGTGATCCAGTAGTTGTTTATCTCTCTTTTTCTCAGCTTCTTTATTTTCCATCATTTCATCTTCTATATTACTGATTCTCTCCTCTGCCTCATTTATTCTAGCAGTTAGCGCCCCCATTTTTGATTGCACCTCATTAATAGCCTTTTTGATTTCTACTTGGTTGGATTTTAGTTCTTTTACTTCTCCAGAAAGGGTTTCTCTAATAACTTCCATATTTTTTTCAAGCCCAGCTAGTATCTTTAAAGTGATGATTCTGAACTCTAGATCTGACATCGTACTAATGTCCGTATTGAGTAGATCCCTGGCAGTCGGTACTACCTCTTGTTCTTTTTGTTGAGGTGATTTTTTCCGTCTTGTCATTTTGTGCAGAGGGGAATAGATTAATGAGAGAACAAAATGCTAGCAGAGTAACAACGTCCCCAGAAAATATACTCTAAACAAATCAGAAAAAACCTGAAGCAGTGGGAAAAGAAAGGGAAAGAGAGAAAAAAGAAAAAGAAAAAAAAGAAAAAGATAAAGATAAAAACAAAAACAAACAAAACAAAACAACAACAAAAAAACCAGAATGTGATCAAATATGATCAGTGCCACACACTAGATTTGGGGTGTATTTTGGTCTGTTAGAAGAAAGTGCCTCCCAAAATTTTAAAGAAAGAAAAACTTATATATGTACAAAAATAAGGGTTGATATGATGAAGGGATGGAATATGACTGTAAAGATGGAAATTATAAAAAATTTTATAAAAGGAATTGATAAGAAGTTGTTTGAAAAAAGAAAGAAGAGGATTTAAAAAAAGAAAAAAAAAAAAGGGAGAGGATGTGATCAGGCAGGGGAACAGAAAACACCATATACTAGAGATTTAGGGTATATTTTGATCTGTTAGAAGAAACTATCTCAAAATTTTAAAGAGAGAACAACATATATATAAGCCAAAAATATGGGTAACTACTATGAAGGGATAGAATATGACTCTAAAAATGAAAAATAAAAATGTTTTTTTTTTAAAAAAAAAAGGGATTGATAAGATGTTGGTTGAAAAAGGGAAAAAGAAAAATTCAAAAAGAATAAAAAAAGAAAAAAAGACAGTTAAAAAAAATTAACTTTGAAAGACTACAGAATCATGGTAAAAAAGCCATGAATTCTATGTGCAGTAGTCCCCTAGAGCTGGAGTTCTGCGGTTCTCATTGATGGGTAAACTTGGTCTTGGCTGGCTGTTCTCGCTGATCTTCTGGGGAGGGGCCTGTTGCCGTGGTTTCCAAATGTCTTTGCCGGAGGCAGAATTGCCCCGCCCTTGCCCCCTCCCGGCTAAGTAATCTGCTGGGGTTTGCTCTCCGGGGCTTTTGTTCCCTGCGAGCTTTCCGTACAGCTTTGGAGGCGGAGAGTGAAAATGGCGGCCTCCCAATCTCCGCCCCGGGGGAGCCGAGAACTCGGGGTCCCGCTTCTCAGTGAGCCCCCAGAGAAAAGCCGTCAGTCACTCCCGTCTCCCCGGTCTCCAGCCGCACTCCGTGCTCACCCGGCCTGTGACCGCGCGTTTCTATCTCTGGCACCCGACCCCGGGTGGAGTCTCCAAACCCAGCAGATCCCTGCGGTGCACTCCCGTGCGGCTCCTCCCGGGGGAGGAAGGTGAGTCTCCCCGGATCTGCCGCTTGTTGGGTCCCTGCTGGAGGAGCAGTGGCCTGACTGTGCCGCGGATCACAGTTTATGGCAACCCCGAGCTGAGAGCCCGCGCCTGGGCTCCGCCTCTGCAGCCGGCTTCCCTGCTCCGATACCTGGGAGCTCTGCCACACTCAGGCACCCCCAGTCTTTCTGTGACCCGTGGGTCCTGAGACCACACTGTCCCGGAGGGTTCCACCCCCCGCTTAGCCACCAGAGTGACGTCCCTCAGCGGAGCAGACTTTTAAAAGTTCCGATTTTGTGCTCCGTGGCTCTATCACTTGCCAGAAGCGGCCGCCGGAGGCCCCTCCCCCGCCGTCTATCCTTCCGAATATCGCCTCGGATTCACTTCTCCGCACGTCCTACCTTCCAGAAAGTGGTCGCTTTTCTGATGAGAGAGTTGTTGCTCTTCTTTTCTTCGATCTCCTGTTGAGTTTGTAGGTGTTCAGAATGGTTTGATCCCTATCCAGCTGAATTCCTGAGAGGAGACGAAATCCAGCTCTCCTACTCCTCCGCCATCTTGCTCGAGCCTGAACTCACTAGCTTTAATAATGACTACCTCATAAGCAATACTGTTTCATTTTTAGCATCCCTACACACCCCCTCCTATACTAATTTGAAGCAAATCATAGAAACCTCATCACTAATCTCTAAATGTTTCAATATGTATCTCTAAAAGAGTAAGATTCTGGGGCACCTGGGTGGCTCAGTGGGTTAAGTGTCCGACTCTTGGTTTTGGCTCAGGTCATGATCTCACCATCATGGGATTGAGCCCCAAGTTGGGCTCGGTGCTCAGTGTGGAGTCTGCTTCGGATTCTTTCTCCCTCTCCCTCCCCCTCTGCTACTCCCTGCTCTCACTCTCTCTCTCTAAAATAAATAAATAAAATCTTAAAAAAATAGTAAGATTCTTTTCTCCCCACATAATTGCAATACCATTATCATACCTTTAAACAATCAAAAATAGTTCCTCAAAAAATAAAATATTCAGTCACATTCAAATTTCCAATTGACTCATAAATGTCACAATTTTTTTCCCTTTTATGGTTTATTTGCTTTAATCAAGATCTACATGAGATCCATGTCTGCGATTCCTCATCATGTATCTTTCGTCTCTGCCAGTCTAAAGGCTCCTCTTACATTTTATGTGTGGTGGAAACTGGGTTGCTGTCTTATGGTTTCCCCAGACTAGTTTGCTGATGACATCCTCATGGTGTGGATGAACATGTTGCTCAGTCCTCTGTATTTCCTCTCAATTGATCAGTCAGGTTCCTTTTTTACCAGAAGGTGGGGGTAGGGTGATTATTTCCTAGGCAGTGGTGAGTTGTTCCATCCAGAAATACCTTATTATTCTTTCTCTCCCACAGCAGTGGTTATTGAAGCTCAATGCAGGCATCCATTAGTTTGTTACAAGTTGCAAAATAGTGCCACTCTATCATGCCTTCTTCACTTATTACTAGAACACTTCTGTAAAGAAAAACTTCCCCTCATCTATTTGTTTATTGATAGTAGTTTGTATAGAAAGGTGAATAAATGTTAGATTCTTTTTCTTTATGTATCCATTAAAAAAAAAAAACAAGTTGGTTTAAGCATCTCCCAGTAGTGGTTAGTTTTTGTTTGTTTTTAACAATTATGAACTCAGGATGTAATTAAACTGTATGTGTTTTGATACCTTTGACCTATTGATATTCCAACTGTCCCGTCTTCTTCTGCCAATGGGAGGCTCTTCAGGTTGGTTCATGAATCCTAGTGGCCTTTAACAATGTCCTAGCTGATGTGGGAAACAAAGGCAGAAGAGAAATTATTAAATTTCCTTACAACCTAGGGCCCATTGATAAGTCCTTAAAACAGGCAGAGTGACATTCTTCTAGGAACTCAACTGCCTCCATGTTAATACTTTGCTAAGGGCAAAAGCCAATCTTAGCCCAACTCCCAGGACCCTGTGAGTATACTTTAACATATAAAAATTCCTTTAGAAATTTCCTTTATCTCTAACACCCCCAGATACATGTTGGCAGTCATCCATCAAGCATATGGCCCACTGATATACATCTGAAGGGTTTCATGACTATGGTTTTATTAGACAGTAATAAATGAACTTTTCCCAACAATAGCTAGCCCCCTCAAGGGAAACCTTGCTTCCAAAATTCTTTAGAGACTTTCTCTATCCCAAACCCCCTCCCAACTTGAAAGTATATAATGGGCCACTCCTTATGACCCCAGCACAGTTCTTTCTGCCCATGGGTCCTGTCCCCATGCTTTAATAAAAACCACCTTTTTGAACCAATCATCTTTCCTACATCACTAACTATCTGAGGGAACAAGATAGTCGAGGCTCATTGTCTACATTCTCCACTGCAGACCTAGAGTCATCCATTTCTCCAAGGAGCCCTGTGAATTTTCATATTGTTTGTTTTGTGGAGAATAGTACTTCAAGACCATAATCTGGGCACCAAGAGGTACTCATTGCTACTAGGCTGGACATTATTTCCAGAACATTTCAGCAGACAGAACTAGAAAATATAGGTATTTTAAAATGTATCATTTTCAAATTATTAATCACAAAGCAAGTTAAGGCAAAGATTAGAAGCCATCCTCAATGATGTGGTTATGTACTGAATCTTGCAGGGGC
Organism: Neomonachus schauinslandi; assembly: GCF_002201575.2. NCBI lineage: Eukaryota > Metazoa > Chordata > Mammalia > Carnivora > Phocidae > Neomonachus > Neomonachus schauinslandi. The sequence continues at coordinate 122,803,342 of NC_058410.1, forward strand.
TTGTTTGCAAAACCAAAACAAACAAAATGGTGACAACTCTCTTGGCCTGGAGCAACAAACTTGTAGCATTGTCTTTAAAAAATTGTAACAGATATTATAGAGGGCCTTGATTCTGTTGCTATAGAAATGTTTCCAGGTTTACTTTTAGAAGTCCCTGTCCTATTTGTCTCTCAGAATAAAAAAGGATATAGATTCACACTCTTTCTACCCATGTGTTAAAATTAAGTTACTGTGTTTGTTCAAAGAGAGAGCACAGCAAAGTACATAAAAGAAAATGAGCTTTTGCTACTAAAAGGTTTTCCCATGCTAATGAACAAGGTGGTGAAATAAAAAAGGAATGATCTTGGCTTTATTGAAAATAACATTGCCAGGCACTTGGAAGTCATAGAGCTTTGTGTATGCAAATATATTTTTACTAACTTCTTTTGCTCTATTAAATAGTCACTTTTGTTTCCTATTCATGAAGCAAAAGACTGGTGATGACTACTCATTGTAAACCTTTTTGATTGTGTTTGTGTGGTATGATAGCACAAACAAAAGAAAAAGAAATTCAGATGCCAACAAGTCCTTACTTATACCAGAGGTCGAAAATTGTATTTAACGGGTTTTTCGGAAACACTGGCTCTGATTTGAATGACCCCCTGGAAACGACCCTCAAAGATAATCTCATCATTTTGATCATCTCCCTCTAGCCTGGAAGGACTGTGTATGAGTTTGACATTCCAGAAAAATCAGTCAATTTATTGTGGTTCTGAATTTTGGTTTTTCTCTGACATCAGAGTACTTTCTCATCTATCAAAATGAATTTTTCTAAATTTTCTAAATTTTTGTCAACACGAGGGAGGTTGGTAAAGGCTATAATTATGCTCTAGACCGAATCAGACCTCTTACAGAAAATTTATAATTTAGGGGCGCTTGGGTGGTTTAGTCCATTAAGTGTCTGACTTTTGATTTTTGGCTCAGATCATGATCTCAGGGTTGAGATCAAGCCCTGCGTCAGGCTCTGCGCTGGGTGTGGAGCCTGCTTAAGATTCTCTCTCTCCCTCTGCCCCTCCACTGTTCATGCATGCCTACATGCTCTCTCTCTTTCTCTCTCTCTCTCTCAAATAAATAAATAAAAGAGCTTTAGGAAAATTTACAATTTATAATTATATTTATTATTTTGTTTTGTTTCCTCAATTTTATTTCTGTTAATAAAAAGTATAACTCTTAAAGTTGATGGTGTAATATCTATTTTTTTTCTCTCATTCATTCATTCATTCACTGAGATTAGAATAATAAAAAGCATAGATTTGGCTGGTAAAAAGCTTTAGTTACCAGAAAGCCCCTTTTCTCACATTATTAGTGATTTTTTTCCTTCTAACGTCTGTGTGTCTCTGTGAAAATCACTGGCTTCAGGTGAATTAATGGTCAACTAAATGACTACAAAAATTAATTTGCCTTTTACTTTGGCTGACAGATGAGAGATGCGGCTTTCAGTTTCAGCTGGGGGACCCTGGGACATATTGTTTCATCTCTCTCAGGGCTAAGAGTCCACATCTATGACATGATGGGCTGGGCCAACTGGCCAGTGATTCTGTGTCTGGCACAGAAGCCTGGAGGCTGGTTTTTGACAACAGTAGACACCCAACATTCCTTGCTTCTGGTTTCCTGCGCAAGATAGTTCACTAGGACGCTGAGGCTTCTGTCTACGAAACCTTCTAACTTACGGAGTTTCCAGTGAGGCCCCAAAGTTTAAGGAGGGATGGGAGATGTTATTACCAAATCAAGACTGTGCGTGAGGTGAAGGGGAAGCCACTGTGGTCATCTGTCCACTATCTCTGGCTCAACTTCTGGCTGGAGTGTGCTCACAGGAAAGAGAGCCCACAGGCCACAACAGCAAGTGTACGTGTGTCGGGGAAAGTGATCAGGCCTGAGGCGGGCCCGGGGTCAGCACCAACTATGGGGTCAATCCCCCTCCCCCATACACACATGCACCTGCACACACAGTCCCTCAGTGGACACCTGTAGGGTTTACGCACAGGAAGGTTCCAGTCACATGTCTTGAAGTGTAACGGAGATGGAGGGCAGAATCAGCACCGCAGATGAGGAAAGGCAAAAAAGTGGTAACCACCGGGGCTTCTTTTCCTAGAAATGGGTGTGAAGGTCTGAGATGGCCCCACAGGCTGGATTTAGAGAACACAGAACCAGAGGGGACCTAAGGAATTCTATGGTTCCACTCCTTCATTTTCCAGATGGAGACTTTGAGGCTGAGTGGTTACACGGCGTACCTGGCCAGTGAGTGTCAAATCTCAGGTGAGGGCTCAGAGATGCTGATGCCCAGGTCCGGGGCCACCCTGCTGCCTGGCTCCGTCCAATGTAGGGCTGAAGCCGCTCTGTACACGCGGGGACATGTCAGAGGGAAAGGGGAGGAGAGACATCCACAGGCTCTTCCTTTTTGTTTCTTCAGCCTCTTTTTCTTCTTTCTATTTTGTAGTCCTAGAGGGCGATGCATTAGTTTTCCCCATACATTCTTTGAATGTATTCTTCTGTGACCTGAAGAATTTTTGAATGCCCTGAAGTGAAAAAATTTTCTTAATTTTATACTGTTCTCCACCAGACTTAGATCTAAGACTATTAATTTAATCTCTGGCTCGTAGAGGTAATGTTGAAAGAAATCCTTTTACAGATATTCATTGGAGAACATCCACTCATTCAATATTTGTGCCAGGCACTGTTTTAGCCTCTGGGACTCATCATGAATAAAACAGACCCAAACCCCAAGCTCGTGGAATTAACATTCTAGCACAGGGATTTAGGGCCATGAACAGTAAATATAATAAAGAAATAAATTATGTTGGCTTTTAGAATAGTGCTTCTCAAACTCTAATGTGTCTATAGCTCTCCTGGGACCTTATTAAATGCAGACTCTGATTCCGTGGTCTGGGCTGGGGCCTGAGGTTCTGCATCTCTAACAAGCTCCCAGGGGATTCTAAAAGCACGCTTTTAATAACCAAGTGTTTGAAAGTGTATGCAATATGTGAGGGGGATTGCAAGGGATAAGAGTGGCCTTGCTTTACATGGGGCTGGTCAGTGGAGGCTTCCCTGAGAAGTGACATTTGAGCAGATTCGGAGAAGATGAGACCCTGAGATGAAGACATGCCTGATGTGTGGGAGAAAAGGCAAGGAGGTATGGGCAGCAGAGTGGGCAGTGAGGGGGAGGAGGAGGTAGGCGAGAGCAAGCAGCAGTGAGAAGTGCCAGGACACCAGATCATGTGACACTTAGAGTCCAAGGCAGAACCTGTGATTTTACTCCGACGGGGATGAGGAGCCAGAGAAGACTCAGCAGAGAGTCACCTAACCTGACTTCCATTTTACCAGCATCCCTCTGATGATTTGTTAAAGATAGTCCAATTGGGGCAAGGGTGGGATGAAGACCAGTTAGAAGTCAGAGCGGACATTGGTTCTGGCCCTTATTCTTGGGTGGAGTGTTTTGTCTGCTTGTTTTCTCTCTCTGTGCTCACTCATCTGACAGGGTTGGGCAGTAGGGGTGGTTACCCCATCTTGTCCCTTTCCCCCGGCTCCCAGGGCATGGGATATTGGAGAGGGAGGAACAGTGTGTCATGGAACCAGCAAGCATCTTGGACTCGGTTCTGGCGTCAAGCTGCTTCTGCCCTTCCTGGGGGGCAGCTCTGTGTAGCCCTATGCCAGGTGGAGGCAGCCTGTTAGCCTTCTTCACGGGAAGACTTTGCTCAGCCTTCCGTTGTCCGTAGTATGCCTGGCTCCATTCCCATTCCTTGAACGAAGCATTCTGATCAGTGTTATGCTGCCTGAAGGGAGCTCCCGACAACCTTCACCTGCTTCGGGGTTCAGAGCCCAGTAGGCCGGCACTGTGGCCCCACTAACTGGTTCTGTTTTTGTTGTTTCTGGTCAGGGGAAATGTCTTCTTGATTTTGAGGACTGCTGTGTCCTTGTAACTTCCTTGGTTTCACTTTGTCTGCTGTACCTGTGTGTTTGGAGCGTAGGAGGTGCAGCTTACAACACCTTTTGGACTTGCCATCTCCCTATCGCAGTCTACTTTTAAACAGATTTAATCTTTCCACCACTGTGATTTGTATTGGGCCAAAATCTGCAATTCTGCAATTGCCACCAACCTGCCCTCGCTCTGAGTCCCAGAGCCACCTAAACATCTTGAAACCCGAAAGAAAGGCGCTCATGTGAAACATTTAACATAATTTTCACCAGTCAGTTCATAGACTCACAGACTGTTAGGGCCGGAAGGATCTGAAAAGTCAGCTGTTTAGAACCTCATTTCATTGACAAGGCATCGGAGAGGGGGAGCAGCTTTTCCAAGGTCACAAAAGCGGTTGGTGGCAGAACCAGGATGATAACCTGCATCCATCGCTTTGCCCATCACTCCATAGCCAGACGGACACTGACTCCCGCTAGGAGGGTCGGTGTGATGAGTCACAAACACCACAAATTAAAACCATGTGAGTCCTGTGCCTCGTCATACAGTGTCCCTGCTGTTCCACCGTTTTAAAACTCTTTGCCACAAAGGTCACTTGTCCTGTAAACTGATGATTCATCCCGTTGGTGTTGTCAGTGAAAAAAATATTCTTATTTAAAAGAAATTAGAGCTTTGTTTGGAAATCAACTTACAAAATAATAGTTGGGAAATTTCAAGTTAGGGAGCATATGTGAAGATAGTTAATTGCTCCTTGAATTGGATAAAGTAGTTTGGAACGTATTTGCCAGAATAAAACTGCTAATGTCTGCAAATTTCATGTTTCTAACTGATATGTAGACATTAATTTAACTCCACAAATTGTGCTATGTAAGAAGGCATCCTTTATTATTGAACATAAAGATTATTAACACATATATCTTACATTTGTGCAGCACTTTAATCTTTTCAGACCAGTTTTAATTATGTTTTTCTCCTCCTCTTTAGCCTTATAAAATCCCCTGGGATAGATAATGTTTTTTTTTTATTATCCCCTTTTAAAGATGAGAAAACTAAGGCATGGAAAGAATATGTAACTCAATTAAGCTCATGTATCTACTTAGTGGCAGGGTCAGGACTTATCTCCTACCCGTGCTGTCTTTCCAGAAGACACAAGTTACACAAGATCAGTTCTTGTCGGACCCATTTCAGTGTTCTGTGTGTCTGACGCTAAGAATATGAACACCTGCTTGGTGATTATGAGTTATAACAGAATAGTTTTAGCTCCCTTATCACCTTCCTGGATTGCTCATTTACTTCCTTTCACATTTACTGAGTAGTTACTTTGCGTGAGCAATGTATTTTTGTATCAAATCATTCTAGGAGCCAGTGAAATTCTTTCCTCTTGTGAAAAAATTGAATTTGCCAATGGACTTGGGAAATTGTACTTCTATTAGCCTGAATAGCAAAACACACTTTGATGGAATTCTGCCTGGTTTCCTCCCAAATTGATTCTGAAAAGTTTCAAAATCAAGTTTCAAACTGATTCTGAAAAGAAAATGAACTCATAAAAGGAAAGTTGAAAGAGGTGTACAATAAATACTTAAATACCCTTTAACGTTCAGTGACATTTGCTTTTTTTCCCCATATATAGGGTTTTGCTGTTGGTGGCTTTTTTTTTCCTGTTGAACCATTTTTTCAGTAGATTGCAGACATCGTGACGCTCTACCCCTGAATACCTTAGCATGCACTCCAGAGATGGACATTAATCACATTGTCTCTGTATTCAAAATAAAAATTAGAAGTTTTCAATCCTGAAAAGAAAATCTTTATTTGTAGAGATGCAGTAGACCAACTCCTCTTTAAATTTTTCCAACACACACACAACACACACACACACACACACATATACACACACACACTCATATTAGCCCTGCTTCACCCTTTTGGATTTCCCTCTTTTTGAAAGTGATTATGTAATCCTACTTCAGTGATTACTCCAAACCATCATGGAAAGAGGAAGCAGAAGACAAGAGCTTGTATTTCTAGGCAAGAGATCTTACAGTCATAGCAAGTGCTGGGTGCATCTGTTCCTGATTTCCGAGCCCCAGTTTGTCTGTCAACTCCTTAGTGAAACACTTGTCTGGGCTGGGGGAATTTGCAACTTTTTTCATCCTGGTAGAGTGAAGAGACCAAACTCACTGTACATGTCCCCTGGCTTGCTAGGATCAGAGTAGCTGAAAGAACTGGTCTGGATTCTCCGGGCTTTCTGCATCCTCTCCCTGAACTTGACTGTGTGGCTTGAACTCACACAGAGGCACTTAGATTTCAGGGCTAGGTGGTCCTGTAATCAGCACCCTCTCTTGCATTTCTCCTGAGCCCACCTGATGGTCCAGGTAGCCTTAATAGTGATGCAGGACAAAGTTCTAATGAAATAATTGAATCCCAAGCTTGTTTGAATAGCTTGCTCTCTAGAGAATTTACACTTTATAAGCCATATATATATATATATGTTTTCCACTGCCCTCTGGCCCTGAATTTGGAAATATGACCTTGTATCTTGAAAGGGCACTGTTAATCAGTTGGCCCTGGTCCTCTGGGCATTTAAATATGCACTTGGATTTTCACTCATGGGACTCTAACCCATGATTAATATTTTAAGGTGATGAGGTAAGAAGCCTCAAGCCTCAATCCAATGCCATACCCAAGAGGAAAGAGAATTAAAATAGTCCTAGGAATCTCTGGAGGTCTTACAAGTATTTCATGAGACCAAAAATCCCTAAGTCATTCTGACAAAATTACAGGACAGAGTTAAGAGTAGGCTTGGGCTTTTTATTCATCCTTGGTAGTTTCCCTGAGTTTTGGTGCACATACAATAAACTTCACGTACTCGGCGTGTGCAGTTTGATGTTTCGACCCATGAATGTACCAATGAGACCATCACTACATCAAGATGATGAATATGTCCTGCATCCCCAACTTTCCTCATTTCTGGAGTTTTATATAAATGGAATCACATAGTATGTACTTTTCTTTGTGTGGGAGGTCTGGTTTCTTCACTCTGCATAATTATTTTGAACTCCTGCACATTGCAGGGTGTATCAGTAGTTCATTTCTTTTTATTGCTGAGTAGTGTTCCATCGCATGTATAACTTGTTTACCTGCTCAACTGTTGATGGGCTTGATTGATGTTGTTTCAGGTTGGGGCTCTTATGAATAAAGCTGCAACAAACATTTGTGTATATATAAGTCTTTGTGTGGACATATGTTTTCACTCCTCTGGGGAAAATGCCCAGGAGTAGATGGCCGGCCATAAGGTAAGCAGTCTGTTTAAGTACCTGACACACTGTGTTCCAAAGTGGTTGTGCCATATTTCATTCCCACCAGCAGCATATGAGGGTTCCAGTTCCTCACTTCCTCTCCTACATGGGGCATACTTCGTTTTTTAAAATTTGGCCATCTGATGGGAGTGTGGCAATATCTACATGATAGCTTTATTTTGCCTATAGGGTTGCATTTAAAAATGTGATTTGGGACAACAATTCTAGGATTATCATGGGACCTATAATGCCCATGCATCCCCAAGTGAGTCATTTAATGCCTTGTGATTCTGTTTTGGAGACTTGGAGATACGGACACCCCGCTTCTATGGACACTTATTGTGAATGTAGAGTAGTCGGCAGTCAATGATCAGGGGGGTGCTGACTCATACTTCACCCCTCCCAAACCTGTAGGTAATTGTCATTTCCATGCATGTATCTCACACGTTGTCCTGTCCTTTGCTGGTTGCGGCCATGCCCTCCAAGCTGCTCCGCAACAGACAGACTCTCCCAGTGCTGGGCTGGACATCAGTGGGGCTCCTCTGTCAGGGGCCACTGGTGCAGGGGAGCTACGGCTCTTCATGCTCTGTGAGCCATTGTATTCCTCCCTCGGGGCCACCACTGTTGCTCCAGATGCTCTACTGTGGTATCCTGCACTCTCAGAACTGTGCGGAAGTCTTGGGGTGGTTGAGGGAGAAGCGACTCTTTGTCCTTTGCACCTGCTCTGTTAAAGGGGCCCCAAAGCAGAGCTTAGACAAGTCTCCATTTTTACCTGGAGCCCTCTCTCCCAAGGAAATACACACTCACTCTGCTTGTAATAAAAACGGAGTTGCAGATTGTCAGAGTGGTTTGCCCGAGATGACCTCCTGAGAACACAGTAGAGACAGGAACTACCTCCCGCATGACAGTCATTCCACTAAACGCCGCTGCTTCTGTCCCATGTTTCTGTATGTATGTAAACATACCTTATATTTATTAAAAACTTGTGGAAAAGGTAAGGCCTGTCTCCCGTAGTGGTTGGTATTCCTGTAACACACTGTAACACGAGGCAGCCAAGATGAATTTTAATGCCATTTGATCCAAAACAAACTAAGAGGTGTTTCAAAACAAAGTAATAATCAGTTTCATCATGTTAATTAGCAATAATTGAATAACTGAAAAAAATTGCTGAGGATAAGTCATGGGAAATAAAATGAATGCTTAATTAGCAATAGTGTCAATGTTTAAAAACGCAATTAATATTAAACGCACGTTGAGGAACATCGTTTTTTTTTCCCCCTCAGTATTCTCATGAGCAGGCCTTTGTTAACTTTTTCTTTCTGAGAAAATAAAGTGCCTTCTAAAAGTACGTCATATTAGCTGTACTTACTATAAATGATGAAAATGAAAAGCCTTATTTTTGTTGTCGGAAATCTAGCGGCACATCGACACTTCTGAGAGCTCATAGAGCAATTTTCAATTTTCAAAACATTTTGGCAACAAAAATTGCCTGAAACCTTAAATAAAATAATTGTCTCTCTCACAGAGCTCTGAAGCTTCTGATTGAATAAAAGAGGCAATGGAAGAGAACAGTTAATTTTCCCAGGCTGTGAAGGACAGTTTTATTGGAACATGGGCTTTTCAAGCTCAGATGTATCCTCACATCATATTATTAGTGGAATTTACAGACAGGGTGTAGTCTGATGATGAAAGAATAGAAGCAAGAAACGCGAGGCTTCCTCTGTTAAGGGGAACCTGGGTAGTGCTCCCGGAACAGGCTTTCTCAGCGTGTGGTCTGTGAGTCCTCTGAATCAGAACCTCTGTGACAGCCTGAGAGTTCAGATTCCTGGCCGGAGTGTCTGGCGCGGCCCGGGAATATGCATCTAAAAACTCTCGTAAGGTCCAAGTCCCATAATACCTCTTGGGAAACTTCTAAAACAAACAGGACACTATTCTGAAGATCTGCTTTCAACCCAATCTACTACAGAGCCCAAAAGATAAAGCCCCACTGATGATCAGTTCAGTCCAAGGTTACAAGAAACAGCACAAAGAAACAATCCAATATGAGCAAGAGTCGGTAGACACAAACAGCAGAAGTCTCCTGACCTTCTTGCATGACAGAAATATTGGAGAGAAAGAATTCAAATAATATATGGTAAAATATACTCTATTATAAATATAGTATTAATAGAATAGAAAATAATATATTGTAAAATATTATAAACTATTAAAATAATATTTTTCAAATGGCCAATATCATAAAATAATTTACATAAAATAGGAAGTGAGCAAGATACTATGGCCAAAAGACAGATAATTTGGGGAAAAAATCAAATATATCTTGAGAAATTTAAGAAAAGATTTTTTTTTTAAAGATTTTATTTATTTATTTGACAGAGAGAGACACAGCGAGAGAGGGAACACAAGCAGGGGGAATGGGAGAGGGAGAAGCAGGCTCCCCGCAGAGCAGGGAGCCCGATGCGGGACTCGATCCCAGGACCCTGGGATCATGACCTGAGCTGAAGGCAGTCGCTTAACCAACTGAGCCACCCAGGCGCCCTAAGAAAAGATATTTTAAAAAAAGTTAAAGGTATTCATCAGATGATTATTTAACTGGTATTATATATCTGAATATATTACCCAGAAGGAGAAATATAGAGAAAACCTAAGATAAACCTAAGCTATGGACTGAGAAGTCCCATAGTTGAAGACAGAAAATAAAAGCTCTTGCTCAAAAGATAATGTCAAGGGTGCCTGGGTGGCTCAGCTGGTTAAGCATCTGCCTTTGGCTCAGGTCATGGTCCCAGGGTCCTGGGATCAAGTCCTGCATCAGGCTCCCTGCTCAGTGGGGAGTCTGCTTCTCCTTCTGCCTCTCTCTTTCTGTCTCTCATGAACAAATAAATAAAATCTTAAAAAAAAAAAACCAAAGCAAACAAACCCTTAAAAAAAAATAATGTCAGAATTTTACAGAGTTGATGAAAGACATGAATCCCCTGACTTAGGAAACACTGGGGGCCAGAGAAGTTAAAAAGAAAATGACACCTCGGAATTCAAGTAGAAGTGAAACAGCGGAATATAAAATAGAGATTTGAAAGGTGAGGGAAAAGGCACTGTTCCCAGAAGGACAGCCATTAGATTGGCAGCACTAAAAAAAGCCAGAATATGATAATATGTTCAAGATGATGGAAAAATATCCTTGTAAATCTAGGCAGGAATTTCTTTAAGATAAAGAGAAAATTTTTTTTCAGATAAGAACAAAGAGTTTTCCACTAACAAACCTTGCCAAAAGGAATTTTAAAAAGGATATTCAAGAAGTACAAATGAACTCAGAAGTAAGATGTGAGGTGCGAGACAAAATGGTAGGATTGGCATAAAAGAGACAAACGAGACCCATAAAATAGAGAATCAAGAAACAGATTGCACGTATACAGTCCACTCATATGACCAAGGTGACATTGTCCAGCAAGAGAGAAGGTACGGACTCACCTGGATATCCATATGGAAAAATTATGCCTGACACCTGCCTCACACCATCCACAAAATTTAATTTCAGAATTAATCAAATATGTGAAAGGTAAATGATAAAGTTTTTTTTTAAGATTTTATTTATTTATTTGATAGAGAGAGACACAGAGAGAGAGGGAACACAGCAGGGGGAGTGGGAGAGGGAGAAGCAGGCTTCCTGTGGAGCAGGGAGCCCGGTGCGGGGCTCGATCCCAGGACCCTGGGATCATGACCTGAGCCGAAGGCAGACACTTAACGACTGAGCCACCCAGGCGCCCCAACGATAAAGTTTTTGAAAAAAAAAACTGCAGAATATCTTCATGACCTTGGAGCTGGTAAAGATTAACCAGAACAGAAAGAGTAATAAACTGGATTCTATTAAAATTAATAATTCTTGCTTAACAAGAGATATCACTAAGTTAAAAGACAAGCCACACACCAGAGGAAGCTATTTGCTACACCTACATCTGGGAGAGCACTTATATTCAGAATATATCAAGGACCTCTTTAAATAAATCACAGAGGGACACCTGGGTGGCTCAGTCAGTTAAGCGTCTGCCTTTGGCTCGGGTCATGATCTTGGCCAGGGTCCTGGGATCGAGTCCCACATTGGGCTCCTTGATCAGTGGGGAGTTTGCTTCTCCCTCTGCCCCTCACCCTGCTCGTGCTCTCTCTTTCTCTGACAAATAAATAAAAATAAAATTTTTAAATCAATCACAAAAAGACAGAAAACCCAATAGGAATATGGGGAAAAGAGCACTTCCAAAGACGATCTCCAAATGGTCAAAAAGATATACGAAAAGTACTTATAAGCAAAAGTGACGCTGCCACTAGATACAGTCACATGCATACTACAATGTTTACAAGGAAGACAGGCCAGGTGCTGGAAATAACGTGAAGCAACTAGAAAGAACTCTTAACAGAGTTAATGGGAGAATCAATTAGTACGACCACTTTGGAAAATTGTCGGTTGTAGCCATAAGCTTGAACATGTGTATACCTTAAGCGCCAGTGATTTTGAATAAGCTTCTGTTTACTTACGGCTAAAATGAAGACAGTATTTCACAAAGTTATTGTAAGTATAAAATTAAAAGTGTTTATATTTAAAAAAATCAAAAAATCCTTGGTATTAATTTGCTTTTATTATTCATGACATTATAATGACAGTATTTTGTAGACTCTGGATGTTTAAAAGTTGATTGAATCAAATACTTTGTAAATATTTAAAGAAAATATTTTATTTTATTAAACCAGGGAGGAAACAAAATAAAGCCTTGCTCAGAAAGAAAAAAGAAAAAGAAAGGAAGGAAGGAAGGGGGAAAGAAAGAAAGAAAGAGAAAAAGAGAGAGAAAAAAAAGAAAAAAGAAAGAAAGCCTGTATCCATACCCTCCTAATGTGTTTTCTATCCATACGAGAGTGTAAGACCCCCTGTCATAGAAGTCGTTCTTGCTCAAAGTGTCAAAGCCACCAATAGTGAGAAAGAGCTGTGGCTTCCGGTAGGCATGGCAAAACACCTCTCTTATGTTCTGGAGTAACCTGATGCTGAGTCTCAGGTGTGGATACAGATCAGCAGTCCACAATAGCGTCTCATCACTTTTAAACAGTTCAGGACAGTGCAATTTCTCCATGCGGAAACTAGAGCCACACACGTAAGTAACAACAATTCAGGCCCTGAGACCCTCAGATCAAACCCATTGTGCAGTCACCAAGAATTGTGTTATCATCATGCCCACTGACCTTTGAGAAAACCTTCGACAGACTCACTCAGCCGCTAGCCAAGCCGATGATTTTGGGTGGATAGGCCCTGCGGAGGTTCAGAAAACTATTATCAGTGAGAAATTTCTATTCTTCTCCTTTATTTTTTTATTTCTCTCATACTAACTGAGAAATTATTTAGTTAAATTCAACTTGGCGTCCACTAAAAACTTAGCACTTAATTTAAAATTTTTATTTATTTGATTTAGGAACCAAAAATCAATCATAATAGTGAGAGTTAATATTGATTGCACACTAGACACTAGGCTGTCTTATTTATGTTGTCTTTAACGAGCTTCTCAACCCCATGGGGAAGGTACCATCGTTAGCCTCATTTTACAGATAAGGAAACAGAGGCTTGAGGTCGTAGATCTTGTAAGTCACAGAACCGAGCCTTGAACCCATGCCTGTCTGGCTCCAAAGCCTGTGCTCAGAATCACTGCACTGTATGCCCTTAAAACAAATGAAGAAGGTGGTAGCTCCCCAGGTTCTTCTGCAAGGGTGCCATTTGTAGAAATATTTTCCCATCCAGCACACATTTATTGAGACTCTGCTCAGCAAATGTTTATTAAACGGAATGAGACTGAATTGCAGCTCAAGAAGGCAGAAGTTGGTTGAATAAGGAGTCCTGTCCTCCAGGCACAACCCCGGCTCCCAGGCAAAGATGGGAGGAGAAGGTAAGAGCACACGCAAGTGACTCCAATTCCAGGCTGGAACACATTATGAAAGTGACAAGTAAATATGCTTGGGGAGTCTGGTAATGTGAGAAATTAATTCTGACTTGCAGACAGCTCTATTTGATATTATGGCCAACCCAAGGATGTTCTACTGAAAACAGTGCAGAGAGCCACCTAAATGCCTAATAATAGGGAGCAATTAGATTTATTTTTATGTACCCACACAATGTGATATTAGGCAGCTATTTGAAATCACACAGTGGCAGAAAAAGGCCTATTGGTGTGGAAAGATGTGCACCATATAAAAGTGCAAATCAAAACAAAGTGGAAATATCAGGATGCAGTAGACTAGTTTAGCATCTATTCAAAAAAAAAAAAAATAAACAAACAACAGAGGGCGCCTGGATGGCTCAGTGGGTTAAGCATCTGCCTTCAGCTCAGGGCATGATCCCCAGGTCCTGGGAATCGAATTCTGCACTGGGATCCCTGCTCAGCGGGGAGCCTGTTTCTCCCTCTGCCCCTCCCCCCGGCTCGTGGTCTCCCTCTCTCCCTCTCTCTATCTCTCTCTTTCAAAAATAAATAAATAAAATCTTTAAAAAAAAAAACCCAACAGATACACACAATAAAGTCACATGTGATACACATATCTTTATATGAGCATAAAAGACACATATGAAGTTCACATGTTTGTATGCATATCAAAGACACATGTACCTGTATAGTTTGCATGTCTGTGGAAATCACATGTGATATGCACGTGTGTTTGTGTGCATGGGAAAGACACATGTGATATATGTGTGCACACATGTGAAAGAACCATCTGGTGAACATATATGTTTGCATACATATAGAAGAAACAAACAGTATATATTTATATGTTTATATACGAGACACATGAAATGCACATATGTCTGCATGTGCAGGGAGGTCCATGTGATGTATGCATGTTTGTGTGCATATAAAAGATGCATGTGTATGAGTACATTTGTATGTATCTGAAAGATACATCTGGTGCACATGTATGTTTAGGTGTATATGGAAGATACATGACATATAGATATGTTTATATATAAGATGAATACAGTGCGTGTATATGTTCTCATGAACATAGGAGAGACACATAATGTACTCATGTTTGTGTGCTTGTGAATGACACATATGACATACACCTGTTTGTACACATATCCAAAACACATATGTGCACATCTGTTTATATGCCTACGGACACACTTAGAATGAATATATTAAGAGGTTCTATCAGTGGCTGTTTCTAGATGATTGGGATTATAGCTGTTTGATATGGTTCATTTGCTCATCTATATTTTCTGATGTTTCTGTAATGTGCATGCAATTTCCTTTGTAAAAAGAAGTAACAATATACAAAGCTCCATTTCAGAAGCACTCACATTTCATGGGTTTAATATCTGTCCATGGGTCCAAGATCTTCTACCTCTAGGGATATGCATTTGGCTTTAAGAGAGAACTAGGTACCCTGTTAGTGGCCAAAATCTTAAAGGGCTGGGCCATAGGAATTTTAAAAATTAAGTCCCCTTTTAAATGCAATTCACTTCATTGTGAATAAATAAAAGGATTTATTCAAAGGATACTGATTAAAATTTAAGGAGAACTTTAAATATAACATCAGAAAGAGAGTTTTGGCTACCTGACCACCTTCCTCATTCCTCAGACACCTTTTTTTAGGGTCTGATATAACAAGAAAGTTCCAGGCCTGGTGGGGGGAAGAGGCACTTGTAGAAGAGATATTATTGTCTGTTAAAATCACGTCTCTGTTTTAATTCAACTGCTCAGCATCTCATATATCTGTCTGTTTAATTTGTTTCTGCCAGCATTTCATTGTCAGTCTCTCAAAAAAGCAGTTGCCTCGCTTTAATAAAACTTGGTTTATTGTCAAATGGTACCCATGTGCATCTTAAATTCAATTGAAGGGGGTCTTAAAACAATAGGCTGGCTGTTACAAGTGTTCAAAGGTATATACCCTCTATCATTTTGAACAGAACTTGGTGCAACTCATCCACGCAGAAGCTATACAAATGAGTGATTTCACTGAGATACACAGTCTACTGGAAAGATGACTACCAGCAATTAGAAAGAAAGGAGAAGCAGGGAAATGCCTGATCGAGAGCCCTGATGGGAGTCCCCTGTGCCTTTCTCATTTCCTGTACCCTTTTGGTGTGCTGTCTTGGCAGACACGTTCCTCCTACGGTGACGATAAGCCAGGTCCCATGACATTGCTAAGGATGGATGATGCTGTAGTGCTTTGGGCTCTGGAAGAGCCTGAATGCGATTGTGCCAAGTACAGCATCTGTGATGTAGAATTTATGCATCTTAGAGAGAGAAATAGCTGTACTGCGTCACTGAACCTCTGCAATAGCAAGGTGTTTCATAGCAGGATGGTACTATAAATTTTGATTTCTATTTTCCAGCTGCCAGGCAGACAGAAGAGTCCTGAGGTCGGGTCACCCCGACACTACCCATACCCTTGAAGCTAAGCATCTGAAAGATTTGCTTTTCTGATAAAAGGAATGGGTCCCCTGATGTAACAATGCCTTCTTACTGCAATCACTTTTCCAGAAATTGTCCTTACCTCCATGGACCAGGAATGGAGTTTCAAGAACCACCACCCAGGAGGGCAAGGCATCTGTCAATCAACCACGAATCTATGTCTGCTTCCTGGCAGTAGCTTTTCTCTGAAGCTGTCTTAGGGTTGGAGTTTTCTACGGAGCTGGGCATTTCTCTGGCAGAAAGATAAGGTAAAGAACATGGGTTGGAGCCAGGTCAAGTTTCCGGGGCCCAAGTAGGGGGAGCTTCCATTTCTCACACAGAGACGTAAGGGAAAAAAGACAGACAATAGGACAGGTCAATGTGAATCATGAACTTAGAATCAAAAGGCCAATGGGACATTGGTGGTTTCCATGAAGATCAAACGAAGGGAGGCATTTTACACCTCTTGGTAATTTTACAAAAAAGCTGTTATTTATTGAGTGCTTACCTCTGCGTGTGGCGCTGTGCTAACCACATTAAATACATCCCCCTGTGGGGTAGCAGTGATTATCCGCATTTTGCGTATGTATGAACTGAGGCTCTGAGAAGCCCGGCGGCGCATCATTTGCCCGAGGGCACCCCACTAATAAATGGGAAAGCCAGGATTCAAATTTGGTCTGTCTGCCTAAAAAGCCCCTGTTTGTAAACATGATGTTGTAAGAAGACTCCAGTGTTTTTGAAGTCCAGTGAAATGAGTTTAATTGAAAAGAATATCCGTAAGTACAGACACACCCTAGGCTCCATGAGAAACTTGTCTCACACACTAAGCTCTTAGAACTTTATCACATGGATCCAGCTTGGCTTTAATTCTTCTCTGTTTCTTTTGCAAAGAAGCAACGATGTTTATTTGTATGCATCAGTCTGGCTTGGCCATGGTGCCCAATTGTTTGGTCAAACACCAGTTTATATGTTGCTGTGAAGGTATATTTTTAGATGTGCCTAACGCTTAAATCAGTTGACTGAGAAAAGCTGATCACCCTCCATAACGTGGGTGGGCCTCATTTAATCAGTTGAAATTCTTGAGAGACTGAGGTCCTGCAAGGAAGAGGCAGTTCTGCTTCCAGCCCACAACGTAAGAACCGTGCTTGAGATTCCAGTTTCCCCTGAAGATTTTGCACTCAAGACTGAGACATCAAATCTTACCTCAATTTCCAGCCTGCTGGCCTGTCCTATGGATTCCAGCCTGCTGGCCTGCCAGTCCTTGGAAGTGTGTGAGCCAATTTTAAACAATATTTTCCCCTCCCTTTCTCTCTCTCTCTCTCTCTATTATTGAAATAATGATTGTATATTATTGTAATTATATTCCATTACATTGTATTGCATATTATTGTAATAATAAGTGTGTTGTTGGTTCTGTTTCTCTAGAGAACTCTCACTAAAACAGTAGCAAAAAAAGACCCATCGGTCTCTCTTTAAAAGATCTTTCTGTAGAGAGGAGGAAATGCACACGTGGAAAGAACTGGTCATTTTCACACCATTTGCTCTTTCCCTCAACATGTAGGACACAGCCACCTCTGACCCAGGGGTTCACATCATTGTCTCTGCCTCAACATGCTTAAAATAGATTCTCACCTTCCACCAGCACATTTCACTGCTGCAAGGACACTATGTGTGGCAGGATTTTTTCTGCAATGAATATGTGTCCTGTTCACTGTATTTAGCCTCTCTTTCCTCTTCCAAGCTGGAAGCCAGGTCCTTAATAGCTCCTGCCTCTTGTCAGGTCTTCTGTGGAAGTTTTAGTCACTGGAAGGGTAAGCCTGGAGCAAGGGAGTTTTGGGGAGGAAAAGGGACAGGAAAATCTTGCTGCCATCCATTGCAAATGGTACGTTGGTCCTGTGAGGGGTGGACTGGCACCCTGCCTTCTGCCCCATCCTTCAAAATCCTTGCAGGGAGAATGGATACTGGTACCTAATTTCCATGCCTCCGCAAGGAGTGGAGCCCACACTCCTTGTGGCAGGGAGAAAGCAGAAGCCCCAGAGTCATCAGGAACAATGCAGAGAGACCCTGCACATGTCAGAGGTGGCCAGACAAGATGGCAATGGAGGGGAGGAGCCCCATGATTTTTGTTGCTGTAGAAGCCCCCAGGACCTCTCATAATCCTGATAATAAGAGTGCACGAATATCAGGGCACATGAGTTCAGGTGGGTTCAGAGCAGTATTGGTGTCAATTTAAGGAATATGTGTGTGTGTGTGTGTGTAATACATACATTACACTATATATATTTATATGTACACACACACATAAACATATATACATATATATCATATGCACACATATAATCTATACATAAAATTTTAAGTCTTTCAGCACTTTAAACGTGTTACTCTTTTATCTCCTGACCTCCATGGTTTTATGAAAAGTCAGTCAGTTTTATGAAAAGTATCATCATTCTCTGTATACAAAGTATCTCCCTCACAACCCCTTCCAGCTACTTTTATTTTCTCTTTATCTTTGGTGTTCAGTGGTTTTACCACCAATATGCCTGAGTGTGATTTTTGGTTTTTTGTTTTTATATTTATCTTGACTCGTGAGTCACTAAGTTTGGGCCTGTTAGTGGATGTTCCATCAGTTTTGGGGGAAATCCTCATCTACTGTCTCCTCAAATATTTATTCTGCACCATTCTATCTCCTTCTCCTGTGACTTAAGTGACTTGCATCTGAGATCGTATTGTTCTGCAGATCTTCGACCCTTTGCTTCTCTTTCCTGCTTTTCTTTTCAATTTGGATCATTTCTGTCCATTTGTCTTGCTACATCCAGTCTGTTGTAAAGCCCAGAGCTTGAATTCTTCATCTGTGTGGCTGTATTTTTCAAATCTAGCAATTTCCATTTGGCCCTTTATTATAGTTTTCATCTCTGTGCTGAAATTCTCCTTCTGTTCACACATATCACCCATCTTTTCCGCTAGATCCTTTGACATAGTTACCATAGTTATTTTAAAGTCCAACATCCAGAATAAGCCTAAATATGTAATAATATTTACTCTTTTCTCTCTTGACCAAAGGTCATGTTTTCTTCCCTTGTTGCGTGTACTGTAATTTTCATTGCATGCCAGACATTGTTTGTAAAAGCATACATAGAGACTGAAGTAGATACTCTTTACCCCCAGGAAAGAACACACCCTTTCCTCTGTCAGAATCATTCTGGTCTGTTGTTGAGCTGGGTCTGGGCTTTGTTGGAGCACTAGTCACATTTATTTCCCCACAGGTTTTGAACGTTTTTGAAGAAGGGATCATGACTTTGGCATAACAATACTTGAGTACCAGCAAGACTCTGGGATTGGGCAGCTGTGCAAACACAAACAGGCTCAGGCTTGTGGGCAGGAGATACAGTGTGGGCACTGAGCAATTTGTCTGTGGCCTGGCTAGGTGTGCAGGTGTGTGCCTTGGGGCCATCGAGGGCACTGTAAGGTGGTCAGGTCAGAACTCAGGCCCAGATTGGCAATGGCGATGGTGGGAACAGCAACAAAAGCAGCCGTGGCCATGGCTCTGGGAGAGAAAAGGGCCTCTGGATGGGGACAGCACAGGGTCTTGAGGTGGGAGGCTGGCTTTTCTGTCCACCCCCAGATCCTATCTTGGTGGCATCTGTGTAGACATTCATTCTCTGGCCTGAATGCCAGAATAAGAAGGGCCAATGCTTGGGCAGGAAACTGTCAGCAAATTATTACTGAAAGCATGGACACGTGGACATTGCAACTTCAAGTTACTTTAGCAACTTCCACCTAGGAATATGTTTGGCTGGGCAATCTGGTCATAAATTAAACACTAATGTAGATCATGAGCACATATGTAGCATGGTTTCATTACACAGCCCACTAGTTCCTGGGCATGATGTTTTCTTCTTGTGAAAGAATAGGAGGGCAGAAGGAAGACTTTGCTGGAAATTAAAAGGAAGTTATAAAAGGTAAAGAAAAGATTTACATGGACAAAAAAATGTTTTCAAGAAATAAGAATAAAGCAAAATATTTTCTGAAAGTGGATTTTTTTGGATTCAATTTGATATAAGATTAAGACAAGCGTGAAAAGATGTTAGTGGAAAACATATGGTAGCAAGAGATTAAAGAAAGTAGTCAAAGGTGGAGACTTCCTGAATGGCTTGATGCCCTCTCACCCCAACCAACAGGATGGCCTGGCCCACCCAGCCTAGCTCCCAGACCCCAGGCTGCTCCTCTGGGCAGCTGCCTGTAATAGGACCACAGATGGCTCCCAAAGGTTCTCTTGCCCCAAGCCTGGCACCAGTGCAGCTGAGCATCTGCGGGAGGCAAACGTGGACGAGGAGTCATTCCTGGCTTCCTCCTGAGTCTTTCCTCAGATGGGCAGCTCAGATTGCTTGTGCCCAGGCAGAAGCTGCATAGTGCTTCTCCCTGCAATGGACAGGGGTGTATTAATCCCTCTGCAGTCAACTAATTTTCCAACTACTGACCGAGAGAGTCTCTCCCTGCTCAGGCTTCGAACATTGCTTGGTCTCTGCTGATTTACCACACATACACAACCCCGCTGCAATGTTCCACTGGTGGCACCCTCAGGCCCATCAATAGGGAGAGTGGGTCCCGGGGTCACAATGGTTAGGGGATATACCCCAAACCATTTCAAGACCCCTTGAACTGGTAAGATGGGAAGTGACATTCCCATTACATGTGGTGAGTCCTTTCAGGGAGAGGATTGTGTGTTTTATCTGTATTTCTCCAGCACCCATTATGGTACCTGAAACAGCAGGTACTCAGTAATGAGGATGGAATTAAAAGGAAACAAAGGATTGGAAGGGGATTTAGGACCAGGGAGAAAGTAAAGCATTGTTCCAGGCACAATGCCCACAGGGATAGTGGTATTCTTGCTTCTAATGGGCAACTCTTCCTTAGAGCATAGTCAGTAGGTAGAAACAGAATGTCTGTGTTCCCTACTTCCACGAGCTGCACTTCTTGTAGTGTAGTAACTGGGGTAGACATTCTCCTTTCCCCATAGTACGCCAGGAAGATGAATTTGTGTAGCTCCATGGGGGCATTAAGTGCAGGTTCTAACATTTCATTCTGCCTGCCTTTGCCTGAAACAAGCTCTCAGTTCATCCTCGCCCTTGTACCTGAAGGCAGCAAGGCAAGTCATAAATAATCATAGTAATAATGCCGTGTAAACACTTTAGCTGAGGAAGATGGAGGCTCCAGTTTTGAATCTCCAGGATGCGGAAGATGATACACAAGTGATGATTCATTCTGTGTGTCATCCCAACAGAAGGAGTGATTTTGCCTGCTCCCCCTCTGCAGAGCCCTCATGGAGCGTGTGTGTGTGTGTGTGTGTATGTGTGTGGTGTGTGTAATGGGATGGGGGTTGGCTTTCCAAATGCTATCTTGGAGAGAGTGTCCATTTGTTTCCTGAAGTTGAACAATTTGCTTGGAGATTTTCTGATTCAGTTTTGACTCTGTCTTGGTCATGGGATACCTTAAAAATTCTTACTATTAGACAATGTGTTCTGTGAGGGTAGGGACCACGCCAGTCTTATTCAGAATTAAATCCCCAATACCAGCCATGTAGTGGGTGCCAGGATAGAAGAGATCTTGAATGTTGTAGAAGAGTTCCAAGTCTGATTAAACAAACCAAAAAAGGGCATGGGTTTACTAAGTGATTCAGTGGAAGGGGCTGAGTCTACAAGTCACAGGACTAAGGACAGAGCCTTCTCCTCTCTGAGTTCTGGCGGTTTGCCCTGGAACTTCAGATCCTCTCCACACCAGCCTGTCCCACATTTTCTATTTGCAGCACTATTTCCCTCATGCCTAGAATTTGCTAGTACAGGCATTAGAGGCAATTAAAATCAAGACTAGGAAAGCGTGCTCTTCAGCATGAAAGACTGACTGATGAGGCAATGAAGAGAGTTTATGAAATACACTCAAGTAATGATCCTCCTGCTTCCACAGTACCTTTCATCTGAGGATCTCAATGTGTTTCTTTAATTTTAATCACATTTTCATCATGAGGCTTCATATCACAGATGGAGAACTGGACCTTTGCCCCAGGATGTTCCACACACACCTCACACTCAACATGCTGCTGACAAACTTACTATCTTTTCCCCAAACCTCTTCCTTTTCCTGATTTCCTTCCTTGGCAAATGGCATCTCTATCCAACTTGTTCTGAAGCCTGACACCTGGATATCATTCCAGATTTTCAGTTCTCCCTCACTTCCCTTACTGACTCTATCCCACAGATGTCTTCCAGCCCCTCCTTCACCTGCCTCTAGCCCCACCTCCACTCTGGTTCTTGGATGTCTTCCTAGAAAGCAAATCTGATTATGGCAATCTCTCTGTTTAAAATCCTTCAGAAGTTCTCCATTCTCTTGTGAAAAAATTCAAACTCCTAATCACCCCACACATGATGTGTCTTTGCCTACTTCATTTTCATTGGTCACCACATCGTTCCTCAGCTGTTCTCCAACAACACACACCTGCGAGCCCAAACACACACATACACACACACGCCCCTACGCAAATTGCAAACCCATAATCCCCTAAACTTGTCATGTTCTTTCAAACGCCCATGCCTTTGTACTCATTATCTGCCCTTCTCTCTCCCCCATGGAGAACTGTTACCCATCTCGTGGGACACAGCTCAAGTCAAACTTCTTCCATGCAGTCTCCTGTCTCACCAGGAAAAATAGGTCATTTTCTTTTGTGCCATCCATATAACTTGAGCTTGTTTTATTTCTACTGCTTACCATTCTGTGTGCCAATGATTGGGTTGAAGCTATAGTTTTTACTAGACTGAAGCATCCTTTGAGGGCAAAGCTCAAGTCTTATTCATCTTTATATTCCAAGCATCTTGCAATTCTGGGTACACAGCAGGGGCTCCATAGATGTCTAATGGCTTTAATGGATCAACAAATGATGCAGTGAGTTCTTTCAAAAACTAGGGCAAAGGGAGATTAAATACCTCACTCCAAAGACAGAGACAAAAGGGATGGACTGCAGCCAGGAGCAATAAACTACACCAAGTCTAGCCTATTCAGGCAATTACTGAAGGATGAAAATCTTGTTTTGACATCACTACTTCAAACCAACACTCTGTAGGAATGATGACTGGAAGGACTTACACCAAACGTGATAATTTCTAGAAATGAGGGTGGGAAAAGGGGAAGGGTTCAGATAATCCCATGAAGCACTGGGGCTTTAAAGTATCTTTTGACAAAGAAAGATGCCAAATACTTATCCGCCCATAAATTATGCTGTAGTCTCACAACAACCAACAGCAAAAGAAAATAGATGACTCATTGACAGGAAAGCATAATGGCTGGATTGAATTCATTACCCAGGGCCTGGAGTGATGAATTATAATGGTAGATTTTATGAAGGGGAAATTTGGAGAGTGAGTTGCTTGCTGGTTAGTAATGGGATTGGAAATCAGGGATAAAGGATGTCATTCTTGTATTGGCTGACCAGCAAACTGGACAGAATAAGACACTTTGGTGACTCCAGAATTTTAGAGCTAGAAGAAATAGTAAAGGTTATATACTTCAGCAGTTCTCACCCAGACTGTTAAAATACACTGTAATTCTTAACCAGTTACAAGAAATAGGAACTTGAACTACAAACTAGAAATAGCCCTCAAACTGGAAGGTTGAATTGCCAATTCCATCAAAGTTGGGGTATGTCAGTGGGGTTGTCTCCACTGTCAACATGGATCACAGCAGAAGAAATATGGTGAGCTACAGATTTAGTCCAATTACTTCATTCTAAGAAGGAAGAAACTAACGGCCAAAACAAAAGTGACTTACTCACTGTCACACTCCTCCAGGGTCATAGAGTTATGTCAAGGACATAGGTCCCCAGACTTGTAACCCAATGCTCCTGTAGCTCCTGTGGGCTCATCTTTTCATTACATTTACCTCCATTCCACAGCTATCCTATGAACTACCCTGAATTTTAATAATGTTCCTTCCAAAGGTTTTGGGGATGGGAGGCTTGGGTATGGAATGCTGAAACTTTTTTTTAGAACCCATCTACTTTCTGTGCTTATTTTATAACACTAATGATATTAATTGTGGGTCCTTCTGGGTGCAATTATTATTGTTAGAATAAATTTTTTTCTTTCAAGATTTTATTTAAATTCAAGTTAGTTCACATATAGTGTAATATTAGTTTCAGGGGTAGAATTTAGTGACTCATGAGTTGCATATAATACTCAGTGCTCATTACATCAAGTGTCCACCTTAATGCCCATCACCCAGTTACCCCATCCCCCCACCCACCTCCCCTCCAGCAACCCTCAGTTTGCTTCCTATATTTAAGAGTCTCTTATGGTTTACCTTCCTTATATCTTTATTTTATTTTATTTTTCCTTCCCTTCCCCCATTTTCATCTGTTTTGTTCCTTAAATTCCACATATGAGTGAAATAATATGGTATTTGTCTTTCTTTGACTTATTTCACTTAGTGTAATACACTCCAGTTTTAGCCACATCATTGCAAATGTCAAGATTTCATTCTTTTTGATGGCTGAGTAGTATTCCACTATATATATATATACACACACACACACCACATATATATGTAATATATATATTACATATTATATATATATATATACACACACACACATATGCCATATGTATATACACACCACATCTTTATCCATTCATCTGTCTATGGACATCTGGGTTCCTTCCATATTTTGGCTATTGTGGACATTGCTGCTATAAACATTGGGGTGCATGTGCCCCTTCAAATCACTGTTTGTATCCTTTGGATAAATACCTAGTAGTGCAATTGCTGGGAGGTAGGGTGTTAGGATAAAAATTTTAATCTATAGTATATCTAAACAGTGATTCTCAACTGAGGGCAATTTTGCAACCGCACTTCCACACCAGGAATGTCTGTCAATGTCTGGAGACATTTTTGATTGTCACAACTTAGAAGATAAGTGCTCCCTGCATCTAGTGGGCAGAGGCCAGGGATGGTGCTAAATGTCCTACCCTGCACTGGACAGATCCCACAACAAAAGATGATCCAGCCCAAAATGTCAGTACTGCCAAGATTGAAAAATCTTCATCTAAAACAAACACTTCATATTAAAACAGGGATCTCCTGGCTGGTTAAGTGGGCTTAAATAAGACCTCCTTTTCTAAATAGATCCAATGTTTTGAGTAATGTTGGCAAGAGAAGGGCATTCTGGGGAAGGGTTCCTTCAGTATAAATTCTCCCAAGCTGTAGGCTCATTGTAAGGTGTATAGATAGGAGTGAAGCCAACAGCAGTGCCGATTGTCATGAGCAAATCCCCAAATCACTCAGATTAACCCAAACCAGCAGGAGCTTTTGTACAGCAAAAGATGTGACTCTAAGGGACTGAAGGAAAAAACAACAACAAAAAACAGCTCTTCTAGCCTCAGGGAACCTCAGGAAGAGGTCCTGGCCCACTCTGGTCCCTGGTCTGCAAGGGAAGAGTGTGAGTGGGGAAGTGGCTGGGTTTGGGTTGATACCTGGATGCAGGCTTTAATCCAGTGATAGCTATCTCCTTGATACTATCTCCTTGTTATCGATCCTCTCTATTTGACTCTGAGATTACAATGTTAATGTAGAAGCTATTGATACGTTGTGGGTGAGGCTACATACAACAGGATTGCACCCCTACAGGCATACCTTGTAATTTGCTCTAGCCCACATATTTTCCTTAGGTTTTGCAATCCCGAAAATCAGGGACCATGACCATTAGCTCATCTGATGGAGCCTGTGGCAAAGTCCTGCTCATACACATATTAACTGTGTGGTAACGATGAGCAGAAATGCACCTTACTGAAGTGTTTCTTTTCCACACAAACAGTTCTCTTACATGGTAAGTTCATTATATAGCAAGTTCCCTATTAGTCCCTACTTGTTAAGGAAGAAGAGAAGAGAAAACTTGCTTGTTGCTCCTTGTCATTTTAACAAGACAGAGTTCCAGGCTTCTTGCCCTTAAACAACCAAAAATTACATGAGATTCTTCTTTCAAATGTCAGAATGGCATTTAGCCTGACAGCGTTCTCATTATTATGCACAGAGAGCTCTAACCAAACCTGTCAAAAATTTCTAACAGTCAGGGGCCTTGTAAACTTGGAGTCAATACCTCAGGCATGTGTCATGGTTTTGAAGCTTTCAGTGAGTTAAGAGAGAGAAACTGACTTGGGTGTTCCGTCACATGGGGAGATCTTGAGTATTCCTGCCCGTCATGTTCTGGAAGAGGAAGGAGGAAGGCTAATGTGGGAGGGGGTTTGGAGGGACACCTTCAAGGGACTGCTTTGGGGAAGACCCTAGAAACTCCTTCTGTAACCTAGTTCCGAGACAGGACAAGGGGCAGTTCAATGGAAGAGCTTTGGAAGACACCAGTCCATAAGGAATTCTGACATCTCATTGGGATAAATTGGTATTCTGCAGCCAGTTAACTGAGTTTTCCATGTTGACCCCTTACATACTCTGTGATACAGACATTAGGGCCACTTCTGCTGAAGAAGGTGGTGCTCCAGTTGATGGAGATACGCTAACAGACCAGGCAAAGAATATACGGTCCTTTAGTGTAGGTGAAGAACACACCTTTTCCACTCACCTACAGCAATGAAAAGCAGGAGAAACAAGTGCTCACACGGCCAGAGACCACATCTCCCTGGACCTTTGGCTTCCACGGAGGCACCCATGTTGCATTGGAACCAAGAGGGCAGGGAAGCATTGATGTGTTCAATCAAGAAGCTCTCTTTTGCCATGGCTCTAGGGCTTTTAGACCCTCTTGGCTCTTCCAGAGATCCATGCTCTGTGCCTGCCTGCCCTCCAGGTGCAGGTATTCTGTCACCTGAGACTGAATGACCCAGGCCCCCTCCCGCCCTCTTGCCTGGTGGCACAGGTGTGTTGTGTGTGGGAGGTCACCCCCCTCATGGTTGAGAAACTGTGATTTGGCATGTGATAAATACCTGTGTTAAGGCTGGCAATAATTTTAAGGTATGTCAGCTCATTCCCAACATTTTCAATGTCCATCTCTGTAAGAACTACCAGATCTGTGAAAAATTTCCATTCGGAAGCATACATGCTCACTTCCAGGTCAAATTCCATGCACCGTGCCCAGTCTCACATGTTCGCCCCCATGAAGCAGTGAGTGGAAAATGGGAAGACTCCCCCCTCCCTACAGGAAATGTCTCAGACAAACATCATCTCAGGCAGTATGGGCCAGAACCAAGGGCCAGGGCCAGACCATCCAGTGATCATCTCTGCTACGCTGTAGGGAAATGGAGGCTGTCCTTAGTAAACTCAATCTCTGTGCCCTGTGGCAAGGGGCAAACGTATGCCACGGCTGCCACCAGATTACTCCCAGCTGGTAGGGTGTTCGTCCCCATCAGTCACAGGAGGAAAGTGGGCTTGTCCTACTGATTGTTGGTGACTCCCTGGGGCCAGGAGGCAGGGGCTGCGCTGAGGTTAGAACCCCAAGGCTGGGCAGAGGCCAGGGCAACAGTGCTATCTACCATGAGTGGAGGTGGTGCTTGTGTGATATTCCCACATTTCTGGGATATCTGTAGTGGTATCTCCAGCACGAAGACAGGACCCCTTCTTTAAACTCCCTATGCAGCTAATTCAAGGCTGAGGAACATTTAGGACCATGGTATGGAAAGCCCAGGCAGAGTAAAAAGGAAATAAACACAACCGCGTACAACTAGAAAAGCTAGCCCAGAGGTTGGGGACCCCTGGCCTGCTCTTCAGGTTCAGCAGGGCCTGCGGCAACCCCGTCCTGGCTCGCTTCCAGGTGGTTGGTGTCCTTGTAGTAATCTGGGCTGCAGAGACACAGGGCTTTCTCTTAGCCAAAATGTTCCTCCCAAAACCTGGAACCAGATTAGTTATCTGTGGATTATTCACTTTGGAAATATATCTGACACCTCTAGAGTAGAAGCAGATGTACAGAGGGGGTGTAGAGAATAATTCTGCCAACACAACACCATCGGGGGTGGGAGTGGCAGATGCAGATGGGGTGGAGATGGGGAGCTGGGTTTGTCTGACTTGCCATCGATGGGCTGCTGGGGATTCCAGGCCTCTCACTTTGAGCCTCTAGCTCACGGCCAAACTGATGAGAATATAGGGGAAGGGGAAACTGGGACAATAAAAAGAAAGAACGAGAAGTAAATTTATAGTCTTTCTTTCATGATGGGCACAGTGCTAGGTTATTTCCCAGATATTATTTTAATTCTCACTACAATTTTATGAGGGAGTATATTAGTCTGTTAGTTCTGCCGTAATAAGTACCCCAAATGGGGTGGCCTAAACCACAGAAATTTATTTCCTCACAGTTCTGGAAGCTGGAAGTCCAAGATCAAGGGGGGAGTAGAGCTGGTTCCTTCTGAGGCTTGTAGATGCTACCTTCTCCCTGTGTCCTCACACGGTCTTCCCTGTGGGTACATGTGTCCTGATCTCTTCTTATGAGGACTCCAGTCAGACTGGATTAGGGTTCACCATATGACTTCCTTTAACCATAAGCACCTCATTAAAGACTTATCTCCAAATTCAGTCACCTCTGAGGTACTGGAGACAGAATTCATTCAACATATGAATTCTGGGGGGGGGCATAATTTAGCCCCCTAACAGAATATTAGGCAGAATATTGAACTTGTTGCGACTGATCGGTAAATAATAGTGCTGTATCTAAATGTGAAGTTTGTGTTCTCTCCATTACAGGATGCTCCAGTGTCCCCACTTCTCTAATTTAAAAATCAGAGTTTATATCAGGAGAAAGCTAGCCCTGCCACTATCACAGTTTTGGTGTCAAAACATAACCAGAAAGTCAATACAAGAGAGTACTAGAAAGATAAAGTGCTGGTCAAGTTCTAGCACAGCATTGATTTTATTGTCTGACTGGGAAGAGTAGGGAGGAGGAGGAAGGAGTCCAGGGCAATGAAGTGAAGGTTGCTTATTCGGTACGCATTAGGTGAATAGGAGAGAAAAAATATGGAGACACTTTTCAACTCGTCATCTCTGTGCTACTCAAAACCAACCCCTTTCCATGTCCCAGCCCTGAATACTGTCTGCTTGTGCTCACTAAGCATCAGAGCTCAGGTGACCATGTCCTCTTTGAACAGCATCTTCTGAAAGCCTGGTTCACATTTTAGTGAGTATGTATTATTTTGTCTCTGCGCATCATCTCACTCCCCCCTTTGTCTGGGAACTCTTTCCCTTGAAGTCCAACTATGTATGTCTGCCTCTTTCTTTCTTTCTTTCTTTCTTTCTTTCTTTCTTTCTTTCTTTCT
>NC_058410.1:122832305-122912891 GCF_002201575.2 Neomonachus schauinslandi
TCTTTCTTTCTTTCTTTCTTTCTTTCTTTCTTTCTTTCTTTCTTTCTTTCTTTCTTTCTTTCTTTCATTCAAGATTTTATTTATTTATGAGAGAGAGAGAGGGAGAGAGAGAGAGCACAGGCAGGGGGAGCGGCAGAGGCAGAGGGAGAAGCAGACTCCCTGCTGAGCAGGGAGCCCCATGTGGAGCTTGATCCCAGGACCCTGGGGTCATGACCTGAACCAAAGGCAGACGCGCTTAACTGACTGAGCCACCCAGGCACCCCAAATATAGTTATTTTTCTACCACCACAAGACAGAGGGAGGCTTCTTCTGGCAAGAGGTAAGGAAGTCTGTCTATCCAGTGTGCTCTCAATGAAGTGAAAATTCGAATATGACGGCCAGCAGGAGACCTTAGGCACAAAAAGGAACACTGAAGTCTTCCAGAGCTCCTTCCTGCTATAGGCATGATTAATCCAAGCCTCTTCCCATGTCCTACCTTCTTGACTAAAGCCAATGGGTCTCTAATTGGGTTTCATAATTTCTCATTGACATGAATTCCGAAGAATGAGGCACTCTCCAGTTTGGGCACATTCCATGTTCATGGTCTTGTTAGTTTTACTGTTGTCTGTTTTCACAGATGTCTAAGTGCATAAACAAATCCCCGCAACGCAAACATTCCGAGAGGAACTTCTACACAGATAAGAAAAGGTCCAGACCCTAAGCACCACTTGACATCCCGATCAGAGGATACGTGGTTCCTGTAGCCTTTTCCATCCTATGTGGCTCCTGACCTCAGACCAAAAGGAACTTCCCTTAGCTCCTCCAAGCCTCAGAGA
The DNA here is from genome assembly GCF_002201575.2 of Neomonachus schauinslandi. NCBI lineage: Eukaryota > Metazoa > Chordata > Mammalia > Carnivora > Phocidae > Neomonachus > Neomonachus schauinslandi. Next base: position 122,833,121 of record NC_058410.1, read on the forward strand.
ACGCAGCACTTTCGGACCCCAGATCAGCAGCTTTCTGACTTTCTGAACCACAGCCATTGTAAGAAAGATGTCATACATTGGAATACAGTATACACAAGTGTGCACATGCACGCACACACGCACACACATACACAACAAAGTGCCATGTGTCCTGATATTTTCTGTTCTATTTTGCCCACCTTCCAGTCTTTATTTAAAGCTGCCCACAACCTAGTAAACCAATTTCATGAGCCACTAATGGGTCAAAACCCACAGTTTGAAAAATGTGACTCAAGGCTCTACCAGGATTACCAGATAAAATAGAGCCTGCCCCATTCCCTAAATCATGGGATTTCCTGGTCTCTACACATGAAAATATCTCCAGCCCTCTCTTAGAGATCTCGCTCAGTCCTCCTGGGCACTTTATTTCTTTTTTTTTCCTTGTGAATCTGCCTCGAGTTGACCTATGTTTGGGGTTCCCTGTGACTCCTTCTTCCCATCTTACATGCCGTCACCCCTTTGGCCCTCACCTTCACTGACAGCTTTTCCTTCTTTGATCACCACCTCCCACTTGAGACACACCTCCACACAGCTCTGAGACCCATGAGAAATGGCTGCATGTCACCCAGTCCCCCTTTAAAACTTAAATTCCTAAATCCATATTTAGGTAGAGAATTCTGCCTCTGTCACAATTAAACTTTAATACACATATGTCATTTCCCCACACACCATGGGATTTATTGAAATTATATGTAGAAAATTTTTAAAATAATAGTATGTAGGCCACTGTTTTGTTCTCAAATGTGAACAGGCTGTGATGACGCCTTTTCCTAAATGGATGTTCTTCTTGCCTTGATCCAGTGCTTTGCCACACATTTCCTCTTGAGGAGAAACTGGAAGCTGGTGCACTTTGGTGGGAATGTGAAATGGTGCAGCCTCTATGGAAAACTATGTAGGAGCTCCTGAAAAAATTAAGCAGAGAATTACTATACGATCTAGTAATTCTATTTTTGGGTATATACCTCCAAAGATTGGAAGTAGACACTAGAACAGGTATTTGTACACCCACGTTCATGGCGGCATTATTTACCATAGCCAAAAGGTGGAAGTAACCCGAGTGTCATAACGGATGAATGGCTAATGTGGTCTCTACATACAATGGGATACTAGTCAGCCTTAAAAAGTAAGGAAAGTCTGACACAGTCTTCAGCATGGATGAGCCTTGAGGACGTTATGCTCAGTGACCCAAGCCAGTCACAGAAGGAAAAATACTGGATGATTACACTTATATGAAGTATCTAGAGTAGTCAAATTCATAGAAACAGAAAGTAGAATGATGGTTCCCAGAGGCTAGGGGAGGGGAGTTAGTGTTTAATGGGGACAGAGTTTTTGTTTGGGAAGATAAGTTCCATGGGTGGATGGTGGTGATGGTTGCACAACAGTGTGAATGCCACCGCACGAACACTTAAAAATGGCTTAAATGGTAAATTTCATGCTATGTCTATTTTATCACAATTAAGTAAAGAATTTTTTTTAAAAAACCCCATATCCTCCTGCACAGGCTGGGCACCCAGAAGAAGTAGATGGTGGCAGGTACAACCCTAAACATAACCCAAAGCCTCCCACCTTGAGTGGCAAGTTGCTCCCATGTCTCTTGTTCTATCCTGATATTCATGCAATCTTTCCTCTCCTCTCCATAAAGCATCTGTTTGTTACAGCATGGTAACAGTTTAGTTATTTGTTCTGCCAACTCTTCATGTAGAAATGGTTCCAGTCAGATGTGCCCAGCCCAGCCTCACCTGAAATAGCAGGAGCATTTTATTGCTTCACACCACAAGAAGCCCGGAGGTAGGAGATTTCCAGGCTTGGTGATTTCCAGCAGTTCAAAGCCACCATGAAGGGCCTGGAGAGCACATTCCAACTGGTCCCTCCGTGGGTCCAGCTTTGTTCTCAAGGTGGTGCCTTCGGGGTTGGAGGACGGCTGCTGTCATTTCAAGCACCATAAGCACGCCCCACAAAGGTCCAGCAGTGCTACATGACCTTGTTGGCTACCTGAGTCTTTCTTTAAGACTCAAGACTGTTTTCCAGAAGCCACTCGCCAGCCCTCCCCTCCTCTCTCATCAGCCAGCCTGGAGCCAGAGATCCAAGAGCAATGGTTCCCAAGATTGGTTTATTCTAACAGGACCCACCCTCCAGCACAGTTGGCTAATTCTAAGACCTTGCCCCTGCTGAGACTATGAATGACTTCTTCAGGTTGGGTCGCACCCACCATCACAAGTGGTCTGTTTCAAGCAAGGGACCCCCCCAATCACAACGACCAGCTTCACCTGTGTGGTATCCTCCCCTGCCTCCAACTTCTCTGTGGGGAGGCCACCAGACATCTGAACCAAGTGGAATTCTGTTTAGAAAGGAGACAGGCCACCAGGTTTTTGGAAAGGGAACAAAAGACATCAAGTTCAACACCTCAAATTGCAGATGCTCAGAGGCAAAACTTTTGCACAATCTTCTGTCTGTCTCCTCAACTATAGAAGAAGGTGATGCGCCCTGTGGGGTGTGACTTCCAGGCTGTGGTTTGGGAACGGCTGGAGTATGGAATGTACAAACACGTAAATGGCAGGTGTTGGTTAGCATTCTTCCCACAGGGATGCAGTCAGATGTTCTCATCTGTAGGGTGGTTCTTCAAGTTCATATTCATCTGGGATGATTGTTTCCATGCAGATTCGGCGTCTCGTTGTCAGAGCATTGGACAAAATCGCTCTTACTTTCAATGCTGTAACTCTTTAAAGTTCTGACCATTCAAATGGCCAAATGAGGGTAAGGTCAGTTTCTAGTCAACTTCCAAGAAAGACACAGGGAAGAAGGAGGTGGTTTTCACAGCAGAGCAGGGGGCAGGAAGAGAGCCTATGTTATCAGGCACTCTATGCATCCAGCATTGGAAGAAGAGGCTGGAGCTGCCTATGGGCGGAACTGCAGAAAGCATGGTGGTATTTTACAATCCTGACGCGGACAAGGCTGTGTTTTGCGGCAGGATTCCTTTTCCAATTTTGTATCTCCTGGGTCTGAGTTAAAAACAGACAGGAAATAAATACGTGGAGCTGCCTTGAAGACAGCTTAGATTTAAAACCCCATGATTTGGAGTATTTCCTCCACAGTGAGGTGGACGTCTCCACCCCTTTGAAGAACTCTATGAAATCAAGATGCTGGACCTGATTTTCAAGGTTAAACACCATGTGGCAAAAGGCCGCAGGGCTGACTTAGTTCTAGCAGCTGCAGACAGCGCTGCCCACCCGGATGGCACCTCCAGGGATTGCCACCTGCCTCCCCTGCCTTAGTCCTCTGGCTCAGAGCACGCCCCCAGCCCCTTCCCACTACCGCACCTCACACATGTACTTTTAATTAAAAAAAAAAACCCAAAAACTGGTTCTCAACAATCCCCTGGGGAATTTATGAAACGTGAGGGCTCTTTGTCCTCACCACCAAGAGGTAGGAGACCCAGGCTCGAACAGGAATCTGTGTTTCTTTTTCTTATGAAGATTCTTTTGTTTTGTCATTTTTGAAATTGTGGTGAAACACACAATTCAGCCCTGGAACCATGTTTACCATGACGGTGCGCACTTCGGTGGCATTAAGTACGTTCACATCGTTGGGCACCTGTCATGGACGTCAGAGAGCTTCTCGCTTTGCAGAAGGGAAACTCTGCACCCACGAAACCCTGGCTCGTCCTTCCTCCCCCAGCCACCAGCAGCCCCCAGGCTACTTTCTGTCCCTGTGAATGTGACCACGCTAGGGACCTCACAGAAGTGGAATCATGCGGTCTTTGTCCTTCCCCAACTGGCTTATTTCACAGAGCGCCATGTCTTGAAGCTTCATCCACATTGTAGCCTGTGTCAGAAGCCCCTTCCTTGTTAAGGCTGAGTCACATTCCATGGTCTGTAGACACCGCATCTTGTGTATCCATTCATTTGTTGACGGACTCTTGCTTGCTTCCGCCTCCTGGCTCTTGTGACCAGCAATTCAGGGACCCCAGTGCCTGCTGCTGGGTAGATTGTGCCCTGGAATCACAGGAAAATAAAAAGGTTTGAATGTTTGGAAAGCCATTTCATGGGTCGTGTTCAGTAGTTTTAAACTTGTTTTTCCCTTATGAAATCTGCCCTCTGCCTTTTCCTTCCCACTCAGACAGCCCTGACCCTGTCCTCTGCACCTGCAGTGGGGTTGTGACTACAGGGCAGCAAAAGCAACACTGGGAGTCAATATTCAGCGTTTGAATTTCAAGGGAGACTTTTAAAAAAACCTATCATAGAGGGGCGCCTGGGTGGCTCAGTCGTGCGTTAAGCGTCTGCCTTCGGCTCAGGTCATGATCCCAGGGTCCTGGGATCGAGTCCCGCATCGGGCTCCCTGCTCAGCGGGAAGCCTGCTTCTCCCTCTCCCACTCCCCCTGCTTGTGTTCCTGTTCTCGCTGTCTCTCTCTGTCATATAAATAAATAAAATCTTTAAAAAAAAAAAAAACCTATCATAGAGGCAGTCATTTCAGGGAAAAAACCCACAAAACAACTTTTTGAGTTGCAAGAGCCTAAAGGTTTCTTCCTTTTCAAAAGCCCAGACTCAGAAGGGCCAAGGGCATGAATTTAATGCCCAAATGACTTGGGAAGATTAGCTATGGAGACAGAGACCCCCACCCCAGCCCACCCCACCCCCAACTGGGTACTAAGTTCCCTGGCTGGGTGGGTGAGGACAGGCGGCAGGGAGAATCTGTGGTGGTTTTAGAGCTAGTCGAGAGTGCTGGTCTGGGGCGGGGGCCTTGCTCCCTGTCCCCCTGTGCCCAGGGCCCAGGACAGGGGATTAGAGGACTCCAGAGCAGAGAAGGTTATGCCTCGCTTTCTGGGTGAAGCCTGGGGAGGCTGCAGGCCTAGCAGATGCCCCAGCCTCCTGTGGAGGACCTGATAGCCCAGAGCATTCTGTGGGCTCAGACTAAATGGGAGGGCATCCAAAGTGGCCCCTGGTGAATGGCTCAGGAGTAGGTGAGGAACACCTGGGGGACCTGGAGGAGCGTCGAGGTCAGGGTGCGGGGAAGTGGCGCCTCCTGTGAGAGCCAGTGCCTGGACCCCAGGTGTGGAGCATGAGTGTTTCCGAGATGCCAGCAGCAGAGGATGCCTGCGGTCAGGCGGGGTGTGGGGAGCTCGATGGCCACCACAGTGGACAGATGGCAACAACAGAACCCCCGCTGATACCTCAGTGATCTATAAAGCCCCCCAAATGTCACCCAGCCCCAAAGAGAAAGGGGAGAGCGCAAACCCAGCTGACCAGGAAAATGATTTCTTTGAATTAATCCTGAATTGATGCTTCATTTTTGGAAAAGTAGAAATCGTTAGAGAAAAATTGAGTTCTTCTTCCTCCTCTTCCCCTTTCTTCTTTTTTGCCGTAATTTGTGGCCTCTGAAGACAGCCTGCCCACATGTGACTCAGTTTATTCGTCTGGATTATGGGGATTAAAGCCCTTGATCAGTGTTCCACCCAGGGGGTTGTGACGATGCCGTGAGCTATGAGACGGCTGAAGGAGAGGTAAGCATCACATTTCTCCAGGATCTACATTCTGGGATGCAAATGAAACCTTTTTTTTTTTTTTAAAGATTATTTGTTTATTTATTTATTTGAGAGACAGAGAGAGAGCACGAGCGGGGAGAGAGGCAGAGAGAGAAGCAGACTCCCCGCTTAGCATGGAGTCTGATGCCGGGCTCCATCAGGAACTCCAGGATCATGACCGGAGCGGGAGGCAGACGCCCAACTGACTGAGCCACCCAGGCGCCCTGCAAGTGAAACCTTTTTGAGAATGACTGTTCTGCTTGGCTATCAATGACAAGCTGCTGGTTCCTGGAAGGCTACTTCTTCCTTTAATTTCAAGGTTCTGTGGGTCCCGTTGGGTGGCTCTGCCCCAGTGCTCCCACTAAGGAGCATGTATTAGTCCGCTAAGGCAGCTGTAACAAAGTTCCACGGGCTTAACCAACAAGCATATATATATATATATTTTTTAATTTTTTTTAAAGATTTTATTTATTTATTTGAGAGAGAGAATGAGAGAGAGAGCACATGAGGGGGGCAGGGCCAGAGGGAGAAGCAGACTCCCTGCCGAGCAGGGAGCCCGATGTGGGACTCGATCCGGGGACTCCAGGATCATGACCTGAGCCCAAGGCAGTCGCTCAACCAACTGAGCCACCCAGGTGCCCCCAACAAGCATATATTTCCTCTCAGTTCTGGAGCTGGAAGTCCAAGATCAAGGTGTCGGCCGGGCTGGTTCCTTTTGGCTTGCAGATGGCCTTCTCCCTTTGTCTTCACATGCTCTTCCCTCTGTGTGTGTCTCAAAAGTCTCTTAGGACTTCAGCATATACATTTGGTGGGGCTGGGGACACCACTGAGCCCATAACAGGAGCCTCACATGCACTGAAGCTGTTTGGGACGAGTCCTTGTCCTACCTCAAATCTAAATTGTATCTCGATTTCTAACCAGCTGCATTGGACATCCCCGGGGAGCGTGTTAGGAAATGCAGAGTCTCAGGCCCCACCCCAGACCTGCTGACTCAGAATCTGCATCCTAACCAGTTCCCCCAGGTGACTCACATGCTGTTAGAATTCCAGAGGCGCTCACTGAAACCACTCTCCCAGGCAGGAGCCTGCAGGAGTTTCGCAACCCATGCTCGCAAAGCAGTGCTTAAATTGTTTAAATCATCACCCAGGGAGAGCCGCGGGGGCTGGGCTCTGATGGTGGAGGAGTCTCTGACTTGTTCAAGGTGCGCTGAGATTGCCTATGTGAGCCAAGCTGACTGTCGGTCCCCTAAATTCTTGGCGGGGGGTGGGGAGGTGGGTGGGAGTCACAACCTGGAAGCTGTGACAAGGGGAGGAGTCATCCTGATTAAAGGTGCAGAGAACAGGATGACAAGATAGTGTTGCCAGATTTAGCAAGTAAGAATACAGGCAGAATTTGAGACCTACTTACACGATGGTTTTGCTGTGTATCTGAAATTCCGTTGTAATTGGGCAACCAGGGTTTTCTCTGCAGCCCTACAATGGAAGCCCAGCCTCCGGCAAGCAATGATGATGCTCCTTTCTCTCCCCTGCCCCTTCCCGCCCACCCACCCATGCTACCTCTACCTTGCTATCTTCCAGAAAAACTAGAGACAGAAACAGGAGCCTGGAGGGCAAGGGGACAGAGCGGTGGTCCCTGGACACTGGGATGTTGAATCTTGCCTTCTGTCTTGCTGGTCTGATCCAAACTCCACCAGCGCCATGTTGGTGTGGAGACCAGGCTGCCCTGCCTCTTCCCATCCTGGGGCCACCTCCACCTGCCCAGCCTGACAACTCTCCCAGTCTTTCCAAGTAGCCCGACTCCCACCCTCAATGCCCCTGGACAGAAGAAGGACCAGAGCTCCCACATGGGCCCTGACAAAGTTCTCAGAAATTCCCCTTCACTTTAGTTCAGTGGACACTTGCTGAGAGTTATACTAAAAAGCTCTCAACAGTGAAAGCCCCCAGGCCCACCTAGGGAAAAGAATGGTTTCTCATGGAAGAATTGCCTACTCTTAGTGGACTCATCATCAGTGTTGGCATGATAAGCAAAGGAGGGAATTTCTGAAGCTAGAGTAAAGTTCTGGAATGTGAGGGGCAAATCAAAGTTTTCCACACAGAGGGAGACAGGTAGGAAGAGGGGGCCAGAAGGCACCCTGGGCGCATCTGGTCTGGGCCACCTGGGGTTGCTTGTCAGGTACCTATAATGTTCCCAGTTATCCAACATGACAACCCATCCCCTGTCCCCAGGGCTGCCCGGTAGGACCCTGGCTTCCTTCTTGTTGGAAAAACCCAGCCAAGTACCCTGAGGAGTGTGAAATGAGAAGCTATGGGAAATTTTACAAGAGGCAAGTGGGTTGTCCAGTCATTTCACATATGTGTATTTCAATGTGATTTGGGGTGCTGCAGGGTTTATAGAAAGATAGAAAAAATGCTTTTTTTTAAAAAAAAAATGCTCCTTTCTCTTTAGGAAGGGAGACCTCATACTTACATCACTAAATCCAAAACAGGACATCAGCTGTGATGTGGTGATCCTTTGCCAACAGCTGGATGCCGGGGAAGCAGGCAGCTGTCTGGTATGTTGGCCGTGTGCCCGTGATAGATACTTCCTCAGCTAGTTCTAGTTGCCTGCCCCGACTCAGGCCAAGGCACCCTCTCCCTTGACAGGACATCACTTAGCCTGACAGCCATGAAACAGATGTCCTTTTCCTTTGAATGTGGGCATTTCCAATGTATAATAATGCCAGACCACCCTGTTCATATTATGTCTAGAGCCTTTAGTGTGGATTAGATTTTATTCTGCCTAAAAACTCTATAAAACACAATGGTGCCGTTCTTTATACATTCTGCAAATGTAAAAGATTAAATAAGAATCAACCCATCTTTCCACTGTGTGCCTACACGTCGTTGCATGCATGTGCATGTGTTATAGTCATGGACCCCATGGAAGGTGTAGAATGAGATGAGGGCCAGTGACAAGTCCCTGAGGAACAGGGACTGTCCCCTCAGGGCTGGGGGTAGAATTAGGGAAGAAAATGAGGGGAGAGGGTGGTGTCCCAGTGGCCAAGCCAAGAGAGAGTTTTGTTGTTTGTTTTTACTAGAAGGATGAGAGAGACACTGTCAAGAAGTGAACACACACTGAGGGCTCAGACTGGCCATATTCTAATCCCCATGTGCAATTTCCAGCAAATGACTTAGTGCCCATTAGCCTCAGTTTCCCCATGAGGGAATGAGGACACTGACAGTACCCGTCGTCCCAGAAGCTTATTGAGAAGATGCAGTGAGCTAGCAGGTGTGTGCTATTTAGTCCCTGGCACGTGGAGAGGCTCCTTGAGTTTCGTTCCTCTTGAGGAAGGATTTCTCAACAACCTCAAAGCAGCGGCAGATGACAGGCATAAAACTTACCATACTGTCACCCAGCTATTCACTCACAGGCCCGTCTCCATAATTAGAACATGAGTTTCAGGAGGACACAGACAAGAGCATTAAGAGGACAAAGACAATGCCTTATTCAGACATAATTGGCATTTAATAAATGTTTATTGAACACGTAGCTGGATAGATGAATGAATGAATAATTAATAACAAAGGCGACTGCCCCTGAGAGTCAGTTTTGTTCACAAATTGAATGCACGTGGAAATAATCAAAAGAGATCCTTATTTGCCTGGTGATTGTCTAAAAATCTGTCTCCTCTCCTCCCCCCATCCCCCGTCCCTCTGGAGGTTTCCAGGAAGCAAGTTGAAAAGGGCAATAGGAACAACACCACACCTGTATTCCAAGGACAGGTATAGTCAAGTGAAAAAACAAAAACAAACAAACAAACAAAAAAACACGGGAAGAGGTCAGGCATTCAAAAAAGGAAAAGGGCCAGGCAATGCTAACAATATTTTTTCAATCCAGAAATATTTGGAGACAGATTCCCAACTCTGTGCTTTTAAAATCAGTTGTTATTAGTGAGTACAGAAATAAAAATACCCACTGGGAAGCCTGCCCCAACTCCCAAAGACCGAGCTAAGAACACACGTGTGGGTGTGACTTGTGACGGTGGTTTTCTGTTGTGTTACTGTCCCCACAGCCGGTCAAACCACCCGCTGCCAAGAGTGCCCTCCAGCCTTAGTAACACAGTGAAACCATTCCAGGTTCTCTTCTCTGCATAGGCGACTGGGGGCTGGGCAGTACTGTGCTTTCTATTTGGAGGTGAATGTTTTTTGCACACAGGCCAAGAATGCCTACAATGTGTATTTTTTTTTTAAAGATTTTATTTATTTATTCATGAGAGACAGAGAGAGAGACAGAGGCAGAGGGAGAAGCAGGCTCCCTGCGGAGCAGGGAGCCCGATGCGGGACTCGATCCCAGGACCCTGGGATCATGACCTGAGCCGAAGGCAGACGCTTAACCGACTGAGCCACCCAGGCGTCCCTACAATGTGTATTTTTAAAAAAATCTTGAGCATTTCAAGTTGCATGTGCAAGAGGAGTCAAAAGTTAAATAAACAAGATTAGAAGCAAGATAAGCACCAACACTGAGTCACACATGGGTCTGTCAGCATTGGCAAGGACGAGCCAGTGGTAGCCTCAGATGGTGTCTTTGGTAACAGAGCCCCTTATCTTCCTAGTTGACTGCAGTAAGATCCCTGGTATTCCACGCGCAGTTCCACTCCATCCCCCTTTCAAGCATCATCCACTGACAGTAGAGATGACCTCACATTAATATTCCTTTCTCTGAGGGGTAGGTAGGGAGTGGTATCTGCTAGAGAATGATTTGCCTAATTGCCCACAATGTCACGCTCTTAAAACCTATCTTGATGGCTTCGTAAACCACGTTCTCCTCGCCCTACAGCCCCCTCGAGCGTGTATTAGTTCTTGACTCATCCCTACCACTAAGTTAACTTAACTTTGTAAAACAGAGATGATTAAACCCAGCTGAATCTGCCCATTTTTATTCTGCCTTGGAAGTTCACTCAATTTTTTTCTGGGCACCTCGGAGGAAATTTAATTTATTAGCTATTAAATCACCGGCATGCCACCTTATTTGAGAGGAGCTGCCTAGGTGTTGAAGCACTCCTTGAAAAGCAAGCATGGAACTTCCCAAGAGTAAATTAAAGCACATTTATTTTCCCTTCCGTTAAGATAAAATGCAAATGAAGAAAATCCAATTCAAATTAATTTCAGCAAAAGAGCAAATTATTGGCTCTTGGAATCAAGGACAGAGATGGAGTCAGCTTCAGGGACAACTGGATTCAAGATCCAAATGCCTCAGCTTCCTTCTCTTCCTTCCCTCTCTGTTTCTCTCTATATTGTGACTCCATTCTCTCCTACTGTATACTCATGTTCTCCCATAGCTCCTTAGGAGTGGGTCCTAGTTCTACTTGAAAAATCCTGAAAATGGACTTGGCCATCTGAAGTAAGCTGCTCACTCCTTAGGCAATTGCTAAAACCATGGAGACAGGGGCTCCTGGGTGGCTCAGTCAGTGAAGCGTCTACCTTTGGCTCGGGTCATGATCCCAGGGTCCTGGGATCGAGCCCCACATTGGGCTATCTGCTCAATGGAGAGCCTGCTTCTCCTTCTCCCTCTGCCCTGCTTTGTGCTCTCTCTCTTGCTCGCTCTCTCTTTCAAATAAATTAATAATATTTTAAAATAAATAAATAAAACCTTGGAGACAATCATATGAGACAATAGCATCTGCTGCTCCCATCAGAACACAGAGAAGAGGGAGACGGTCCTCAAGAAAAGTACCGGGCAGAGAAAGCAATAATTGTCTTATATTACTCATATTTTTTTTACTCTGTATTTTCGATGCTCTGACATCTCAGGGTCTTGCTGGCCTGGACAGACTCCCCCTCCCAGGGTTAGCCAATTCCATTTTTTTTTTAAATGTTCAATTAGCCAACATATAATACATCATCAGTTTTTGATGTAGTGTTCAACGATTCATTAGCTGCATGTAACACCCAGTGCTCATTCCTTGAGAGAGCACACAACTCACCTGCCAGTGTGCATTTCACATGCAAACCACCAATGCAGGGCTCACATCCCCATCCCCTTCTCTACTGAGCCCTTACACTCAGGCCGTGATCACGCTGCCCTCATCACCCCAGGTCCGGGTACCAGACAACGAGGGGGCAGTCCCTGTGCCACAGAGTTCACTGAAATTGTCCCAACTAGCCAATCCTAACTAAGCCTGTGTACCCTTCCTTATCCATGCCCTCTCATAGAAACCACAATAAAGGACCTTGCTCACATTTCCCCTCTGCCTCCTGACCAACCCCAGTGCTTCCCCAAGTAGCTATGCTGTCTGTTGCTAGGGATCTGTGAGCATAGCACACTTCTTTCTTCATGACAAGCATTTCCACGTCTGCATGTCTTACTCCACCTGACTGAAACAAATCCTATTTAAGAGCATCCTTAAAACACATCTGGTACAACCACCAGCCCAAACCAGAAGCTACTAGAGGAACATTTACCCTCATGAAGTTGCATTGATTCAACGTTCAGGTCCCAAATTCCAAAGTAGGTTTGGTGATAAGCAAAGCGTAGGTAGGGATCAAATGCAGAGTTTGCTGGAATCAGAACATATCTAATGAAGCCCTTTTCTAAAGCCAGAAACATCATACAGTGCTTATAATTGAGAGACAGACTGGGAGAAACACAAGTGGGACATTAATGGAGACTCCTATAATTCTACTACTGTAGCGGAGTGGTTACGGGGACAGACTTTGTACTCAGACTGCCTGGGTTCAAGCCTGGCTATTCCCTCCGAAGGTGCAAGTCCTTGAATAAGGTCCAGAAACTCTGAAAGCTTAGTTCCTCAATGCTGAAATAAAGATAATATGAATGTCTGCTTTCTATCTAGATGAAGATTAAATGAGATGATCCTTGGAGAAGAGGGAAACAGGCCTGGTAAATCTTTAATGCTATCTGCTGCTACGGTTTAACTTTGTTTTTATGACAAAACAAGCTTAAGTGTAGCAAGTTAAATCATAAAATAATGTTACTAACCCCACAGATTAGTATTTTCACTCCCTTGAAGAAAATAAGGCATTTCTAAGAATGGCACATAGCACAAAAGCCAAAAAGGAAGGGATGGACAAATATGACCACATTAAAATGGAAAAGGTAATTTAGAGTAAAACCACTGAAAAGAAAGTTAAAAGACAAATGACAATGTACTACAGAAAAAAAAAAAATGGGCGTGCAATACACATTCCAGACAAAAAGGATATTTTCTCTAATATACAAAGCTCTCTAACAAATCGATAAGAACAAAGTGTTGGAAGGATGTGGAGAAAAAGGAACACTCATGCACTGTTGGTGGGAATGCAAACTGGAAAACAGTATGGAGGTTCCTCAAAACATTAAAAATAGAATTACCATATGATCCAGTAATTTCACTACTGGGTATTTACCCAGAAAACCTGGAAACACTAATTCAAAAAGATACGTGCATCCCTATGTTTACTGCAGCATTATTTACAATAGCCAAGATACAGAAGCAGCCTAAGTGTCCATTGATAGATGAATGGTTAAAGATGTGGTGTGTGTGTGTGTGTGTGTGTATGATGGAATTATGGAATATAATGGAATGTATTTATATATACACATGTATAATGGAATATTATTCAGCCATCAAAAAGAATGAAATCTTGCCATTTGCAATGATGTGAATGGAGCTAGAGGGTATAACACTAAGTAAAATAAGTCAGATGGAGAAAGACAAATACCATATAATTTCACTCATATGTGGAATTTAAGAAACAAAACAAAGGAAAAAAAAAGAGACAAACAAGAAACCAGATACTTAAATACAGAGAACAAACTGGGGTATGGATAAAATAAAGGGGATTAAAAGATACAAACTTCCAGTTGCAAAATAAACATGTCACAGAGATGAAAAGTCCAGCATAGGAAATATAGTCAATAAGATGGTAATAACGTTGTTTGGTGACGTATGGCGATCACCCTTACCATGATGAGCACTGAACAATGTATAGAATTGTTGAGTCATTATATTGTACACCTGAAACACATATAACACTACATGTTAATTGTACTTTAATAAAAAATAAATAAATACAATTATGTATTGTATTTATACAATACATAATTGTATATTGTATTTAAAGTGTACAATATTTACAATTAAAAAGTTAAATACAATTTCTAAGAATGGCACATAGCACAAAAGCCAAAAAGGAAGGGATGGACAAATATGACCACATTAAAATGGAAAGAGTAATTTAGAGTAAAACCACTGAAAAGAAAGTTAAAAGTATTTTAAAAATTGTATTTAAAGTGAACATGATGTAAAAATCTAGTGGCATTGTATTTTTAAAAATACATCTGAATGTGAAATAAACACACACACACACACACGTGCGCACACACACACAGGAAATGACCCAATAGAACAATGAGCTAAGAACATGAGCAGAAGGTTCTCAGAAAGAAAGAAATCAAGCAGCCAATAAACATAATTCAAGGTGCTGTGTCAGGAGAGCTTGTGGCTGCAGGTAAAAGCACCCAAATAATGACCGGTTCAGCCAGTTTAGGTTACATTTCCACATAACAAAACATCTGCAGCAGGCAGGCAGGACCCTTTACTGGTATTGCTTCAGCTCTAAAGAACAACACGAGGGAAAAAACTTTCTGTGTATTTGTCCCGTCACTCAGTCATCCAAGCTGTAAGACAGCTCCACATACTGCAATTAAATTCAAGACAAAGAAGAGGAGTTGGGTTGGTAGAAACAGAAGGTGGTAAGAACGTTCCTTTCCAGTAAACGTTCATTCAGGTCTTAGCAGCTAGAGCTGTGTGTTATTGTGGCCTCCAGGTGCAAGGGAGGCTGAGAAGTTGAGGATTGGTGTGTACTAAAGAATTTGGCTGGTCTTTGTCCCCAGTTTCTAACAGGCAACCCCGAAACCCTTGGAATTTCCTAAGTGAGGTTGTCTTTGTTATCATGGCGGGGCCCTCCGATGGTATCTGATAGTTTAGCTAACAAGGTGACTTGATATGGTGGCTGATCATGCTAGAAAGACCAACCATATGATAGAGGGTTGGGGCTTTGAGCCATCTGATATCAGCCCAGCCTCTGGGGAGAGAAGGAGGCTGGAGACTGAGTTCAACCTTGTGGGCCAATGATCAATCAGTCGTCCTTACATGGCAATTCTGGAGTTGGCCAAACACAGAGGCATAGCCCTCTACAACCTGCCTTCATTTCAGACACCAGCTGCAAGTTCAGAATCCCCAGGGTCACCCTCTCTTCTGACAAGCTGGCTACAGATTTGGGAGTTCTAGTGACCACTTCGATAATTCACTAGAAAAACTCAGAATTCACTGGAAGCACTGTGTATATCATTGCAGTTTTTTTACTGCAAAAGGATACAAATCAGAACTAGCCAAAAGAAGGGACACAGAGGGCAAAATCTGAGGATTCCAAAGTGAAGCTTCCCTCTTCCTCGGGAATATAGTACCTTCCCAGCACATCAAAGCTTTGGTGGTGATTGGCTTTCTGTGTTTCTCCACAAAGTACTATCTGCGTTTGGTGATGGAAAATTCTTTGTTGAGAGGATTGTTCTTTGAATCGTGGGGCACTTACTATTCCTAACCCATGGACACTAAATGATAGCACCCATTCCCCATCATGGTGGCAACCTCAAATTCTTTCATGTTCCCCAAGGCCCCATAAGGGCCAGTCCCATACTCCAATTGAGATCTTCCAGCTTAGATTAATCATGATTGATTACCTAGGACCAGGCACACTGTCCTTGCAAACGAAATCAGTGTCCTGTTAACAAAATAGAAGGAGAATGGATATTGGATGGGTAACTAACGGTGTTACCCAGATGCGAGCCTCATTCTAATTAAGCAAATGAAATTTTGCACTACAGTAATGTATCACTTTTCACTAATCATACTGGCAAATGTTAAACATTTTGATAATATCCAGTGTTGGCAACATTGTAGAAGACCTGCATTCCACTTTACTTTTGGCAGGAATGAACAATGGTACAAGTTTTCAAGAACACTTTGCCGACATCTATCAAAATTTTAACCACAATGACCCAGCAACTCAATTCCTCAGTACATACCCCAAAGAACGAAAAGAGGCACTCAAATACCTATACACAGATGTTCCTGGCAATACTATTGACAGTAGCCAAAGGTGGAAACAACACCAATGTCCATTGATAGGTGAATGGATAAACAAATTGTGGTCCATATGTATGATGGACTATTATCCAACCATGAGAGGGAATGAAGCATCAATATGTGCTACGATGTGGATGAACCTCCAAAACATTATGTAAGGGAAGGAAGCCAGACACAAAAGAACACATATTGTGTGATTCCATTTCTATGAAATCTCCAGAATAGGCAAATTTATAGATACAGAAAACAGACTGGTAGCTGCCAGGGACTGGGAGGAGGAGGGGAAGTCAATACTTAATGGATATATAGTTTTGGGGGGGATGAAAATGTTCTGAAACTAGATAGAAAAAGTGGAGGTTGCACATCATTGCACATTGTGCATTGTATGAGTGTACTAAATGACACAGAATTGTATACACTTTAAAATGTATAATTTTATGTTATGTGAACTTCACCTCAATTTAAAAAATGAAAAAAATTTAACTGAAGACCACTATGACTTAGCATTTCAGTTTGAGGAATACAAACCCTATACATTTACACACATACATTAAGATGTATGTATACAAATATCCATTATAGCAGTGTTTGAGAAACGCACATGACCTAAATTCATAGGAGTGGGTCTTTCCTCAAATAATATGGTATATCCACATAATGGAATACATACGGCCACTGAAAAGAATGGAGTGGATTTATATACACTGATATAGAAAAACAGTCTTTTTTTTATTTAAGATTTCATTTATTTGTCAGAGAGAGAGAGAGAAAGCACAAGCAGGGGGAGCGGCAGACAGAAGGAGAAACAGGCTCCCCCCTGAGCAGGGAGCCTGATGAGGGACTTGATCCCAGGTCCCTGAGATCATGACCTGAGCCGAAGGCAGTGGCTTAACTGATTGAGCCACCCAGGTGTCCCCAGAAAAACAGTCTTAACTGTAAAAAACAAGTGACAGATCAGGCAGATCAGAGTTTAGTTTCTGTGTCACCGGTCAGTAATTTGGGTAAGTTACATAACCTCGGAGTCTTTCCTCTTGGCATTAAAGTGGTAGTTATAGGATCCCCATTTGTCCACTTGTCATAAATAAGGTAGTGCCTAAAAAGGGTGTAGCCCAGTGTCTGGTACATTGTGGGCACTGACCATCCCCCGGGCACTAGTACGATAGGAGGCTAAGGGGATAGAAGGTGATAGAAGGCGACGATCTTCCGCAGGGACTGCTATAACCACAGTTGTCTGGGCAGCTCAACAGTCACAGGCTTTACCATTTTGGTGACTCAGATGCCTTCGGTGTCCGCTTCTGGGGCTCTGCTGCTAATTAATTGTTTGCTGCTCTCTTCCTTTCTCTGTCTCCATGTGCCGTGACTCCTGGGTCCTCTTGGTTGCTAGTGTCCAGCTTCAGCCTCCGAGGCTCTAGGTTGGTTTGGTTGGTCGCCCCTGGGCTCTCATACAGGTTGCTGCCACAGATTGGCGGCCTGGCTCCTGTCAGCTGACCCAGGGCAGTGAGTGGGGGCACAGTGTGACGGTCACTCAGGCGGTCACTCCCTCCAGTACAGCCAAGTAGTGTGCTAGGTGCTGGAGACGGTCCTGGAATAAAGAATATCCTTTTCCACCGTATTAGAACCTGTGATATCTGAGAAGGACCCTTGGCAGCCATACGTTCCGTTCCATGAAATAGAGCAGGGGTTTAAAAAGGCGAGCCAGATAGTCAATTATTCACTTTCCCCTGGGGGGAAAGGAGATACAGTGGCTCTTTTTCAACCACATGAAATTTTCCAGCTTCCAGTGTGTCTTTGTGTAAGGTATTAATTATTGGCTGGTATTTTAGGACAGCTCAGCAGATCTGAGTTTGGAAGGGAGGAGGCACGTGTCTGAGGAGAGGGCTGGAGTACCAAACGACACAGTTCACATGACACCAGGAAACCTTGGGCTGGCCCTCAGAGACCTGAGCCTGTGTCTCAGCTCAGCCTCCAATGTAGCCTGTAAACTCAGGGAGAGTTCCAGGACCTCTGTCCCATCTATTTATGGAGTTATATTTAACATACTTAGCAGTTTCTTAAAGGTGATTATATATGAGCTCCAATATTTTTACTATTATTTATAAATCTGTCTTACTTCCAGAGCCTTCCTCTTTAAATCTTACAGGAAATGGCTCTCTCCGCCAAGAAACTAGGGAAGGTGCAAGGCTTGTGACTGGGCAGTTCAGGACCTCAAGTAAGAGGCCTCCAGGTGGAACCATCAAGATCGGAGTCCCATTTTTCTCATCTGTCATATGGCATCACCACACAAGAGAACCACGATCAACCAAAAGAACTCAAGTGAGAATGAAGGAATGGTCTATAAAGCACTTTAGAAATTTTTAAAAATTTTATTATGTTATGTTAATCCCCATACATTACATCATTCGTTTTTGATGTAGTGATCCATGATTCATTGTTTGCATATAACACCCAATGCTCCATGCAGAATGTGCCCTCTTTAATACCCATCACCAGGCTAACCCATTCCCCCACCCCTCTCCCCTCTAGAACCCTCAGTTTGTTTCTCAGAGTCCATAGTCTCTCATGGTTTGTCTCCCCCTCTGATTCCCCCCCCCCTTCATTTTTCCCTTCCTACTATCTTCTTCTTTTTTTTAAAACATATAATGTATTATTTGTTTCAGAGGTACAGGTCTGTGATTCAATAGTCTTATACAATTCATAGCACTTGCCATAGCGCATACCCTCCCCAATGTCTATCACCCAGCCACCCCATCCCTCCCACCCCCCACCACTCCAGCAACACTCACTTTGTTTCTTGAGATTAAGAATTCCTCATATCAGTGAGATCATATGATACATGTCTTTCTCTGACTGACTTATTTCGCTCAGCATAATACCCTCCAGTTCCATCCACGTCGTTGCAAATGGCAAGATTTCATTCCTTTTGATGGCTGCATAATATTCCATTGTATATATATACACCACATCTTCTTTATCTATTCATCTGTCAATGGACATCTTGGCTCTTTCCATAGTTTGGCTATTGTGGACATTGCTGCTATAAATATTGGGGTGCACATACCCCTTTGGATCCCTACATTTGTATCTTTGGGGTAAATACCCAGTAGAAGCACTATAGAAATTTTTAAACCTCACTAATGTTGGTTGTCAGGATAAGAATAAATGGCCAGGCTAGAAGGAGAGGTAATGAGAAGCGACTGCCAAATGGCTCTAGGAGTTTTCATTTTGGAGTGATAAGAAATGTCTGGAACTGGAAGGTGGATGGCCGTACAACATTGTGAATGTACTTAATGTCACTAAATTGTACACTTGAAAATATAAAAATTGTAGATTTTACGTTATTGGCGTTTCACCACAATAAAAATAACTTTTTAAAAACGAATAAATGGTTGAACTTCCTTCCATCTATGACTGAGCTGCTCAAATCAGACCAACTCTTATACCAAGGAAACAAAAAAGTCTGGATACAGTTGTTTAGAAAACAGCCATTTGAAGACATCAGAAGAGAAAGTAATGCAGTCAGGGCTTGAGGACCAAACTCCCAGGGGGAAGGTAGATGCGTTGAGGTGACCTTGACATTCTCTACTGGGCTTTCCCCCTGAAGGATAAAGATGGATGACTTACAGCACCAGATAGCAAGATCAGTTATAAAGTTAGAGCGCTAACTTTAGCATAGCATAGCAATCGGACAAATAGACCAATGAAAGAGAATAGCGGGTCCAGAAATGACTGCATATATACTATATATATCATATATAAATATATATGATTTAAATAGAGTAGCATGGCAAAGCTACTCTTTACCAGTGGGGAAAGAGTAGCTGGGTCAACTTCATAATGTATGGAGATAAAAGTACATTTTGAACCCCCTCCCAACTTAACACAAATCAATTCTAGGTGGATCAAAGTCTTAAATAGTGACAAGGAAAGCAATAGAGCTTCTGGAAGATAGCATAGAAGAATGTCTTCATGACCTTGGGATAGGAAAATATTCTTTTTCTTTTAAGATTTTATTTATTTATTTATTTGCTTATTTATTTGTCAGAGGGGGGAGAGAGAGAGAGAGAGCGTGCGAGCACAAGGAGAGGAAGCTGCAGGTAGAGGGAGAAGCAGGCTCCCTGCTGAGCAAGGAGCCCAGATGCGGGACTCAATCTCAGGACCCTGTGATCATGACCTGAGCCGAAGGCAGACGCTTAACCGACTGAGTCACCCAGGCATCCCGGGATAGGAAAATATTCTTAGGAAATACAAAGGGAAAGATAATTTAGACTGCATTAAATGAATTTTTTGGTCATCAGAAGACC
This sequence comes from Neomonachus schauinslandi, assembly GCF_002201575.2. NCBI lineage: Eukaryota > Metazoa > Chordata > Mammalia > Carnivora > Phocidae > Neomonachus > Neomonachus schauinslandi. Next base: position 122,853,103 of record NC_058410.1, read on the forward strand.
CCATTTAGGAGACTGAAAAGGGAAATCTTAGAACGGGAGATATATTACAGAATATATTACAAAAAACCCACCTACAAATAGACAAGGAAAAGACAAACCAATATTTTCAGAAATTGGCAAGAGATTCCAATAGGAACTTCACAACAGAGGATATCCAGATGGCCAATAAACTTCTGAAAGGTAAAAATGCAAATTGAAACCATAGAGAAACACTACCACATACTCACCAGAATAGTTTAAAAACAACAACAACAACAAAAATTGATTATACTGTGTTTTGGCAAGTATATGGAGCAACTGGATGCTCAAACACTGGGAGGATAATTTTGTCCACCATTTTGGAAAACTCTATGGCAATATCCACTGAGTATATATTCAGCTGAAATGCTTATATATGTGCACTAAAAGACATGTATGAAAAAGGGTTAGAGTTGTGCTATTTATAGTGACCCCAGACAGGAAATAACTCAAATGTCCGCCAAGAATAGAATACACAAATAAATTTATTTTTTTATAGTTCATTTATTATTTATTTTTATATTTATCATAATTTAAATAAATTATAGGGCATTCCTATAATGGAATACTTCATGCAATAAAAATGAATGAACTCCTCCAAGCACAAAATGGATGAATCTCCTAAATACGAGGTTGAGCAAAGAAGTCAGACACCAAAGAGCAGTCAGTATGATCCTACTTATATGAAATTCAAAATCAGACAAAACAATCTGTGGTCAGAGAAGCGAGACTACTTGTTCTCTTTGGTGGGGATGATGAATGGGAAGGGCAGGGGGCCCTTCTGTGGTGCTGGTCATGTTATAGTTCTAGTGTGGGCGGGACCATATTGCTGAGTTCAGTTTTTAAAAATTCATGGAGCCATCCACTTATCATTCGTGCACTTTTCTGTCTATACTGCAATAAAAATAGTTTAGCCCAAAGATAAATGTATAAACAGACAAATAAAAACAAATAGTCATCAAAATATACATAGTGGTCTCTACAGAGAAAAGTTACAAAGCAACTTCTTTTTTGGCCATTACTCTTTTTTTTTTTTTTTTTTTTAATTCCTGTATAGTTCACATACAATGTTGTATTAGCTTCAGGTGTACAATATAGTGATTCAACAATTCTATGTATTACACAGTGCTCATCGTGATAAGTGCACTCTTAATCCCCTTCACCTATTTCACCCATCCCTCCATCCAACTCCCCTCTGGCAACCATCTGTTTGTTCTCTACAGTTAAGAACCTGTTTCTTGGTTTGTCTCCTTTTTTTATTCCACTTTGTTCATATGTTTTGTTTTTTTTTTAATTCCACATGAGTGAAATCATATGGTATTTGTCTTTCTCTGTCTGACTTATTTCACTTAATAGTATGCTCTCTATGTTGTTGCAAATGGCATTCTTTTTTTGGCTGAGTAATATTCCATTGTATATATACATCACTTCTTTATCCACTCATCTAGCGATAGACACTTGGGCTGCTTCCATAATTTGGCTATTTAAAATAATGCTGCAATTAACACAGGGGCGCATATATCTTTCTGAATTAGTGACTTTGTGTATTATTTGGGTGAATACCCAATAGTGTGATTGCTGGATCGTAGGGTAGTTCTATTTTCTATCTTTAAGAGTTGCTTATGGTTTGTTTCCCTCTTTCTTTCCCCCCTTCCCCTATGTTCATCTGTTTTGTTTCTTAAGTTCCACGTATGAGTGAGATCATATAGTATTTGTCTTTCTCTGACTATTTTCCCTAGCATAATACACTCTAGCTCCATCCACATTGCAAATGGCAAGATTTCATTCTTTTTGATGGCTGAGTAATATTCCATTGCGTGTGTGTATACCACATCTTCTTTATCCATTCATTAGTTGATGGACATTTGGGCTCTTTCCATAGTTTGGCTATTGTTGATAACACTGCTGTAAACATTGGGGTGCATGTACTCCTTCAAATCTGTTTTTTTGTATCCTTTGGGTAAATACGTAGCACAATTGCTGGATTGAGAGTAGTTCTATTTTTAACTTTTTGAGGAACCTCATACTGTTTTCCACATCGGCTGCACCAACTTGCCATCCTGCCAATAGTACACAAGGGGTCCTTTTTCTCTACATCCTCGCCAGCACTTGTTTCTTGCGTTTTTGATTTTAGCCATTCTGACAGGTGTGAAGTGATATCTCCTTGTAGTTTTGATTTGCATTTCCCTGATGATCAGTAATGCTGAGCATCTTTTCATGTGTCTGTTGGCCATCTGAATGTCTTCTTTGGACAAATGTCTGTTCATGTCTTCTGCTCATTTATTACTTGGGTTTTTTGTTTTTGGGGTGTTGAGTTTGATAAGTTCTTTATATATTTTGGATACTAAGCTTTCATTGAATATGTCATTTTCAAATATCTTCTCCCATTCAGTAGGTTGTCTTGTAGATTTGTTGATTATTTCCTTCTCTGTGCAAAAGCTTTTTATTATTTTGATGTAGTCCCAGTAGTGTGTTTCCCTTGTCTCAGGAGACATATCTAGAAAAATGTTTCTATGGCCAATGTCAGAGAAGTTAATACTTGTGCTCTCTTCTAGGGTTTTGATGACTTCAGGTCTCACATTTGGGTCTTTAATTCATTTTGAGTTTATGTTTCTGTATGGTGTGAGAAAGTGGTCCAGTTTCATTCTTCTGCATGTGGCTGCCCAATTTTCCCAACACTATTTGTTGAAGAGACTGTCTTTTTCCCTTTGGATATTCTGTCCTGCTTTGTTGAAGTTTAATTGACCATATAATTGTGTACTTATTTCTGGATTTTCTATTCTGTTCTATTGATCTATGTGTCTGTTTTTGTGTCACTACAACACTGTCTTGATGACTACAGCTTTGTAATATAACTTGAAGTCCAGAATTGTGATGCCTCCAGCTTTGTTTTTCTTTTTCAAGATTGTTCGGCTATTCGGAATCTTTTGTGGTTCTATACAAATTTTAGGATTGTTATAGTTTTGTGAAAAGTGCTGTTGATATATATATGTATTTGTTTTTGTTTTTGTTTTATTTTATTTTATTTATTTTATTTTTTTTTTAAAGATTTTATTTATTTATTTATTGGAGAGCGAGCGAGAGAGAAACAGCATGAGAGAGGAGAGAGTCAGAGGGAGAAGCAGGCTCCCCGCCGAGCAGGGAGCCCGATGCGGGACTCGATCCAGGGACTCCAGGATCATGACCTGAGCCGAAGGCAGTCGCTTAACCGACTGAGCCACCCAGGCGCCCTTGTTTTTGTTTTAGAGAGACAGATAGGTGGGAAGGGACAGAAGGAGGGGGAGAGAGAGAATATTAAGCAGGCTCCACCCTCAGTGTGGAGCCCAATCTTACAACCTTGAGATCATGACATGAGCCAAAATCAAGAGTTGGATGCTTAACTGACTGAGCCACCCAGGCACCCCACTATCGATATTTTGATAGGGATTTCATTAAACCAGTAGATTGCTTTAGGTAGTATGGATATATTTTTTTAAGATTTTATTTATTTATTTATTTATTTATTTATTTATTGGAGAGACAGAAAGCATAGGCAGGGGGAGTGGTAGGTAGAAGGAGAAACAGGCTCTCCGCTGAGCAAGGAGCCCGATGCGGGACTCAATCCTGGGACCCTGGGATCATGACCTGAGCCAAAGGCAGATGCTTAACGACTGAGCCACCCAACTGTCCCAGGTAGTATGGATATTTTAACAATATTTTTTCTTCCAATTCATGAACATGGAATGTCTTTCCATTTTTTTGTGTCCTCCTCAATTTCTTTCATCAGTGTTTTATAGTTTTCAGAATACAGGTCTTTCACCTCCTTGGCTAAGCTTATTCCTAGGTATTTTATTATTTTGGGTGCAATTGTAAATGGGATTGTTTTCTTAATGTCTCTTTTTGCTGCTTCATTATTAATGTATAGAAATACAGTGGATTTCTATATATTGATTTTGTTTCCTGCAACCTTACTGAATTAATTTATCAGTTCTGATAGTTTTTTGGTGGAGTGTTTAGGGTTTTCTATATATAGTATCATGCCATCTGCAAATAGTGGAAGTTTACTTCTTCCTTACCAATCGGGATGCCTTTTATTTCCTTTTCTTGTCTAATTGCTGTGGTAGGACTTCCAGTGCTATGTTCACTAAAAATGGTGAGAGTGGACATCCTTGTCTTGTTCCTGATCTTAGGCAAAAGGGTGTCAGTTTTTCACCATTGAGTATGATGTTAGCTGTGGGTTTTCATATACGGCCTTTATTATGTTAAGACATGTTCCCTCTAAACCTACTTTGTTGAAGGTTTTTATCATGAATGGATGTTGTACTTTGTCAAATGTTTTTCTGCATCTATTGAAATAATCTTATGGTTTTTATCCTTTCTTTTGTTAATGTGATGTATCACATTGATTGATGTGCAAATATTGAACCACATTTGTCTCCCAGGAATAAATCCCACTTGATTGTGGTGAGTGATTTTTTAAATGTGTTGTTTGATATGGTTTGCTAATATTTTGTTGAGGATTTTTGCATCTATGTTCATCAGAGATATTGGCATGTAGTTCACTTTTTTAGTGGTGTCTTTATATGGTGTTGGTATCAGGGTAATGCTGGCCTCAGGATGAATTTGGAAGCTCTCCTTCCTTTTCTATTTTTTAGAATAGTTTGAGAATAATAGGTATTAACTCTTCTTCAAATGTTTAGTAGAATTCACCAGAGAAGCTGTCTGGTCTTGTCTTGGACTTTTGTTTGTTGAGAGTTTTTTGATTACTGATTCAATTTCATTGCTAGTAATCAGTCTGTCAAATTTTCTATTTCTTCCTGATTCAGTTTTGGAAAGTTATATGACAAAGAGATTTTTTTTAATCAGTTACCTTTTCATAGTGATATTGCCTAGGTTCTCTGCAACTGGGGTTCTTTGTGTAATGAAAATTTATTAAATATACTTTTAAGACGGTATTTTAGATATAAAAATGACATGGAGGAATCTAGATGACACATTAATTTGAAAAAATGGATTTGAAAACTAGGCTCAACTACTTCAACATTATAAAGACCATGTATGAAAAGCTAACATCATACTTAGTGGTAAAAGACCAAAAAGCTTTCCCTCTAAGATCAGGAACAAGATAAGGATGCCTGCTTTTGCCACTTCCATTTAACATGGTACTTGAAATCTTAACCAGAGCAATTAGGCAGCAAAAGAAATAAAAGGCATCCAAACTCAGCAGGAAGTAGTAAATCTATCTCTGTTCATAGACAGGATGATCTTATATGTAGAAAACCTTAAAAATTAAACATACACACACTCACACTCACACTATTGAGCTAATAAATAAATTCAGCCAAGTTGCAAGAGACAAAATCAGCACACAAAAATCCATTGCATTTCTATATACTAACAATAAACAATTCCAAAAAGAAATTAAGAAAACAATTCTATTTACAATAGCATAAAAAGCATAAGATACTAGAAATAAGCTTAACCAAGGAGACAAAAGTCTTGTACATTGAAAACTACAAAACATTGCCGAAATAAATTAAAGAAGACACAAGTAAGTGGAAAGGCAACTGTATTCATGGATTGGAACACTTAATATTAAGATGTCAATATTATTCGAAGGTATTATTTATTTAATGCAATCCCTATAAAAATCCCAATGATGTTATTTGCAGAAATAGAAAAACCTATCCTAAAATTCATATGAAATCTGAAGGAAACCTAAGTAGCCAAAGTTGAATTCTTAAACCCTACACAAAAATCAACTCAAAATAGATCAAAGACCTACACGTAAGTGCTAAAACTACAAAATTCATAGAGGAAAATCTTCAGGACACTGGATTTGGCAATGATTTATTAACTATGACAAAAGTACAGGCAACAAAAGTGAAAATAGATAAATAGCACGACATCAAAATTTCAAACTTCCATCCATCAAAGGACATAATCAGCAAAGTGATAAAGCAACCTATTGGAGAAAATATTTCCAAATCATATACCTGATAAGGGATTAATATGGAGTTAAATGACGAACTTCTACAACTCAACCAGTGACAACCAACTTAATTTAAAAATGGGCAAAGGACTTGAATAGATATTTCTCTAAAGAAGATACACAAATGGCCAGTAAGCACATGAAAAGATACTCAACCTCACTAATCATTAAAAAAATGCAAATCAAAACCACAATGAGATACCAACTCAACCCCATGAGGATGCTTACTATAAAACAAACAAACAAACAAAAACGCAGAAAATAAATGCCGGTGAGAATGTGTAAGAATTGGAATCCTTGTGCACTGTTGGTGGGAATGTAAGATGGTACAGCCACTATAAAAAATAGTATGACGGTTCTTCCAAAAACTAAAAACCAATTTACTATATGATCCAGCAATTCCACTTCTAGGTATACCACCAAAAGAATTGAAAGTCAGGTCTTGAACAAATATGTGTACTGCCATGTTCATAGTAGTATTATTCACAGTAGCTAAAAAGTAGAAGCAACCCAAGAGTCCATTGACAGGAGAATGAACAAACAAAATGGTTTATACATACAATGTAATACTGTTCTGCCTTTAGGAAACTCTGCAATATGCTACAACATGGATGAACCTTGGGGATATCATGCTTAGTGAAATAAGTCACTCACAAAAGGACAACTACTGTATGATTCCACTTACATGAATCAAATTCATAAAGATGAAAGTGGAATGGTAGTTATCAGGGACTGGGGGAAGGGGAATGGGGAGTTGACATTCAGTGAGTTTCAGTTTTGCGAAATGAAAAAGTTCTGGAAATGGATGATGGTGATGGTTGCACAACAATGTGAATGTACTTAACACTACTGAATTGTACACTTAAAGATAGTTATGATGGTTAATTTTATGCTAGTGTATGAAGATGCTATGTGCAAAAAGAATAAAACCCAGTAGCCTCTATGATCTCAATTTTGGGGGTGAAGGAGGGAATTCATTTGCAAAGGGGGGAATTCATTTGCAAAGAAAAGACTAGAAGATCCTAAACTAAAATGATAATTATAAGCAAGCTGAAAAAATATAGCAAAATGTTAATTGTTGAATCCAATTAGATAAATATGTGATAGGGTAGATATATGGTATATACATAGGTATATAGTCATTGTAATTTTTTTTAACGTTTTGATATTTAAAACATTTTTAGAATAAAGGTTAGGGGAAATGATCATGGTAAGTGTTTTTGAGTAGTGAGATTATAGGTATTTTAGGATTGTGTGTTTGCTTTTCTGTAATCTCCAAACATTTTACTTGAATGTTAATTACTACTGCAATTGGAAGACAGATTTTCAGAAGAATTGGTTTCTTGTTCCCTGGCCTTATTTCCTTATTTATTATTTCACCAGTGGGTGAAAATCTTATTTCTTCTGGTTCCAGTGGAGACTGGAGGGTTCCTCAGCAGGAATATCCACAGTCCTCACATGCGGTGTGACCCCCACAAGTTCCATTGTCTTGGGGGGGGGAGTAGTTTGTAGGTAATCATAGTAACTACTATTATCTAAAATGCTACTTAATAAATAATAAATTCAAGCAGTTTCCAAGGAAATCCCTACCACAGCATCATGTTTGCTCTTGTGTATTTGGATATACTTTCTTGAGAAGGAAAGGGATGGCTTTAGGGTAGGGTCCTGAGATGTGTGTGCCACCTTGAGTCCCACCCCCTCCCTGGTGGTAGGAAATGTGCTAATCATGTGTTTCTACTGTAAATGGTTGGAGACTCCCAATGGTCACAGGTGTGAACTATTGGTGGAAGAAGCAAGGGCCACCCTCTCCATAAAATGGCACCATGGGTTTTCCTTGTTTTGGTTTTTGTCTTGGCTCATTTCCCCAGGGCCCTCCTCCTACACTATGGTGTCAGAGAAAAAAGAACAGTCAGGCTGAGGTGTATATATGTTTCACAATTGAGGTAAATAATTTCATAGACGTAGTTTATATACTACTGTGTTTCCCCATTATATTTTGTATATATCCCACCTGTTCTTACATGGAAATATTACTTTGGACTTAATAGTGAGGGCTGAAAGGCTGAGTTTTCTGTGTGAGCATGTTGAAAAAATCTCACTGCTAGGCCCCTGAAATCCACTGCATTTAGGGACAGAAATATGGCTCTGTGTGTGTGTGTGTGTGTGTGTGTGTGTGTGTGTGTGTGTCCATGTCCCTGTCAACCTCCTCAAACAGGCTTAAGTTGGTTGTCACTGACTGAGGAAGTAAATTGCCATTCTTTTCTGCACTGTCCTTCCCCCACTGTGAAGGGACAGTGACCTTAGTGTTTTAATGGCTAAGCAAACAAAACAGAGGCTTACTTGGTGCTGTTAGAAAGCCCAGGGCTAACAGGAGCCAAGGAATACTTAGAAAACATTCTGCAAGTTCTGGATGATCTCTTCTTGTCAAACAGCTGTCCCTCTCCCACCCAGGCAAAGGGATTGTCTGGCTGCTCAGCTCGCTGTGCACGTAGCTAATTGCAGCCATGACTCAGGTGCCAGACAGACCCATTACTTCTGGGAAGTAAGGCACAGCCCTGTGGGCTTTAGAGAGTATAAGCAGATGTTCGAAGTGGAAAGTATTAGCTCTAAATCTAAAATATGAAGTAGAGAAGGGAATGAACTCCAGAAAATGAAGCCTTGACATTCAGAAAGAGACCACACATTCAAATGCTCTGTCACCCTTATGTTCCTATTAGAGGTTCAGAGAATATGCCAACAGTAGGTTAGGCCATCCCCCTACATCCCCTCCCAGGAGGCCCAAATTCTGTTTTGCTTTTATGGTGTTTTTTTTTTTTTTTTAACAAGTAATACTTTTTAGCAATACTGTTCTCTCTCCCCTGTTCTGTTGCTTATGACTATTATCAGATAATTTACCTTAGATTATGGTGCTGGGTTGGTCTATGGCTGTGTGTAAATCTAGCTTTTCCAATCATATTATAAATTCCTCAAAGATGGGGATCCTGATCTAAACTTTCCTTCTGCTTTATTGCCTCAGCATCTAAATAGACATAGGTAATAAACAATTCCTTTTGATTAAATTGAAAGAAAGATTTGGGCAAGCTACATAATTTTTGGAGCCCAGAGCAAGTTAAAAATGTGAAGCACCGGGTGCCTGGGTGGCTCAGTCGTTAAGTGTCTGCCTTCGGCTCAGGTCATGATCCCAGGGTCCTGGGATCGAGTCCCACATCGGGCTCCCTCCTCGAGGGGAAGCCTGCTCTCCCTCTCCCACTCCCGCTGCTTGTGTTCCTGCTCTCGCTATCTCTGTCTCTGTCAAATAAATAAATAAAATCTTAAAAAAAAAAATGTGAAGGACCTTGTTCAAAAAGCACTTAGAAAAATGTGCTGTTCAGGGGTGTGCCTGGGTCGTTCAATCGGTTAAGCATCTGTCTTCACCTCAGGTCCTGCTCCCAGAGTCCCAGGATCTAGTCCCAGGATCTAGTCCCGTATTGGGCTCCCCGCTGAGCTGGGAGTCTGCCTCTCTGACCCTCCCCCATCTCGTGCTCTCTCTCTCTCAAATAAATAAATAAAATCTTTAAAAAAATGTGCTGTTCAATGCACTGAAATATAGGTTTTTTCTTTCTTCTGGGGTCTCTCTCTCAACCTGTCTTGGTGTTTTTATTTGGTCTTTAATGTTGTTTTAAGTAAAAAGTAAAGTAAAATTTTAAATTACTAGCATGATTTTTGTTGTTGTTGTTGTTGTTCATCTTTGGGTTGGGCAATGCCAGCTTTAAATGTCAATATAAAAGCATTTAACTTGTATGGGGTATCACTGAAATGACCCACTTCCTATTTCATAGTGAATACACCCGTAGGTATTTTATTCTTACCTGAAGAATGGAAACACTGCACAAAACTAACTCAAGTGTTCACTTCTTAACGCACACACGTTCTACCAAAACTGACAGAGCAGTCGCAGGGGCTCAAGGCCCAAGGGCTACTAGCCCTGTCCCCAGCCTTCCTGTTAGCCAGGCCTCTCCCGGTGTAGGAGGCCCTCCTGGCCTTCAGGGCATGTGGTGAATGGGGGCAGGGTTTGTCCAAGGGCTGGTGGCCTCCTTCTGCACCTGCTTCAAAGCAATCACTAGGGGACCCTGGCTGGCTCAGTGGGTGGGACATGCAGCTCTTGATCTTGGGGTCCTAAGTTCAAGCCTCACATTGGGCCTGGAGCTTATTTAAAAAAAATTTTTTTTAAATCACTAGAAGGCCAGATATGAAGATGAACTTGAACAGCTTAACTGCTGAATAAAAAAATAAACAAATGAGAGAATGAACCATCTGATATGACAAAGGACTTGTATTAAAACTAGTGGTAGCTATCTATTGGATCTGATGAGGCTGTCTGAAAATTCTGGGACTAGTTTCATAGAAAAGAATGCAAGTGAAAAAGAACACACAACTTTAATATGATGTTTGTCTTGATGTTGAGCTATGTAGTCAAAAGACTGTAAACACTGGCTGTTGATTATAAAACATGGTAATGTAACTATTTGGGAGGCTTACAGAGGTAGGTGTAAGAGAGATAAATCATCATCTACCCTAATACAAACCTTATAGAATATGTTTAAACAGTGATGGATCAACACAGAGAAGAAAAACCATATTACTTAGAAACGTGAAGGTAATTACTGAAATAAAGTGCTAAGAGAATGAGATTGTGCCCGGCTGGGCAGGCTTGGAAAGTGGGGATGGACAGAGAAGAAGAAATGCAAACTGATTTACATTTATATTATTTTTAGATAACATATGTGTTCCTTTGGTAAACGGTTTAATAATCACAAAAAAATCAAACATGATGAAATAGAATAATAAAGATCTATGAAGAGTGACATTGAAAGATTTCCAAAATATGTTGCTAAGTGAAAGAGAAAGTATGGCTCCATTATGATTATATATATTTATCTCCCAAAGGAAAAATATACACTCAGCTGGTAATGGTGCTATTTCTAGGGAATGTTGTCCTTAGACTTTCACTTCCCATGGTATCTGTTCTGCAGTGTTTGAAACTGTTGTTTTTGCAATGAATTCTTCTTCTTCTTTTTTTTAAAGATTTTATTTATTTATTTGACAGAGAGAGACACAGCGAGAGAGGGAACACAAGCAGGGGGAGTGGGAGAGGGAGAAGCAGGCTTCCTGCGGAACAGGGAGCCCGATGCAGGGCTTGGTCCCAGGACCCCGGGATCATGACCTGAGCCAAAGGCAGACACTTAACGACTGAGCCACCCAGGCACCCCTGAAATAATTCTTCTATATTAGTTCTATAAGCAGAAAAAGAATAAAATAACCTTTAAAATATTTTAAAGAATAGAAAAAACTTACACATGACCACATGAGCAGTCAGCTCTAGGATTGGCTCAGGTATGTACTATCATATCTTAATGTCTATTGCATTGAATGAGTTTATCCATCCCCAGCACCCGCAAGTGTTTTGCAAAATGAACCACCCATGTCCTGAACAGTTAGGAGTAGCTGTTTGTGTTTATTAATACTCAACAAACACAAATAAGTGTCTATTCTGGCTGGGTGGTGTGCTAGGTACAGTGGGAGGGCTAGGGTGCATTAGAAATGATCTCCATTAAATAAGGGCATGGTGTCTTGGAAGAAACTTCCTTCTCTTCTTAATATCAGAACACACATTTAATTCAGGATAGCAACATAACTAAAAAAAGACCCTTCTGCCAGCCTTTTTGCAGCTAGCCAAGGCAAGATTGCTTGAAGAGAGCTAATTTAGCCTAGAGAAGATTTTATTTTTTCTCCTTTGTCAATATGGAACATGGATGTGATGGCTGGTGCTCCAAAAGCTATCTTGAACCATGAGAAAACCTTATGTCCAGAAGCCACAGGCTGAAGAAGTCCCAAGAAAACAATAGGACTCTGGGTTCCTGATGTCACTGTGGACCTGCTTCGACTAGTAACTCAGACTTTTTTGGCTTGAGAGAGAAATTCATTTCCATCTTGTTTATGCTCTTGTTATAAAGTAGAAGTTTTCTGCCATGTGCAGCCAAGCCTCAGCCTAAGAGATACCTTCAGTAGCTAACTCTCTCATATGAGAATCAGTGATAGGCATTCTTCTGAGGGTACAGAGGCACATAGAACTGCCCCCCCAAAAAACAAAGGTTTGCAGTTTTTCTTTAAAAAAAAAAAAAATCCTTGTCCAACGTAGAGTTGAATTGGGATGGGCATAATCATATTATACTCCAGGTTCCCGCCCTGCAAAATAAGGAATAAGCAATAGAATAAATGCCACCTTTATTTTCAACATGGTAGATTATTCTGGAAAGTGTGTAGTCCTGCTGGTTCCTCCTTTCCGTCTTAGAATTCCACAGGCCTCACCCCCTGCAGCTCACCACACTGTAGTAAGGCAGGGTGTGTGCAGGAAATTCGAGCTTAAACAGCATCCTACACAAAACAAAGCAAGATGAGGACAGTAAATCTCTTGCAAATACCCATAGCGTATCCTCCACGAGCCAATAATGTAAATGATCTCTGAATCATCTGCAGGCAGCACTGTGCTCAGCTCATCCGCAGGTAACAGGACCCAGCTCCCTAAGCCCCTGGCATCCACATAGCACTACTCTGTGCTCGGGATGAGTTACGTGTGCAAGGGCTACAGGAGCTGCATGAAGACACACTCCTGCTTTTCCTGGAGTAAATTTCTCAGCTCCATGGAAATGACTATTCAGGGTAACATGGGTCCTCATGTAATATCTAATATTTAATGTCATACCTTCCGGCCTCAGAAGGCCAAGGTAGAAATGGGGTCCGTTTATACTCACATTTATCTGGTGCTTCCTTCTCCTATCTGGTTATAGGGCCTGATGTCTCCCTACCCACCCCCGTGTTCCCTGTGGGCCCCGGAACAAAGCCAGCACACAGATCCGCCTCAGTTCCTCGGCAGGGACCCACTGCCCAGGCCACATGGCATGTGGCAACGCTGCTGAGCCTCCGTAGAACACTGCTCCACCAACAGCTGGTGTCTCTCCACTGGGCATAGCCCTTGGGGTGGCGAATCTCCACAGTGGTCTGAGACAGAACGGTAGGGGTGAATGGGGGTGAGCGGGGAGAAGCAGGGGCACACAGGACCTGAGGGTAGGGGCCTTCCTCACTGCTGCTGAGTGTCTCCAGTTGTCAATGGGGCCTTGAGGTGGCACAGCTTCTACCTCAAGGCTTACACAGTCTGTCATCAAAATGGCGCCTTCTCCATCTGTCTACACCTCTTTTCTCTGTAGAGATCAAACCTGGCAGCTCGAGCTGGTTGGAGGAATAAATTCAAACCTGGGCCTCCATTTCCCTACCCATCCTCCCTATCTCTCCCAGGCCCTTGTCCTCAAAACCCCTTCTCTCCTTCTTCTAAAGACCCACATTATCAAACCCCTAAATTATGACTGAAGAAAGTTGGAGTAACACTGACCCCATAAACACCGCTTTGCTGGGGCTCATCCCTGTATAAATAAATGTACTTTCATTTCTGTCTCTCTGGCCCAGAGCAGACTGCTCCACATCAGGGGTGATGGTCATGTCCCTGTTCAGCTTGATGCCTGGTACAGCTCATGTGATGGGAGGGGAGAAGGAAGTAAGAGGGAGAGAAGAAGGAGGGAACCATACTGTTTTGATCACTATAGTTTTGTAATATAACTTGAAGTCCAGAATTTTGATGCCTCTAGCTTTGCTTTTTCTTTTTCAAGATTTTTTGCCTATTCAGGGTATTTGAGGTTCCATGCGAATTTTAGGATTGTTTGTTCTAGTTCTGTGAAAAATGGTGTTGGTATTTTGATAGGGATTTCATTAAATCTGTAGATTGCTTTGGGTAGTAGGGCTATTTTACCAATATTTGTTCTTCCAATCCATGAGCATGGAATGTCTTTCCATTTCTTTGTGTCATCTTCAATTTCTCTCATCAGTGTTTTATAGTTTCAGAGTACAGGTCTTTCACCTTAATGGTTAGGTTTATTCCTAAGCATCTTATTACTTTGGGTGCAATTGTAAATGGGATTGTTTTCTTAATTTCTCTTTCCACTGCTTCATTATTGGTGTCTAGAAATGCAACAGATTTCTGTACATTGACTTTGTATCCTGAGACTACTGAATTCATTTATCAGTTCTAGGAGTTTTTTGGCAGAGTCTTTAGGGTTTTCTATATATAGGATCATGTCATCTGCAAATAGTGACAGTTTTCCTTCTTCCTTGCCAATTTGGATTCCTTTTACTTCTTTCTGTTGTGTGATTGTTGTGGCTAGGACTTCCAGTACTCTGTTGAATAAAAGTGGGGAGAGTGGACACCCCTATCTTGTTCCTGACCTTAGGGGAAAAGCTCTCAGTTTTTCCCCATTAAGGATGATGTTAGCTGTGGGTTTTTCACATATGGCCTTTATCATGTTGAGGTATGTTCCCTGTAAACCTATTTTGTTGAGGGTTTTTATCATAAATGGATGTTGTACTTTGTCAAATGTCCTTTTGCATCTATTAAGAGGATTATATGGTTCTTATTCTTTCTTCTATTGATGTGATGTATCACACTGATTGATTTGAGAATATTAAACCACCACTGCAACCCAGGAATAAATCCCACTTGATTGTGGTGAATGATTTTTTTAATGTATCACTGAATTTGGTTTGCTAGTATTTTATTGAGGGTTTTTGCATCCGTGTTCGTCGGGGATATTGGCCTGTACTTCTCTTTTTTAGTGGTGTCTTTGTCTGGTTTTGGTATCGGGCTAATGCTAGCCTCATAGAATGAATTTGGGAGTTTTCCTTCCTTTTCTGTTTTTTGGAGAAGAATAAGTATTAACTCTTCTTTAAATGTTTGATAGACTTCACTTGTGAAGCAATCTGGTCCTGGGCTTTTGTTTGTTAGGAGTGTTCTGATTACTGACTCAATTTTTTTGCTTGTTATCAGTCTGTTCAAATTTTCTATTTCTTCCTTGTTCACTTTTGGGAAGTTATGTTTCTAGGAATTTATCCATCTCTTCTCAGTTGTCCAATTTATTGGCATATAGTTTCTCGTCATATTCTCTTATGATTGTATTGCTGTGGTATTGGTTGTCATTTTTCCTCTCTCATGTCTGATTTTGTTTACTTGAGTCCTTTTTTTTTCTTGATAAGTATGGCTAGAGATGTATTGATTTTATTGATTTTTTCAAAGAACCAGCTCCTGGTTTTATTGATGTGTTCTACTGTTTTGTTTTGTTTTAGTTTTTATATCATTTATTTCTGCTCTAACCTTTGCTGTTTCCTTCCTTCTGCTGGCTTTAGGCTTCATTGCTTATTCTTTTTCTAGCTCCTTTAAGTGTAAGGTTCAGTTGTTTATTTGAGATTTTTCTTGCTTCTTGAGGTAGTAGGCCTGTTGTTATAAACTTACCTCTTAGAAGAGCTGTTGCTGAGTCCCAGAGGTTTTGGACCATTGTGTTTTCATTTCATTTGTTTCCATGTATTTTTTTTATTTCTTCTTTGATTTCCTGGTTGACCCATTCATTGTTTAGTAGCATGTTATTTAACCTCC
Organism: Neomonachus schauinslandi; assembly: GCF_002201575.2. Taxonomy (NCBI): domain Eukaryota; kingdom Metazoa; phylum Chordata; class Mammalia; order Carnivora; family Phocidae; genus Neomonachus; species Neomonachus schauinslandi. The sequence goes on from NC_058410.1 coordinate 122,868,606, forward strand.
ATATATTTGTCTTCACAGATTTTTTCTTGTGGTTGATTCCCAGTTTCATAGTGTTGTGGTCAGAAAATATGCATGGCATGATTTCAATCTTCTTGAATTTGTTGAAGTTTGTTTTGTGGGCTAATATGTGATTTATTCTGGAGAATGTTCTGTGTGCACTTGAAAAGAATGTGTATTCTGCTTCTTTAGGATGGAGTGTTCTGAATATATCTGTTATATCCCTCTGTTCCAGTGTGTCATTCAAAGCCATTGTTTCCTTTTTCATATAGAATTTAGATTATTTGTCCATTGATGTAAGTGGGGTGTTAAAGTCCCCTACTATTTCTGTATTATTATCAATTAGTTCTTTTATGTTTGTTATTAACTTTTATGTATTTAGTTGCTTCTATGTTGGGTGCATAAATATTTACAATTGTTAGATCTTCTTATTGGAGTGTCCCCTTTATTATTACATAGTATCCTTCTTTGTCTCTTGTTACAGTGTTTGTTTTAAAGTCTATTTTGTCCAATATAAGTGTTGCTACTCCAGCTTTCTTTTGACATCCATTTGCATGATAGATACTGACATTTCTCCATCCTCTCACTTTCAATCTGCAGATGTCTTTAAGTCTAAAATGGGTCTCTTGTAGGCAGCATAAATATAGCTCTTGTTTTTTTTAATCCATTCTGCCACCTGTGTCTTTTGATTGGAGCATTTAGTCCATTTATATTCAAAATCATTGTTGATAGATATGTTATTTATTGCTACTTTATTACTTGTTTTGTTGTTTCTGAAGATCTTCTCTGATCCATTCCTGTCTTTCTCTTTTTCATGTTTTGCTGATTTTCTTTAGTGATGTATTTGGGTTTCTTTCTCTTTATTCTTCACATATTTATTAGTGGCTTTTGATATATGGTTACCATCAGGTTTATATATAAACTCTTCTGCATGTGGCAGTCTATAGTAGGTTGATGGTTGTTTAAGTTTGAACCCATTCTTTGCTCCCCTCCTCCTCACGTTTTAAGAATATGTTATTATATTTCATATCCTTTTCTTGTGAGTTCCTTGACTAATTTTTTTTTTACAGAAATATTCATTTTTATTGCTTTTTTTGTCTCTTACCTCTACTGTCATTTTGGTCTCTCCTATTCACTCAAAGAGCCCCCTTTAGTATTTTTTGCAGAGCTGATTTAGTGGTCATGAACTCCTTTCATTTTTGTTTGTCTGGGAAGTTCTTTATCTCTCTTTCTATTCTGAATGATAGCCTTGCTAGATAGAATATTCTTGGCTGCAGATCTTTCCCATTCAGCACTAAATATATCATGCCATTCAACAGGGAGAAGAATTTTAAGGCAGGCTAAGGAAGATATTGTAAACTGAATAATGGCCCCTAAAGATATCCAAATCCCAGTCCCTAGAACAAGTGAATGTTACCTTCTATGGAGAAAGGGACTTTGGAAATGTGATCAAATCAAGGATATTGAGAAGGGAGATGGTCAGGTGGGTCTAAATGTCACAACAAACATCCTATTATAAACAGGCAGGCAGAGAGAGAGCTGATACTACAGAGCAGGCAATGCAACCCCTGAAGCATGATGCTCCACTCCTGGCTTTGAAGATGGAGGAAAGGGCCGCAAGTCAAGGAATGCAGCTCTAGAAGCAGGAAAAGGCAAAGAAAAGAATTGTCTTCCAGACCCCCTGGAAGGAGCAAGTCCCTGCCAACACCTTGATTTGGGGACCCAGTGAAACTGATTTTGGGCTTCCACTCTCCAGAACCATGAGAGAATAAATGTGTGCTATTCTATGCAACTGAATTTGTGGTGATTTATGATAGGAGCCACAGGAAGCTAACACAGAAAGGTTTGTCCAGGAGCTGAGTTTCCTTCTCCCACTGGCCCTGCACCATCCAATACAACAGTCACTGGTCACAGGTGGCTATTTAAAGTAACTAGTATGAAATAAAATTGAGAAATCATCTCCTCCACAGCACTAGCCACATTTCATATGCTCATGTGTGGCTAGCTGCTACTGGGTTGGTGCTGTCTCATTTCTTATAAAGATCTGCCTGACTCCAGTAATTTCTCTGACATCAGCCATAGCAACGTTTTTCTAGATATGTCTCCTGAGGCAAGAGAAACAAGCAAAAATAAACTATTTGGACTACATCAAAATAAAAACCTTTTGCACAGTGAAGGAAACCATCAACCAAACCAAAAGACAATCTACTTAATGAGAGAAGATATTTGCAAATGAAAAATCCAATAATGGGTTATTATTATTATATATACAAAATATATAAAGAACTTATACAATTCACCACCAAAAAAACCCCCAAACAATCCAATTAAAAAATGGGCAGAGGACCTGAATAGACGTTTTTCCAAAGAAGATATACAGATGGCAAACAGACATATGAAAAGATGCTCAACATCACTCATTGTCAGGGAAATTCAAATAAAAACCACAATGAGATACCACCTCACACCTGTCAACAAGTGTTGGTGAGGATGTGAAGAAAAAGGAACACTTATGTACTGTTGGTGGGAATGCAAACTAGTGCAGCCACTGTGGAAAACAGTATGGAGTTTCTTCAAAAAAATTAAAAATAGAAATACCATATGATCTAATAATTCCACTGTTGGTTATTTACCCAACAAAAATGAAAACACTAATTCAAAAAGATATATGCACCCCTATATTTATTGCAAAATTATTTACAATAGCCAAGATATGGAAGCAACCTAAGTGTCCATCAGTAGACAAATGTTTCAGGAAAATGTGGTACACACACACACACACACACACACACACACACACACACACGCACAATGGAATAATATGCAGCCATAAAAAGGATGAGATTGTGCTATTTGAGACAACATAAATGGACCTAGGGTATTATGCTAAGTGAAATAAGTCAGATTGAGAAAGACAAATACCATATAATTCCACTCGTAAGTGGAATCTAAAAAAACAAAACCAAAAACAAATGAATAAGCAAACAAAAAGCAGAATCAGATCTATAAATACAGAGATCAAACTGATGGTTGCCAGAGGGTGGGAGGATGGGCAAAACAGATGAAGGGGAGAGGGAGATACAGGCTCCAGTTATGGATGAGTAAGCCATGGGAATAAAAGGCACAGCACAGGGAATACAATTCATGATATAACAGCGATGTAACAGGACAGATGGTAGCTATACTTGCGGTGGACATAACATAATGAATAAATTTGTCAAGTCACTAAGCTGTACACCTGAAACTAATGTAACATTGTGTGTCGACTCTACTCAAATTAAAATAATAATAATAATAAAACCCTGTTTCTCCCCACTCTGATTAAAAAAAGAAAGATATGCCTGCCTCTATACTGAAGTCCATCAGGCGACACGCCAACAGGTGTACATACTTACATAAAAATGCACTGTCACTAGAGATTAACGAAACTTTTTTTCCTTTCAGAACTGTGAAAGCCTCCCACCAGCCCCTTGCCTTAATTTTCACCTCAGAGAGGTAGGAATGTGATGAGAAGAGTGAGTGCAGAGTGGGTGAACACAAGAAAGTCGGGAGCAGCAAGCAGGGCGTGCAGCTAGCCTGAGACGCTGCAGTTCTCTTGGACCTGGGGTCTCCACATCGGCTCCACTGACATTTGGGGCCAGATCATTCTAGTGAGGGGCCATCCTGGGCACAGTAGGGTGGTTATAAGCATTCCTGGTCTCTACCACTAGATGACAGTAGCAATACCTCCCCCACTTTGACAACCAACAATGTCTCCATGCATTGCCAAATATCCCTGGTGGGGAAGGGAGGGGCAAAATTGCCCCTAGACCCCTTCTTAGGGAGCCTATTGCTTCCTGTGGCTCCTGGGTCTATGCTTTCTGACCTAGTCTCTTGCTTGAGCTTCTGTCCTGTTATACGGCCCTCTGCTGAACTTGTAAATACAATCCCATCTCATCATATAGTCATTCTCTCTTGTTTACAAGAAGGTTTACATTTTTACAATTTTTTTTGTATGGCTCATAATCATGCAGAGACATTTAACATGACTATCCTTGATTTCTGTCATCCTCCTTTCAACACTCTAGAAGACATGTGTCACCATTAAACTCCCCATCCTCATCCCAGAGAGGAAGATGAGTCAGGACAAGCCTCTCAGTGTACAAAACATCACACACAGTGATGATGTTCATCTTTGATGTGGTGTTTCCAGGAAATTCAAGTGGAGGAAACACCTTACCACACAGCTTACAACTGTCCACAAGCAAACAGAGGCAAAGGGGAGCTGTCCTAGCCTGTTTAACACAGCTGGAATCAGATGCCCAGCAAATCAGGTGGGATGCATTAGGTTGCAAGAGCCAGAATATTGAACATGAGGTGGTGGAGGCAACAATGGATACGTATGATCACACATGACGATTTCCAGATGTGGGGGTTCCACAGTGGACTCATTCAGTAGAACAAAAAGTTCAAAGGTCCAGGTTTGCTTCTCAGATTCATTTGATTTCCATCTGGGGACTGGAATCTGACCTTGTCTTGTTGGTGAATTTCATATCAGATACTTAGCAAAATGATGGGTATATAAATAAAAGGGGCTAAAATTTTAGACACACACCACACCTAGACTGCAAAAGTGTAGAGGAGGTCTCTGCTTTGCTTCATGACCATCTGTAATCATGGACCAACTCTCCCAAAGAATCCAGCCTGCCTCAGCAATCCACTCCAAACCTCCTCTTTAAGGAAAGGGGCTTCCTTGGATTCTCAGCCCCCATTCATCAAATACAAGGTGGTCGTTGATGGTCGAAGCTCAACCACACTGTAAAAACTTGTAAAGCGTTGGCAATAAAAACAACAAGAACCATTCTTCCAACAAACAATTGCTGATTGTCTCCTCTGGGCATCTCAGTGCCCGGTACAATGCACACAGAAGAGACATTTATAGAGATTAGAGTCAGCCAATTCTAGCTCCCTCACCAGCCGGCTCCCCTGCCTGGATGCTTTGGTGTATAGAAACTCAGTGTACTCCACCCAAATGACCCACCACTCCTCTTTCCCTTTGGCCACCTTTGCTCTGCCTCATCTGAATTTACAACGGAGTATTAGTCTGGAAGAGGGGAAGAAAGTGGCATTTCTTAAATTTTTCAGTGCAAGGTAAGCAGACTGAAGATAGTTTTATCTCGTACATGCACCTGTTGTCGAGTGACCACACAGGGTGGATTGTTCAGAGGGCCACCAAGCATCTTCCCATGCCTGGCACCTGGCCAGAGCCCCAGGATGATGCTGTGCAGAAGCACATCCTCAGGTTTCTTCCCCTATCAGCATCTGCTGACTGTGATTGCAGTCAGTCCCTTAAGACCTGCCAAGAAATAGTTGCAAAACATGAGGCATGTTGATCTTATCCCTTGGTAGAAAAAATCAATTCAGTGCTTGTTGGAGAAACCTCATCTTGGATGAGATCAGGTAGGCAAGTCTTTTCAGGCCATATCTTTTTTTTTTTTCCCCTCCATCAGCACACATACAGGGAGGCATCTCTATGTGCCTTTAATTGACATTCCCTTTTAGTGCCTTGAGTCCGAGTTGAAGTTTCTTTCTAAAGAAAGAAAAAATGATTCCCTCGAGAGCCCTGCCAGCCTCCTGGAGCATGACTGTCCATTCCTAAATGCAGTTGCACATGCGTGCCGCACAGATATCTGGGCCTGATTATATTGGTAGGGGCAGGAGATCAAGAGGGCACCCGTTTCCATTAGAGATCTAAAAATGTGTGCAAATCCCCCAATAATATATGTAGATCTTGCAGAGATTTAAAACAAATGTTTTTTTTTAAAGATTTTATTTTTTTTTTTATTTATTCATGAGAGACAGAGAGAGAAAAAAGGCAGAGGGAGAAGCAGGCTCCCCGCGGAGCAGGGAGCCCGATGCGGGACTCCATCCCAGGACCCTGGGATCATGACCTGACCCGAAGGCAGAAGCTTAACCAACTGAGCCACCAAGGCGTCCCAAAACAAATGTTTTTTTTTTTTTTAAAGATTTTATTTATTTATTTGAGACAGAGAGAATGAGAGACAGAGAGCATGAGAGGGAGGAGGGTCAGAGGGAGAAGCAGACTCCCTGCCGAGCAGGGAGCCCGATGCGGGACTCGATCCCGGGACTCCAGGATCATGACCTGAGCCGAAGGCAGTCGCTTAACCAACTGAGCCACCCAGGCGCCCACAAATGTTATTTTTAATATACTATTTAACCCTTCACTGATATGATGATTGAGTGACAGAATGCAGAGCTGTCATGCCCTCCATCAGAAACCTGAGTGATAAAGATTGATCCAGACAGCTCTCCCTGGAGAAGTGGCCCAGAGGGAGGCAAAAACATATCTCCTTCATTGGACCCATGGCCACAATCCAATAATGCAAATGCCAACTTGTGAGATGTACTCAGAGGCATTTTACTCACATCTCTAACCAAGGGACCAATGTTATTAAGTAAAAGTCAGCCTTCTTTATTTCTATCTATTCTTGCAGTGCATATGAAATTTACTGTGGGCCCCGTTCATTCTATCAGTATTTATTAAGTGCGTATTAGGTGCTAAGCACACTGTGTTACAGATTACGGTTTTAAAGCCCATGCATTTGAAGGACTGGCAGTGTTTCATAGAGACAAACATATAAACATATCAGTCCAGGAGCTGAGTGTGGAAATAAGTCGTGAGCAAGCTGTGGACTCCAGCCTGGGGGCGTCTCTATCATCCCCCTGGGGCCTTTCCACTTGGGCAAGTGAAGGCCTCCAAATCAGTAAATCCTCAAACCAAGAGAGGTTTGTAATTCAATTCTAGTGATACAGCCCACTGGTATTCCCAGCCTTCATTCACACATACACACACTAAATGCAAATGACACTAATTCTCATTTATATAACATTATTGTACACTTAGAGACTACAATTTTTGATAGTTCCCATTGCCAACCTAAGTTTTCAGTGATTATTTTAATTTATTGAACCACACCTTCAGTTCTTCATCTACTTCCTTGGCAAATATCACAGGGCCCCATGGCATCTCCCTTCTGTCCCATCCCCACATGCTGCCCCCACCCTTCTCCTGAGAGGGGGCTGCTCACTTAGGTTTCACATGTGATGATTCAGCAACTTTGAATGTGAGATCACTGGAAGTCCAAAAGAACCATCCCACCCTTGAGCTTTTTTTTATTCCTCCATGGCAAGTGTTAAGATTTGTACTGAATCACCCACTTCTTTAGAACCCCAACTCCCAAAGAGCTACACATCCCACCTCACCTCTCAGATCCCAAGCCTATGTCCCACCTAAGACTCTGTAGGTAGACTTCTCTTTTTTTCTGAGCTCACGACACTGATCCAGATCTGAGATCACAAATATCCTTAATCTTCAGAGAATCTCCTACCTGGACCTAGGTCCCCAAAAGGACTTTATTCACTGATTCAGTTAGAATGCATCTGGTTGTAAGTAGAAGGAACTCATTTATTGCTTATTAACAAGTAGTTGCAAAATGTCTGGTGTCAGGCTTGGTTCATTGGCTCCTTCATGACAGCGAAGACCCAGGTTCAATCTTCTCAGCTTATAACCTCAGGATGTGGAGACTGTCCCCCCGACCTTGGTTGCAGAATCTCAGGAGCTCTAAGCAAGGGGTCATCACACAAGAGCACCCAAAGCTTGAGCACCCTCCTTTTTTAACACATAGAGGAAATTATTGTCCAAAGTCCCTTCCATAAATATGCACACTTCTAGTCACACTTCATTGGCCAGGAGTGATTCACATGTCCAACCCTGGAATGAGCACTGCAAACCATTTGACTTCAACCAATTAGAAGCAATCCCCTGGGGACACCTGGGTGGCTCAGTCGTTAAACGTCCACCTTCGGCTCAGGTCATGATCCCAGGGTCCTGGGATTGAGTCCCGCATCAGGCTCCCTGCTCCGCGGGAAGCCTGCTTCTCCCTCTCCCACTCCCCTGCTTGTGTTCCCTCTTTTGCTGTGTCTCTCTCTGTCAAATAAATAAATAAAATCTTTAAAAAAAAAAGAAGTGGTCCCCTGGGTCAGGCACATTGCCAACCCCTCTCCTTGAAAATCAGGATTCTACTAGCAAACTGGAAGAGGCGATGGCAAGGGGGTGGCAACCAATAGTATTTGCCATGGTTGCTTTCTCAAGAAGTTACTTAAAAACAGACACAAATCTAATAGTGGGCCCAGAGATTTCATACCCACGGTTTGTGACAGCATCTCTGTGGAAGAGCAGTACCGTTACATATACCCTGCCAACTTCAATTCTGTTCTAGAACATTCTCTACCCTTCCATTTGCCCCTACTCCTCTAAGTGGAATAAAAAAGAACACATGTATCCTCTTTATTATTTAAAAAATGGTGAGAATAAGACAATACCATTTGGAACTTATTCAATAAAATTAGGGAAGATAATTAGCGGCATTGTTATAATTCTAATTGACCATTATTTTGATGGAGGGTACATTGACCTGATGATCCTAATTTGAGTATGAGAGATGCTCTAGTGTGAATAGAGTATCTTCTGCCTCTTCTAGCTAAATGCACTAACACATTAATAAAGGGGGCAAAGTTTCTCTTGTCCCAAGCACATTGGATACTGTCTCTGGCACCCCTTGAGTGTACCTGGGAGGAGATGGTCACTCCAGATCCTACTGGACCACCAGGAAGGAACAACTAACTGTGCCCAGGGCAGGTCAGGAAACGCTTCCAAGAGGAGGTAAGAGTCCATTGATCTTGCAGGATGAGCAGGAGTTCACCACAGACAAGGAAGAAGGGGCACTCCAGGCTGCGGGACAAAGCACAGGGGCACCAAAGCATGGCTAGCATGGTAGATCCCAGGCCAGGAGCAGCTGGGACACATGAGCTCCAGGGAAGTGAAGAAGCATCACAAAGGAGTCTGAAAAGGTGGGTGGAGGGCAGATTCTGATGGGCCCCCACTGGGGCCTGACAAGAATAGGAGCTGAGAAGTTTCTGGAGAAAGAGAGTGATATGGCCTGGCTTGGGTGGTGTGCTTGTTCTTGAATCTGACCTACCTTCTGCAACCAAGAAGAGGAGATGGATTATGAGTGTCTCACATCCACAGGTAACCTTCTGAGGTTTAAGGAGTTGATAGCATTCTGTCCATACTGTATTGTGGTAGAAGTGACTCTGCTTATTATATATCATAGTAACTGTTTACAGGCTGAAGGCAGTCTAAATTCCCTGTGTCTAGGAAATCACTGGCTTTCTTGGTTTAATTTAAAAAACAAAACACCTTAATAGCAAAGCTATTGAAATAACATTGCCAGCCATGCTTAGATAGTTATGCATAAAATCAATAAATGCAAATCCCTTATAAGTAACATATTCTTTCTGAATGCTGAGTTAAAGAAGAGTTGGTGAAAAGCTTTGGGTCCACGATTAGGCTAAAAACATGAAAACAGGTATAGGGAAGTCACTATCCCTGCAAGAATGGTTTTAGAAATGCAAATGTCTACTCCTAAGTGGTCAAGTAATTCTGTTTACCATTTCACTCTATGAAATTGCTATATTTTTAAGATTTCAGGACTCTGTGAAGCTGCACTTTAAAACATCACTTAAAAAATGAAAAAGAACCAATGGATATCTTGCCACCGGAATCGTTTCTGTCAGAGATGGAAAATAGCTTTCGGCACTCATGTCAGTCAGTCAATTGGACTGAGTGGGAAAGAGTTTCAGGACCAGGCCAGAGGCAGAGGCAAGGAGCTGGGATGGGTCGCAAGTGCTGCCACAGTTGAGGAGAGCTAAGTGGCCTCTTAATCACGCATAGCTGCCATCCTTGGTAGAAAGATGTGCCCCCATGGGAGGCTTACTTGTTGCCTGACAAGTAAAAGTAACTCCTCAGGTTCCAGACTTTGCTTTATCTTTGAAAAAAGAAAACCCAGCTCTCCAACTTTGCTCGCTCTATTAGTCTAATGAACACTCTTTGAAAACTCTGACACCCATTTCAAATCAGTAGGGAGAAAAATAGGTCTGTCAATAGTGAAACCATAGCAGCTATCATTAATTGTGCATCTACTCTATGTTAGTTACGGGACCGAGCTCTTTACATACATTATCCCACTCACTCCTTACAACAATCCTCTTATAGAGTGGCATTATCCCCAATTTGCAGGTGAGAAAATGTACTACAGAGTGGTTAAATACCTTGCCTAACTTGTCTCATTCTACAATCACAGCTAGATAACTATTGAATCATCCTAAATACCCCAGCAGTTGACCTGAAGATTGACAGAACAAACTGCACAACTACAGGGAGAGAAGAGGCCACATCAAAGAAGGCAGGAAGTGAGGAGATGTGGTTTGAGGGAGAAGTGGATCATGGGTGCTGTGGAGGGGCGGGAGCCCTGGTCGTGGAAAAGGACAAGAGAGAGAGGGGCACACAGGGGAATGCACAAGGAGAGCACTTCCCCAAAGCCATTGGCTGGGAAAATGAGAAGGACTGATTTTCATGGGTTCTTGAAACCAAGGGGCTTAAAGACTGGAGTTTTAAAGGTCCGTGGGCTTGGCTGAGATAGAGCCCAGAGGGCACAGTGCTGTTCCTGGAGAGAAGGCTGGCAAACAACCCAGGGGGCAGACAATGTGGAAATGGCAATCTGAAGAATACCTGGGGCACACAGTGGGTAGATTGTGAGCTCTTCTTGGAGCACATCCGTGAGAGGCAGCATTCAGGGAAACACCTCTCCAAGAACAAAGGAGCCAGCTGGTGCCATTTCTATCCCCTGCCCCTCAACATAGGCGTGGAGCCACCTGCAGGAAGCAGCTCAGCCTCAACACTAGCTTCCTAAATTGCTTACACCACATCCCAAACCTCTGAGCTCTAGTGGTACTGCCTTTCGGAGTCAAGTTTGCCTCAGTCCCAGCATAGCGAGACCCTTCCCCAGAAAAGAAGCAGAAACCCCTGCCCACAGTACGCCTCCCAACCAGAGAGCTCTGCAGGCCTTCAGTTCTGGTGGAAGTAGCATCAGGTCTCATTTCAAAAGCAGACTAGAGCACACCCAGTTAAAACTCACCACATTCTGGCCAAGGTCCAAACAGTGCCCACGCAGGCAAGGAGAGCCTTTGCAGAAAATCTGAAGGGTAGAGCCGCCAAAATACAGCAGCAGAGTGCACACAGCACACACCAGAGACACCCCCTGGAGTGCCAGGCCCTGGACACCATATGACCTCTTCTTCATAGGGCCATTATCTCGGGAGCAGACAACATAACAGGTTTTTCTAACACACAGAAGAAGACAGGGACCTAGAAAATGCCAGGATGGAGGACTTTATCCCAAATGAAACAATAAGATAAGGTCACAGCCAGGGATCTAATGGAAACAGGTAAGTAATATACCTGATGGAGACTTTAAAGCAACAATCATAAGGGTACTTGCTGAGCTTGAGAAAAGAATGGAAGACTTCAGGGAGACTCTTACTACAAAGACAAATGAGTTAAAAAAAGAATCAGTCAGAGATGAAAAATGCAATAACTGAGATTGGAAACATACTTGATTCAATGAACAGCAGGCTGGAAGAAGCAGAGGAATAAATAAGTGGTATAGAAGGTTGAATAATGGAAAATAGCAAAAATAGCAAACATTCTCAAAGAAATATTAGCAAACTGAATCCAATAATACATTAAAAAAAATCATTCACCATGATCAAGCAGGATTTATTCCTGGGCTGCAAGGGTGGTTCAATATTTGCAAATCAACTATCGTGATATATCACATTAATAAAGAAAGGATAAGAACCATATGATCCTTTTAATAGATACAGAAAAAGCATTTGACAAAGTACAACATCCATTCATGATAAAAACCCTCAACAAATTAGGGTTAGCAGGAACGTACCTCAACATCATAAAGGCCTCATATGAAAAACCCACAGTTAAAATCATCCTCAATGGGGAAAAACTGAGAGCTTTCCCCTAAGGTCAGGAACAAGACAGGGATGTCCACTCTCACCACTGTTGTTCAACATGGTACTGGAAGTCCTAGCCACAGCAATAAGACAACAAAAAGAAATAAAAGGTATCCAAATTGACAAGGAAGAAGTAAAATTTTTACTATTTGCAGATGACATGATACTCTATGTAGAAAACCTGGAAGTCTCCACCAAAGAATTGCTAGAACTGATACACAAATCCAGTAAAGTCGCAGGAGACAAAATCAACCTACAGAAATCTGTTACATTTCTTTATATCAATAATGAAGCAGCAGAAAGAGAAATCGAGGAATCAATCCCAATTTACCATTGCACCAAAAATAATAAGATATGTAGGAATAAACCTAATCAAACAGGTAAAAGACCTGTACTCTGAAAACTATAAAACATTGATGAAAAAATTAAAGATGACAAAAAGAAATAGAATAATATTCCAAAGCAATTATGAAAAGTGCCCAAATGTCCATCGACTGATGAATGGATGAAGAAGATGTGGTATACACACACACACACACACACACACACACACACACACAGAGTGGAATATTACTTGGCCATAAAAAAAAGAACGAAATCCTGCCATTTGTAACAACATGGATGGAGCTAAAGAGTATAATGATAAGCAAAATATGTCAGTCAGGGAAAGATAAATACCATATGATTTCACTCATATGTAGAATTTAAGAAACAAAACAAATGATCATAGGGGAAAAAATAAAAGAGAAACCAAGAAACAGACTCTTAACTATAGAGAACAAACTGATGGTTACCAGAGGGGATGTGGTAGGGGAATGGGTGAAGTGGATGACGGGGATTAAGGATTGTGATGAGCACAGGTATTGTATATAAGTGTTGAATCACTAAATTCTATACCTTAAACTCTTTGTTAACTAATTGGAATTTAAATAAAAACTAACTAAATCAATAACTAACTAACTAAATAAAATAAATTGCCTAAGTCACACAGCTAAAAAGTGTTAAGAGTCAGGATTTGAACCCAGATCCATCCATCTGCAAACTCTGGCACTCAACCACTTCAATGCACTTTTTACGTGGGGTGAGAACAGCTGTTAAACTCATTTGGAGAAAACACATTTAAAAGAAATAAGGTTAGATATCTTCTCTCATAGTACATACCTATACCCAAAGTACATCCTAGAAATCTAGAATGTAAGGTAAGATCTTTGCCTTGTTCCCATAGCATCCCCAGTCCCTAGAAGAGAATTTGACTTAAGAGTAAGTATATTTTCCACCAAGAGCAAAGAACTCAAGCCCAACTGTTCCCCTGCTATAATTTGCTTCCTTTAGCTGAGAACATATTTAAGGGCCACACGATATTTGGTCACTTTTATCCTTTGTCAGCCTTTGATTCAATAACAAGAAACTGTGAAGACCAAGTTCTATAGAGGATTTTCTAGTTTAAAAACAAAACAATGACAACACAAGGGTGTCCCATAATTCAGTCAGAATCAGCGTAGGTAACTGTCAGAACAGATCCTGCCCCCCTTCCTTTTAAAGTATATATCATTGGAACAACTTGGAACAGAGACCAAATGCCTCACATGAGCGTTTCACACCCAGAGCAAACAGGAAGGCAGGGTTCCTGATGTATCTTGCTGGCAAGTTCCATCATCCCAAAGCAGGGGTGGTCAGAAGACAGAGCAGCTGTAGGTAATCTTACCTAGTTTAACATTGCAATAAAACAAAGTTACGGAATGCAGCAAACATCCCAATCACAACCATCAACATGTTCAACTCAGGGCACTGGGGCACAGTGAGGAAGGGAGGGCAGGTGGGGGAGGGAGGAACACATCAGTGTTGTCTGCAGGGAGGGTGGTTGTTAGGGCTGGGTTTAGGAACCATGGAGAGAGTGGAGAGGAGAGACTTCCTCCGTGCGGACCTGGCAGCCCCAACAGCTGCTCACGTGATTCAGTCTGGCCTTCTTACCCAACCCTGCTTCGTTGTTTTAACTCCTTCACGTGCCTCAGCTCTCGCCCCCCGCCTTCTCCCGCATCAGATCAAACACTGATCCAGAATGGGACATGGGGCCCTGCTGTGTAAGAGGTGGGGTGATGTTGTACAAAGAGCAGGGGCTCAGACCAAGGTGTGGACACTCTCACCTGTGTGGGCCTGAGGGCCTGCAGCTTTCCTAGATGAGCATGGGCTTTCCTAGATGACCATAGGGACAGATTTCAACTCTGACTCCCTATTTGCTCCTGCAGGGCGTCACTTCCCTTATCTGTAAAATGGGGATGTTTTGCGTATTAATAGAGAATAAAAGATCACCACTAACTGGCTGTGTGATTGTGGACAGGTTGTGCCTCTGTTTCAGCATCTATACAATGGGGACAATGACAATGGTCCTGCCTAGCTCACGGCATGTTGTGAAGATTACGAACTGGCTTGTACACATGAGGGGCCTTCTGACTTGTGACATTATAGAGATTCATGCCACCACAAGAATCCTAGGAGCTGAAGCTCCTTTGTCTGACCTTGGCCCCTCTTACCCACGGTTTTACCCTCCACAACCTTCCCTTTGCCATCCCCTCAATCTTGTCCCATAGCCAAGTGGCACTGGTTCTGCTCCAGCCCCCAAGCCCTGGGCCATCCTGGGCTGACTTGCCCAGCACACAAGGGGGCAGGGAATGGAGGACAATGTTCCACACAGATTTCTCTGATGGGACGGTGTTGGGGTGGAGACTGAGATCCTGAGCCCCAGAGTAAGTGCAGAGAGGACACAGGGATCCCCTGACCGCTGAGGCATTGCGTCAGGATGTTTGCCCTCTAACATCCAGGGAGGAGCCTGGCTTGAGGGGCAGGAGTGAGAGCTACCATAGTGGCAATGAAGACGCCTGTCCATCCCGCATTGCTGATATTGATGGATCCCAGAGAGCTAATGAAAGAAGGGAACAGCTTACTCAGCTTAGCATAAAAATGTCAATAAAATCCCTACCATTTATAAAGCCTGCTTACCACTTACAGCTACTTACTGTGTGCGGAAACCTCTTACCACTGAATGTGGATTGCATTAACATGGCGTAAGTTCATTTCACCACAGCGCTAAACTCCATGCTTCTCTGACTCAATAGTCATCTGCTCATCACTTAAAACATTCAAGAGGCATATGTAACTTTTATGAATTAATAAATTAAATCAATAGATTCAAACCAGTGTTTCTCAACATTTTTTTTTATTATTATCCTCCTAAGGAGCCTTTTTGGGCATTTTATTCCTAATTACCCACCCCATGAAATTCTCGTACCACAGATATGTAGAATATCCATTTACTTCCTATATGTGTCTGCAATTTGTACATAAAATGATTAAGGTATTTTCTCACCCCTTAAAAACCAATTTTCTCCCTCTTGGGGGTAATACCATCCCAACAGAGAATCCTTTCTGTATACAATGATCACCGATGGTTACTAGCATGTCAAAACAGAGACAACCAGACACTATGTGACCCCTGTTGGAAGTCTTGCCAAACAGCAACACCCAACAATTAGTTAAATCTCAGCAAGCATCCAGATCTAGCTACCAGAATATAAGAAAAATGGGGCATGGAAGAGTGTTAAGTGATAGAATGAGGATGCAATCAGGCAGATTGTAGAAAATTCTACAGGACAAACAACTCCCTTTTTTTTTTTTTTTAACAATTAAGTTGCAGGGGGAAATAAAGAGATGGAGGGGAATCAATAGAAAGACATATCAGAGACAGATCAGTGGGCATACGCTAGCATGCAACTGCTACGTGGGTCACTTATTAGGATCTGATCCAACCGAATTTAGTAATATGCATGAGACAAACAGGGTAATCTGAACACAGACTGAACAGTTGATGATATTAACAAACATTGCTAATTTTTAGGTGTAATGATGACATTATTGCTGTTTTATCTTTAGTCATACATATTGTAATATTAAGGTAAAGCTATATTAAATCTAGGACTTGTTTCAGAATAATCTGGAATGAGGAGAAGTGTTTGGGGATGTAGACGAAGTAAGACTGGCCATCAGTTGATCATTGTTGAAGCTGAATAATGGACACATGGAGGCCTACTGTATTATTCTCTTTATTTTTTTATGTGTTTAAAATATTTCATAATTAAAAGTTTAAGAAAAATAATTAGGTTGTCACCCAGTGGCCTTCTCTGGGGGAGGTAAGCGGACTCATGGCCTCTCTCTGCGGTGGGTTCTCCGGGGAGGAGATGCTGGCCATGAGCCATTTTCTTCTGCCAGGATGCCACCTGTGCTCACAGCAGCCCCTGCCGCCTGGAGGCCCTCAGAGGGTAAGCAGCCTCTCTGCACAGGATTTATTCTGATGGTCACATCCACACAAAGGCCAAAGTGTTCCTCTCTTCTCCTTCCCAGGGAAGCCCACATTGCCTTTTTCCATTTTCGTCTCCATTGTCCCAGTATGAGGAGCTGGAGCTTGGACTCAGACAAGCTGGTATTCAATCCCAGCTTTGTGAATAGGGGCTGCATGACCTTGTCCTGTAACTGCCTGAGCCTGCTTTCCCCGTCTGTAAAATGTAGAAGGTCAATAATTGCTCCTAATAGTACCACTCTGACCAGTTCAAGCAGAAAAGGACCTCATTTAAGGGTATGAGGTAGCTCATGGAATCATCCTAGGTGTGTGTAGAAGGATCAGGTCTGGAGGCTGCGCAGAGAACAAGTGCACCCAGATGACATGGTCAGCCTCTCCCAAAGAAGCCGGGTCATCACACCATTAGAACCTGCAGGCCCTGGCCACCCTCTTCAGGGCTGGTGCTGTGTGGCACATTCTTCTCCATATTGACATCTAAGAATGTCTCCTGTGGTGCTGCTGACTGGCTGAGCCTAGGTCCCATGCCAGAACCCTAGATGCAAGAGAGGAGTTTGGGCTCTAACTTGGGGATGGGGGCGGGGGAGACCCAAACACGGAAAGGATAGTCAAAGATGCAGGACAACCGAAGACAATTGTGCCTATCTACCCTAGACATGTCCCCACTATCATTCCAAGGCCTCCTGCCCACCATTTCTGCAAATCTCCAATCTTACCTCCTTGGTTTTCCTCACTACTGCATTGTCACAACCTCCACTATTGTTTTTATTACAAGACTCTCTAATTACAGAACTCATCCCCTTCACAGTTTTGAAACAAAAAGAAAAGCAGAACTCTGCTCACATTAAGGGTTTCAGGATTTATGTAGCATTTACCAAAGATTTGGGGGGTGATGGGGAGGGGACTTCTACTCTCTCTCCTTTCTCATTTGTTCCTTCTTCAACATTTTCACACAGAAAACTTCTGCCTCTCTACCTCTGACCCCCAGGGTGTTCAGGGTCCTACCTTCCAACCTAAGCTCTCTTCAAGGTATAATTCCTAAGTAAATGCAATTCTCTTCCTAGGTGTCAAGTTAGTGAATGCGATTTTCTTCATCTCATTACAGAGCATAATTTTGAGAATTAAATTAGATAATGATTATAAAGTACTCAGCCCGTTGTATATTCTCAGCAAATTATTAAGACAAAGCGTATCATGTCCACTCAGTATGTGGGAGGAATACAGCATGGTTGCAAGGATGGCTTTACTGGGGGTCTTGGTTAGAAGTGAGTTGGTGGTGAGCTTCAAGTTCCTGATTCCTAGGCCTGTGATTCCATTGCAACATGAAATTTATGTGACATTTTGTAGCTCAGGGATGGCTCCTTCCAAATGACAAAGAAGGAATTTCTTTGTTTAGGGTGAAAGTAAACAGAGCTTCTTGTCTTTAAATCATTGAGAATAGAACTTTCTAATGTCAATTCTGTTCACTTCACCCTGCAAGTGATCAGGAAAGTAAGTCTAGATAGTGAGTTCTGATTTCGTAGGCTTCCATGCAAACTGCCATGCCTCTCTAGGCTCAGACCCATGACTGCATGGAATTTCATGTAGCTGGACACATCCAGGTGCCATGTTTGTTTTGCCAGACCTTCTGGTTTCCACTTGATTCTTTTCTTTGAGATATCTCACCTACCTACTGATAAACTCCTGGCCGAATGGCAACCCTATCAAAAGCAATTTGTCCTTAGGATCCTTTCTTCTGAGCTACTATCAAATCATTATGAGACAACACTGTGAAGGAGGCTTGATTCTAAATTTAATCAAGAATTTAGCACAGAGCCCTCCTTCCTTCCCTGGCCCCCACCTCTCCACCCCCAACCTAAGGAGTGTTTTCATTCCTATGAGATGTTGCCCATGTTGCCCCATGTTGACTAACTAGCAAACATGGTGGGAAGGTGGCAAGTCACCCATCAACCAGAGCTGGACCAGGCTGCCAAGGAGGGCTGAGTCTGACATTTGGAGATGATGCTAGATCATTGTCACTTTACGATTTCTCTGACAAGAATGCAAAGTAATTGTAAAAAACAAAACAAAACAACAAAACCAAGAACAAACCTATATTCTTTTATTGCTTTTGTTATGATTAGGGACTTTAAAAAATTAGTAACTCTCAGTATTTGAAACTCTGCCTATATTCCCTCTTCTTGACCCTAATGCAACTCAGCATCTTCCCAGGTTAAATTAAAAAAAATATATATATATAACATACATTATCATATATAACACACACACACACACACGTGCGTGTGTGTGTGTGTGTGTTCTGCTGTTTCCTGAGAACTATTAGTGGCCAGGTCATAGCCTGGCAGTCATGTCGTCTGCTCTGGTGTAGACTGGCATCCCCCCACCCCAGTGCTCTGGGATCCAGCTTTAGAAGCCGATTATCACACTGTACTAGTCACCACAGATGGCATTAGCTGGCCCTAAGCTGGGAGCAGAATTCAAAGAAGTCATTCTTCTGTAGGAGAACTCTCACTTGTGCTAATCTCAGGCACTACGCTCTCCAGGGAAAGAACACCTAAGCTCAGGAGCTTGGTGTTTACATTTCATTCGCCATCCCACAATTGGAGTGTAGTAAATGCTTTGTGTTGGATTATACAATGCCAGGGAGTTGGATACAAAATCAGATCCCTAAACTAGCTCCTTAGTATTGATGCCTAAATAACTTGAGAGAGGAACCTCAGGGATATCTAAGTGTGTGCTTGGAATAGTAGTGTTTATACTAATATGGAGAGTAGGGCAAGTAGTGGTAATACCAACACCTGATGTTTGTGTAGAGACTGTGGGACACAGAGGAGACAGAGAGTAGGCCATCATCTTCTCTGAACTCTAAATGAATTTAATGGATACTCTTCGGAGACACTTTGCTCTGTGTTTACAAGTACTACTCACCCAAAGAAGATGGCAGAGATGCAAGAGAAGGGAGAAGTAGCTGCATGGGAAGCCATGTGGACAAGTTACTTATCCTAAGACTGTTTCCTCATCTGTGAAATAGGGTTATAACAATCTAACAGGGCTCTTGGGAAGACGAGATAAGTGAGTATGCCTTCATCTAAGTTACTAATACCTATTATGCCAGACACTGTTCTGTGGATAAAATTCATGGATAAAAAGATAATTCATCAGAAAGGCCTGTTTGAAGTAACTGAATGCTGAGGTACATGGAGAAAAACTGGAAGAAATAAAGGGAGAAATTAAAAATAAAACATACTGATGCCATGAAATTTGAGCATTCTTTTCCAGTAATTGATAGAATAGATTTTTTAAAATAGTAAAGATACAGATGACATTATCAACTATCCTAATCTAATCAATATATACACTACGTTATACTGTACATAATATATAATCTTTTCTTTTAAATATACATGGAATGTTCCTCTAAGTCAGACCATATGCCAGTCTATTAAAGAAGTTTCAAAAATGATCAAAAGTTTGAAATCTTACATAGAATTGAATTAGAAATCAAGAACAAAGAAATATCTAGAATATTCCTCCAAATTTTTAGACGTTCAAAGCACATCTAAATAACCTATCAGTCAAAGAGAAATCCCAAATGAAACTAAAAGAGCTTCTCATTGGGTGATAATGAAAACAGAAGACACCAAAATTTCTGAGATACTGCTAATGCTGTGTGTAGAGGGAATTTTATAGCTTTATTTTATATATTTATTTATGTATTTATTTGTTTATTTATTTTTAAGATTTCATTTATTTATTTGACCGACAGAGAAACTGATGGACAACAAGCCTAAGAAATTGCTGGCTAGTGAGTGGCACACTTGCAAACTGGTCAGTCAGTCTTTTGCTCCAAATTCTGTGCTCTAACATCATTGCTATAATTCCTTCTTCCTTTCCTGAAATGCCCTGTGGTACATGGTAGGCAACACCCCCTGCTAGCTGGTGTTCAATTGTCAGGCTGCAGTTTTGGAGCTTAGAACTCCATTCTGACAAAGTGTGGCCCGAGTGCAAGGCAACTGTTATAATACACACATTTATTGGCGCCTAATATGGGCCAGGCCCTGTACTAGGAGCTAGGGGCAGTACAAGAATGGTGTTCACTTTCAGCAAGGTGTTCACATTTTAGGTAAGGCAGACAGGTAATATAAATAAGCAGTAACACTGAGTCAGAACATGTCGAAAGATGGGTCAGCTCAACACCGTCCATTAGTGGTTCTCATACTTGAGTGTGCATATCCAAAAACGGACTCTGAAACACAGACTGCTAGTCCTCACCTCCAGAGCTTCTGATTCAGTAGGAGTGGGGTGAAGCCTGAAAATTTGCATTTCTGGCAAATTCCCGAGATAAGAGGGCAGGGATGCTGCTGGTGGTCTGGGGATCTCATTTCAAGAACCACTGGTGTAGATGAATAAGTCTCTACCCTGGTTATATATTAACATTAGTCAGGGAGCTTAGAAAAAAATAACTGGTGCTTGGGGCTCAGTCTAGACTAATGGAAGCAGCCTCGGAGGGTAGTGCTGGATCACTGGTAGTTTTTTTTTTTTTTTTTAAGGATTACATAGAATTCTTTATTCTATGTAAGGACTGAGGGGTCTGCTGGGATGTGGCACTTTCAGGGGTAAACTAGGACAGTCCCATGCAAATGAGGACAGGAGAAATCCTGGATGCTATAAAGGGAATGTGTAGGTCAGTGGTCCTCAATCTTGGGTGACATGGAAATCACCTAGGGAGTTTTAAGGAGTAATGATGTCTGGGCTCTACTCCCAGAGATTTTAATGTAATTAAATTGTTCTGGGTACAGCTATGGCATCTGGACTTGCTAAAGCTGCACAGGTAATTCTAATATGCAGCCAAAGTTGAGACCCACTGGGCCAGGTGAAGGAAAGAAGAGGTTGGATTTTGCAATTAAAACTCCTCTGTGACCTCTAAAAGATCCATTTCAGAGAAGAGTTTTAAATAATAGCCATATTTCAGGGACCAGGGTATATAAATGTAGGAGCGTGGGGAGAAAGAGGAGGTGGTGAATATAAGACTTTATTTTGAAAAGTTTGGCAGAAAGGAGTGAGCTTGATTGGAAAGAGTTTGGCCTTCTTCTGTGGGTGATATAAAATTTTCCATCCATATATATGCTTTTCAGTTAAATCTGTGAGCCCTTCAAGGGCTCTTGTGACTTGAACACTGTAACCAGAACAATGTATACTGGGGTCCCCATAGCATGTGGGGAGTAGACTTTGTAGTTCACTTTTTTTTTTTTTTTTTTTTGCATTCATTCTCCTATGTCCTCACTGGGTTGCAGCAGTACAGCTTGGGGAATAGACTCCATCTCCACAGGGGAATGGGACTTTGAATAAACTGACTAAACATGATTAACTCCTCTCCCTTTTGGGTTCAGGAATCCAGACCTAAACCAGTTTGCAAATGGCATTTCCATTGTAATAGATACTGGTTAGAAGGAAGAAAGTGATGCCAGAAGGGGAGACTCTTGTTTTATGATTAGAGGAGAGATGCTCCCCCACTGTGTGTGAGCCAGTATGCAGCCAGGATTGCTACCAGGTGACCTTCAACACCCATGAGGGGACAAACCAGCCTTAGCATAGGACTGACACTGAGGACAACAGAAGAGAGACAATGGGGAACCTAGCTCTTGGTGACATCATTGACCCTGATGCTTTCAAGTCTATTCTTACTTGCAGATTCCTGGTTGTATGAGCTAAGGAACTGATTTTGTATCAGCTTTTCTATTATTTACAGCTGAAGGCATCCTAATTGATATGTGGGATCAGTAGGGACAGAAAGAAGCAAGTGCTGGGAAAAACAGCCTAGTTACAGAGGCAGCTCTGTGAAGGCAACCAGGCATTTCAAATCACAGTGCATGTGATTGAGACATTCGAAGGTGATTCAGACAAGTCCTTGGTGCCAGAGAGGCCAATCTTGTGGAACAGGGCACAGAAGCAAGAAATCCAGACTGTGGTGAGATACTCAGAAGCCAAGTAGACTGCAGCTGTATTCTGCATGCCCCAGACCCTCACAGCAGGCCCAGCCACACAATGATACAACCCAGCCCTTGGGCAGGAGTGGGAGGTAAGGTGGGGGTACTTGTAATAACTAGTAATTAAATGATGATATCTACTGCAATTTATTAAGGGCTTACCACATGTCAAATGTTGTGCTGAATGCTTTGCATACAGTATATCACCTTAAATGCTCTTAAAAAAAACTTAGAAATAAGTGATGATTTCTCCTGCTTTCAGATGGAGAAGAGGTTTAACATTTAAGTGAAGTTGGTTCAACACTAAAAAACTAGTTCATGTCATTCACCTTATCAGAGACCTGAGGATATGACCACCTCAATAAATACAGAGAAATCATCTGACAAAATTCAACCATGATTTATGATAAAATCTCTCAGCAAACTAGAATTATATCCAGAATTTTCCAAAAGTGATAAAGGCCATCTGCAAAAAGCACTACAGCTAATAACATACTTAATTACCAAAGACTGAATGCTTTCTCCCTAAGAATAATAACACAAGAATGTCTACATTTATCCCTCTGATTTGACATTTTACTGGACTTACTAGCCAGTGAAATAAAGCAAGAAAAAGAAGTAAAATGCATCCAGGGGAATAAAGGAAGAAATAAAACTCTATTTGCAGATGATGTGGCTGTCTACATAGGAAATACCCCAAAATTGACACAAAAATTACTAAAACCAATAAGTGAGATTTTCAAGGTCAGAGAATACAACATCAATATACAATCAGTTGTATTTCTATATATGAACAATGAACAATTGGATATTGAAATTAAAGTTAAGTGTGGGACAACAGGTGGATAGGAGAAATCAGGAGAGTGGAGAATCTGATTGGTTACTGAGTACTATCATGTCTGCTTCCAGTTTCTCTTTACACTCGTTGCCAGCAGGAGACAAAGATAGTTGTACCGGGTGTGTAGATGGGATCACAGCACACGTCACTGAGCTAGGTGCTGTGAACTTGATGCAGCAAGACTGGATTCCAGGCATTTGTCTATTTGGACTGAGATATCTGACATAGTCCCACTCTCAAGATTGCCTCAGGACTAGAACAGAATAGAAGATGTAAGAGAAGGCTCTGGGACCCAAGTTCAAGGAACTAAGAAATGGGCAGTAGGGACTGACAGTCTTGTGGTGAAGAGACCATTTTTTAGCAGATACCATTTATTCAGATTGCTATGATCTCACTTAGCAAAGCCTTTTTCCTAGGCTAAGTGGAACTCAACTGGCTTGAAAAATTTCATGGTTACCCAGTAGGCATGCTGTCTCCCACTCATAGTTTAGACTGGAGGAGCCTTGGTAACATTTGACAGTCTCCCCTAAATGAGAATGGAAGTAGATGGGGACAGAAGTGCCCATGAGGAAATGGCTAGACAGAGAAGAGACAAACAAGAACATGGAATATTCATCCAGCCCAATCCAGATGTAAGAGTGGGCAGCATGCTTGAGATAACACTTTTGCCTTCTAGGAAATTTGACAGCAAATCCATGATACTGAACTAGATAGAATAACATACAGCACACAGAGATATGACTTGCCAACAATGAACCATGAAATAAAATGTTCACTTTATGTTGGCAGAGTGGAGGGGATGAATGAAGGAGCGGGACGAACATTAAGTGAGCTACTTCAAGATGCTGTCATGATGTTCAGTACTTGACTTATTGAATAAGCTGCAAGGCACCCAGTATGCTGGTCCTGGCCTGTGAGCCCTCAAATCTGTGTTCACGTTTCCCTTCCTATTCTCTGGACAGCAGGCCTGATGCTGCAGGCTATGCTTCCCAGACCCCTGAGTCATCTGGCTTCCCAGCCAGGTTCAGTCAAAGGAAGACACTAGCTGAAAGCTGGAGAGTAACAGGAAGATGAGCCAGGTATATCTCCTCCTTCATCTCTACCTCAGACATCTTCTTGGAATGCCTTCTCTATGGCCCATTTCCTGTCAGACAGCTCCCATGGCATGATCCCAGCTCTTGGACTATAAAAATATAGCCCCCTCCCATTGTGTCTCCAGTTTAGGGGTTGAATTGGCTTCCTATTAATGTCAACCTCTAGGTAACCTCACCATTGTCTGTTTGGCTTCTTGACTGCCCCATCACTTGCCTATGCAATATCCTGCATCAAATCCCTCTGATGTAAATGTTTGCAGTGACTTCTGTTTTCTTGGTTCATCTCTGACACTCCTACTAAATGTCCAATCATTCAGAGTGGTTTTTCCTATGCTGTAATTATCATGTCATTTATTCACCAATGGCCTGAAAAAATAACCATTATTTCCCCAGTTTTAAAGAGGAGGAAACCAAGTTTCAGACACATTAACTTGCTCAAAGAGAAGATGGAATTTATAAACAGGTCTTTCAGATTCTCACTGTGCCACACCATCTCTCTTGCTCATTATCTTAATTTTTTGAAGTGTGGAGTATTTCCCTAAAGTTTCAGCAGGGATGTTGACTCAGTCAGAAAGGATGTCAGAGGGACAGTGACATTCCACAACAATCTACAACTTCCAAATCCTAATAGAGAATGCACCCCCAACAAGATTTCTTCTATTACCTGATAAGTTAGTTTTGCTACCAGAATATTTTGTTCCTTTCCAGAGTTGTGATAGAAATGAAGCTTCAAATATTGACATCTAAATGGGAACCTCTCTGCAAATAGCAATAGGAGTGCTTCTTGCAATCGAATCATTATGTTCAGCACAGCCTCCCAGTGCAGTTAAAAAAAAAAAATTACCTAGGTCATCTGTGATCTTAGATGTCAATTATAAAAACAAAACAAACTAAAACTCAAAACCACATATAAGTTGTCTTACTTAAAACCAGAGTCCCTACATTTCTACTAACAAGGTTCAAACTTGGAGGGAAGCAGCACCCAGTATCGGGGACTTCCATGGTATTATGCATTGGTCTTTGTAGTTCCCTGGGGACAGAAGAATGCATGCAAACAAATTCATCATGGAAATGGTGATTTCTAGAAAAACCCTGTGACCAAACAAAATTTATTTTACTTGAACGCTTTTAATTCTACAGATTTATGTCCTCTCAAGTTTGGTAAGACCTTGAGAAGCCACTTACACCAACCTTCACATCCATCTTCTACTGTTATACCTGCTGTTCTCTGGAAAAGCCCTCAATCCTTTTTTTTTTTAAACAGATTTACTAAAGCACAATTAACATAGAGTAAATTACATGTACTTAAAGTGTATAATTTAGTAAGTTTTGACATGTGTCTATATCCATGAAACTATTACCACAGTCAAGATAGTGACATATCCACCAGAAATTGGGGGTGGGGTTGTAGATACGTTTACTCATAGTTTGGGTAAGTATGGGTAATTATGTTTACATATTTTGTGAAAAATTTTGTTTTGTTTTGACTTATTTATGTATTATTTAAAAAATCGTATGGTTCGCGCCGGGGTGGCTCAGTCGTTAAGCGTCTGCCTTCGGCTCAGGTCATGATCCCAGGGTCCTGGGATCGAGTCCCGCATTGGGTTCCTTGCTAGGCGGGGAGTCTGCGTCTCCCTCTCCCACTCCCCCTGCTTGTGTTCCTGCTCTCGCTATCTCTCTGTTAAATAAATAAATAAAATCTTTAAAAAAATAAAAAATAAAAATAAAAAAATAAAAATCATATGGTTCGGTGTTTTGTAGTAGTCACACAGTTGTGCTGTCATCACCACTATCTAATTCGAGAACATTTCCTCAGCCCTAAGAGAAATCTTATACCCATTAAGAGTCCCACGGTTACTCCTCTCATTCCTTCCTGCCCCAGCCGTTGGTAATCACTAATCTTTCTATCTCTGTAGGTTTGCCTGTCCTGGACAGTTCATATAAATGGAATCATTCATCTTTCATGTCTGGCTTCCCTCACTTAGTATATACTATTTGCAAGGTTCATTGATGTTGTAACATGTGTCAGTAGTTCATTCTTTTTTATTGCTAAATATTATTCCATTGTATGGATATACCACATCTTGTTGATTCATGAATCAGTTGATGGACATTTGGGTTGTTTCCGCTTTTTGGCTATTGTGAATAATGCTGCTCTGAAGATAGCATAAGTCAGGCCAGAAATTCTAGTAAAGTGTTGAATAGCAATGGTGAAAGTGGCATCCTTGTCTTTTCCCTGATAATTGACAGAAAGCTGTTAACCACTGAATAAGACATGATGGTGGTTCAAACAGGAGTGATAGTAGTAGAAGTGGTAAAAAAAGTGGACTGATTCTTTTTTTTTTTAAAGATTTTATTTATTTATTTGAGAGAGAGAGAATGAGAGAGAGCACATGAGAGGGGGGAGGGTCAGAGGGAGAAGCAGACTCCCTGCCGAGCAGGGAGCCCGACGTGGGACTTGATCCAGGGACTCGATCCAGGGACTCCAGGATCATGACCTGAGCCAAAGGCAGTCGCTTAACCAACTGAGCCACCCAGGCGCCCAATGGACTGATTCTGAATACATTTTGATATGGGATGTGAAGGGCTAGATGTGATATATGAGAGAAAAAGATTGGTATACAGAGTGACACCAAGATTTTAACCCCAGAGCCTGGAATGAGGGAATAGGCATCACTGAGATGAAGACTCTATAATAGAGCAAGTTTAGGTGAGAAAGTTCAGCAGTCCAAAAATCCCACTTGATTTCAATAAGTATGCCATCTTTGGCAAACACTGCTAATTACAAACCCAAAATCTATTCTTTCCTTCTTATTAGAGAGGCACTGATTCTGGTCAGTGTGGCTATATGCTCAACCAAAAAAAAAACAAAACAAAAAACCCTTCATTTTCCAGCTTCCCTTGCAGCTAGGATTCAGAATTCTGGCCAGTTGGAATTCTGCTTAGGGAAATCCTAGGGCATTCTTGGTTTCCCGACATAGATGCTTCTCCATATTCCTTGCCATATACCCAGCCTACTTCCTTACTGGAATCTGGACATGTGGCTGGAGGTGAAGCAGCCATGAGGTAACCCTGAGAATGAAGCCCACATAAGGGATGACACAGAAGAAAGAGAAAGTGACCGGGGCATTAGAACACTCAGACCAGCCCTAGACTCCTGCTGTTGGTCTTCCTGTTCATTGTCAAAAATAAACCCCTCTTTGGCTAAGCCACCACTGTTGAGTTTCTATGACAAGAAGCCAAAGACAACCTATGTTAACACAATGGCTACATCTAAGTCATCAACTTAAATAATGATAAGCTGAGCTCTAGAAATCAGCTCTCTTTAGATAGGTACAACCTGTACTTTTTCATGTTTTCTACTAAATTTACTAATCATATGATCAACCAGCCCTTGAAACTGCACTATGTCCACAAAGACATAATGAGAAGCTTTGTCTTCTAGAAATCCAAATACACTATGCCCACATCACTCCTCTGATCTGTCAGTTTAGTAATGTTAGCCAAAAAGGGTCTGCAGTTTCCTTGTTCTTGGGCGAAACCGTGTCCACTGCCTACATCTCCTCTTCTCTTTCTAAGAGTTCACAGGCCACTTCTTGGATTGTCTGTGTCAGTGCTTTTCCTAGGGTCCACACCAAGCCCACTGGTCTATAATCTGTGGCACCATATTCTTCCCATTGTCCAAAATAAGCACCACATCTGTACACCTCCAGGCTCTGGCTCCTCTCCCCCTTTCCACAGTTTCTGGGAGATCATCTCACTAGGCTGAACTGCAGTTCAAGCAACTTTCAATTATGATGAGCAGCTAGTAGCTCCTCTATAGTCCGCTCAGCTGTCTTGGCTGTCAGTTCCCTCAAATGGTGCTCCTTCCACCCCCACTCTCAAGATGACTCAGCAGACTTTGTGTTGGTTGTCAACATCACACCAGCCACCATTCCTCTCTCTCTTCTTGTTCCAAACATAGCACCTTGTTGGCATGGCAGGCTGCATTCGTGGATTCTAGGATTAGATCTCCTGACCCTGTCCTTATAGATCATGGCTCTCTATCATATTCCTCCTCAGAATATGTCCTTCCTCCATTTTCCTTGTTCATTTTCTTGAATAACCTCTTCATTCTGGGATAATTTTAGATTTACAGAAAAGGAGCAACCACAGTACATTGAGTTTCCATATACTCCTAACCCAGTTTCCCCTAATGTTAACATCTTATGTAACCATGGCACATTTACTAAAGCTGAGAAATTAACGTTGGCACATTACTATGAACGAAACTATAAACTTTATTCAAATTTCACCAGTGTTCCCACTAATACTCTTTTTTTCTGTTCCCAGATCCAGTCTAGGATTCCACATGGCATTTAGTCTGCATTCATTTTTTAAAATCTCTTTTCAAAATCCCTTTAACAATTTGTTTTCCTTCTTTGTCAGGATTATTTGATTTGGACTAGAGGGATCACTCTGTCTTCCTCTGAAGCTATTTTAATTTGCCAGGCAATGGAGTTTTTTCTTGAAACGCTCTCCCTCAAGGAGTTCATGCCATTGAATGAGTCCCAGAGATCAATGTGTCTGGAGCACGCACTCCCTCAGTGACTGATGAGCTCCTTGACTGGCTCAGAATTTGTGGCAAGGTGGTCACCTTATCCCAAGGTTCTGTTTGGTTCTATTTCACCAACGGTTCGTCCCTGGTGGCCAAAAGCACGCCTTCAGTAGTCATCCCCCTCAGAGATTCCTTCTCATCTTCTATAAATTGTGCCCAAGATGATTTGCTCTAAATGGAAACTGAAAGGTGCAGAGAAGTCTGGCTTACTGTGTGACTGAGGAAAGGTTTGTCTCAGAGCCCTGAGGAGAAGTTTCCCAGTGGGGGTGTGAGGAGAGCATCAGCTGTCTCAGGCACAGCATGTGCATCCCTGGGCTGCAGACTGATTGTCACTGAAAGAAAAATCTTTAGCTTCCCTAAGTTAATAAACCTTTAACTAGGTTAAAAGGTAAATGAAGTGGTGATGAGCACAGCCGGGAGTCTGATCCCATCAGAGACTTGTCAGGGCCTCCCGCCTGGACAAGTGACAAGTCTGTGATTGGATGGGACAGTCGGCCTGCACAGAAACATAGCTGTAGGAAGTTCATGCAAAATAGAAACACGTATAGGTATTGGATGATAATTCCATTGTGATTTAGAGATTCCTGGCCATTTCATATGACATTTCCTTTTAATCACTTAATGTTATGAATATAGAGAGTTGAACATGTGTTTAACTCTTCTTCTCTGTTTAATGCTATCTCTATGCATCAGGATAACTGAAATTCTGAACTGGCGAGAACTCATCTCAAAGATACAAGTAGTCTTGAATTGAACTGAACTAAATTGAATTTCTAGCACCTGCAACAGAATGTAAGATTCTTGGTTGTGACTTTTAGAGTCCCTGGAACTCTATTTCTTAAGATTGCTTAGGTAGCCACGTCAGCAATAATTTACCAGCCGCCAAAGTATGTCAGTCTTTTTTGCTTCTTTAAGTGAGTAAATGTATGCATTTTGACATGGTAGCTAAAATAATATTATGCCTCTCATTTTAGAAAGCTGAAAAATATCATAAAATCCAGATAACTAACATAATGGCTTTTCCCCCCTCATTATTATGTCCCCCAGAAAAAAGGAACATTTTATCCCAGAGATAAAAATCAAGCCTCTACCTCATTGAACATGCCTATAACTTTTCAATGTTTTGCCCTCCCCATGACTACATCCATCTGGTTTTTAATAAATTCTTTGGCACTAAGTGCTGGTAAGTGCTGGGCTTTACAAATAAAGAAATAAAGCTCAGGAAGGCTAAAAGATTGTCCAAGGACACTTGCCTCATTCGTCTAGAGCTGGGACTCCTATCTATGTCTTGTGACCACGACCCCATGCTGTTTGCACTAGGATTGAATGCTGTTTGGTACAGCAATATTCTGACCATCAGGTGACTCATCCCATAGGGGCAGAGCGTTAGAACAAAGAACAAATAACAAAGCTTTAAACCTTAAGCCACAGAATGAGTCACCCATTGGAGCACTTTCTGGCAAAATGCCTGGGACCAAGCAGATGCTCCGTAAATATTTGTGCAAAGATTTCGTGACTTTGTGGGTGATTAAGGGAATGTATTAAGGAAGCAACGTAGAAGAAATTGTTTAAGAGACAGGAGACTTTTTTTGGTGTGTAGGTGCCCTCCTTCTCCACCTAGGTTTCTTGGTTGAGATTTAGAAAGATTGGACATTATATTTCTTCTGTGGCATAGTCACCACTGGCGTGAAACCAAAGACTTTCCCCAACTCACAAACATTTTCAATAAGGGTTTTCTCTCTGGGCCACCTGAACCTGCCTGTACCCAGTGACGAGTTTACTGTGAAATTTAAGCTTTAAGCCCCTCACTCACACTGACCCCTTCCAAGCCCCTGGGGAGGGTTCCAGCAGAGTGTTCATGTATTCATATGTTTCTGTAATAGCTTATTTTATTAGCTTTTTTTCATACTTATATTATCTTTATTAGATATTTTAGATTGCAAAATTACAAATTCAACCTAGGAACGAAACAAACAATAAAAGTAAATTTCTTCATGTATATTAAGCACAGCAGTAAGAAACCAAAAGAATTAGGAAAAAAAAAAGACAAAAGCTGTATGTTTAACTTTTCCAAATATGTTATTTTAACTGCAGTCAGTTAAAACTGTTGTCTCTTTCCATCTTAATTGCCCCTTTACACATTTTCCCTCTTGTAGGATGGTGTGGAAAGTTCAGGCATTGCTAGGATTCTCTGAGGAAAAGTTAGGTTGAAAAAAACATTTAGTTTGGACTTAATATATGAACAAGGTTGGCAGTTACTTCCATACATGGTTAAGATTTTGCTAGCCACCCAAATGTGGCAGTGGCTTCCAGAAGGCCCTGACTGCCACTGCACCAGCTCATGGGCATTATGACATGAAGGTGTGCTGTCAGAATGTAGCCCACAGTGCCCACGACCTTCTGTGGCCCTCAGCAATGGAGGGGTGTGGGAATGGAGGAGAAACAAGTTTGGTATGTGCAGGGCCAGAAACTAGTCTGTGGAGAGCTCATCTATTTACTGGACTTGTCAAACTGCAAGCAAAGGATCCAGTTCTAATGAATACCTAGGCAAATTGGAAATTCTCTCCTGTCAGGAATATGCTTGGTAATCCAGCATGTACACTCAGAAATATACCATACTTTTTTTTTTCTTTCTCATGGAAATTGTGGTGTTAGTTAGCTAGGACTTCTGTCATAGAGTACGTGGCTTCAACAACAGAAATTTTTTTTCTCATGGTTCTGGAAGCTGGAAGTCCAAGAGGAAGGTGTCAGCAGGATTGCTTTCTTCTGAGGCCTCTCTCCTTGGCTTGTCTTCATGTGGTCTTCCCTCTGTGTGTGTCTTTGTCCAAATTTCCTCTTATAAGGATGTCAGTTACACTGGCTTATGGCCCAACTTAGCCTCGTTTTATCTTAATCATCCTCTTAAAGACATTATCTCCAAATAAGGTTACATTCTTAGGGACTGGGGGTTGGGACTTCAACATAAGAGTTTATAGGAGAACACAATTCAGCTCAAGAAATATTGGAAATAGAATGTACTAGAAATCTTGTATAGCAACAGCATTAAGCAAATCTTTGTATGAAGTCACATGTTATATGCATCCCATCCATCCATAATGAAAAGCCAAATTTTGATCAGCTATGCTAGAAAGACAACTGACTTTTCTTTCCAAACTCTCTGGAGAAAATGATATGACAAAGTTTTTGGCATGGGAAAAAACAATCAAAAAGGAATGCACAAAAAATGTAGGACATAAACTATAGTGGTGTGTCTGGCAATTATTTAATAAAAACATTATTCAAAGGGAAACATGCACCCTGATGTTTATAGCAATATTATCTACAATAGCCAAATTGTGGAAACAGCCCAAGTGTCCATTGACTAATGAACGGATAAAGAAAATGTGGTATATATACAATGGAATATTACTCAGCCATCAAAAAGAATGAAATCTTGCCATTTGCAATGATGTGGATGGAGCTAGAGTGTATTGTGCTGACATAAGTCGGTCAGAGAAAGACAAATATCATAAGATTTCACTCATATGGATACCACCTCACACCAGTCAGAATGGCTAAAATTAACAAGTCAGGAAACGACAGATGTTGGCGGGGATGTGGAGAAAGAGGAACCCTCCTACACTATTGGTGGGAATGCAAGCTGGTGCAGCCACTCTGGAAAACAGTATGGAGGTTCCTCAAAAAGTTGAAAATAGAGCTACCATATGATCCAGCAATTGCACTACTGGGTATTTACCCCAAAGATACAAAAGTAGGGATCCGAAAGGGTACGTGCACCCCAATGTTTATAGCAGCAATGTCCACAATAGCCAAACTGTGGAAAAAGCCAAGATGTCCATCGACAGATGAATGGATAAAGAAGATGTGGTATATATACACAATGGAATATTACGCAGCCATCAAAAGGAATGAGATCTTGCCATTTGCAACGATGTGGATGGAACTGGAGGATATTATGCTGAGCGAAATAAGTCAAACAGAGAAAGACATGTATCATATGACCTCACTGATATGAGGAATTCTTAATCTCAGGAAACAAACTGAGGGTTGCTGGAGTGCGGGGTGGGGGGGGAGGGATGGGGTGACTGGGTGATAGACACTGGGGAGGGTATGTGCTCTGGTAAGCACTGTGAATTGTGCAAGACTATTGAGTCTCAGATCTGTACCTCTGAAACAAATAATGCAATATATGTTAAGAAAAAAAAAAAGAAGAAGAAGAAGGTAGCAGGAGGGGAAGAATGAAGGGGGGGAAATCGGAGGGGTAGACGAACCATGAGAGACGATGGACTCTGAAAAACAAACTGAGGGTTCTAGAGGGGAGGTGGGTGGGAGGATGGGTTAGCCTGGTGATGGGTATTGAGGAGGGCACGTTGTGCATGGAGCACTGGGTGTTATGCACAAACAATGAATCATGGAACACTACATCTAAAACTAATGATGTAATGTATGGGGATTAACATAAGAATAAAAAAAAAAGATTTCACTCATATGTAGAATTTAAGAAACTAAATGAGCAAAGGGAAAAAAGAGAGAAAGGCAAATGAAGAAACAGACTCTTAACTCTAGAGAACAAACAGATGATTACCAGAGGGGAGGTAGGGGGGATGGGTGAAATAGGTGATGGGGATTACGGAGCGCACTTGTGATGAACACCAGGTGATGTATGGAAGTGCTGAATCACTGTATTGTATACCTGAAACTAATATTACACTATATGTCAACTAACTGGAATTTAAATAAAAACTTTAAAAAAAAAAGAAAAAAGCCATTGTGTTAGTTATCTGGATTTTGTGATATTTTTCAGCTTTCTAAGATGTGTCATTTATTTTTATTTCTTTTCTGATCCTAAATAAATATTCACTTTTATGACTAAATTTGTATTTGTAATGCTGTGTTGTTTTACTTAGAGAGGACCTCAAAAATTGTACCACCTTTGGGCTGCACAGAACCTGGATCTGCCTTGGTCTGTCACAAATCTGCCAATTCCCACCTGTTTTTCCTTCAGAAATAATGGTCATTTAGACTTCAGTTACATATTCTCCCAGCACTTTCACCTGCACTGTGAACTTTGTAAGGGAGAGAAATAATCCACTCAACCCCTTGTTTTTCACAAGAATCTTTAACTGAGGCCCAGGGGCTAAGAAAGAAATGCCTGGAAGTCCATGAAATGTTTCTGCTAAAACATCTGACACGGGGTTTCTTTGAACAAGCTGAACCAACTTTGGTTCAAGGGAAGCAACTGGTGAGAGCTCTCAAAGCCCCTCTCTGTCCCCTGAGGTCCTACTGCTTCCTGGCTACAGGGTTCTGAGATAAGACCTTTCTTTCTTACAGGATCTCAGCTGGGGTCTACTCTGACTTTGTGGGATTTCCAAACACTCCCCAGAGGTGAAGACAGTCTTCTCCCAGGATGGAAGCTATGTGGTCAGGAAATGGATAAAAGTATTTAAAAATGTTAAATGTTAAGTCTTTAAATGTTAAATGTTTAAAAAAAAATCAGAGAGTGTGACAACAAACATGGCAGCCAAGCCTCAACCTCCAGCACCTGCAGGCAGCTGGAGGGCACAGGGACCCTGAACAGGTGGCAGAGCTGGGGGAGGGGGTACGGTGGCTCAGGGGACACAGTGGGCAGTACCTATGGGGGGGACGCTGCTTGGATACTGATGCCCATCCCATAAAAGAAACTTCACAGTGGAGCCTTTGTGTTTAAGCTGCTGAGAAGCCCCATTTTATCTGAGGCATGGTACAAACTCTTTACATGGAGAAGGGAGATGGGCCAAGTAGATCATTTCATCAGAATCCAAGTGATTTAAAACAGTGATAGAACTTGTTGTTTCTTTGTTAAAATATGTATTTTTGTTGATGCTGTTGAATATCTTTTGCAAACAATAAGAAGCCATAGACGGATGTTGCACAGTATGGTGGAGGAACCCAGGATGGAGACAAGAAACCCTTCTAGGCCCATTCTGCTACTTTTATTTTTTAATGAACATAACTATTACCCACAGGGTTTCCTCATGCTATTTGTAATCTCTCTCCTCCACCCCCATCCCCAGGCAACTACCAATCTGCTCTCTGCCACTATAGATGAGTAGCCTTTTCTAGAACAGTATATAGATGAGTTCATACATTATGTCATCTTTTTGTCTGGCTTCTTTTACTCAGCATAATTATTTTGAGATTCTCCCATGTTACTGTGTGCGTTAATAATTCATTCATTTTTATGAATTCTTGAGAAATAGAGACAAATGAACAATCAGATGATGCACAGAATCCATTCAGGAAATCCTGTTCCAGAACCTGGTATAAGCTCAGTGGAGATTCGGCCACATTGCCTTCTGCAATCCCTGGATCATACAATGGCAAACAAATCAAAAACTTGACACATATTTACAGCACATGCAAGCGCCAGGCATGGGTTTGACACTAGGAGAACAATGGAGAGTCATCACTCGATTGTCAAGGAGTCTTTAGTCTGGTGAGGGTGAATAGCATCCATGGTGAGAAATCTCAGACTTTGTGAGATCTAGAACTATCTCCTGAATAAAAGGAACATTAGATTACTTCACCTTTAGCAGTAAATATGTTTTATGACATTTTTACATTTTTGTACTAAAAAACAATATATTAGTTATCTGTTGCTGTATAACAGATTTCTCCCAAAGTTTAGAAGCTTAAAACAACCAACGCTTGTTATCACGCAGTTTCCGTAGGTCAGGAATCCAGAAGCAGCCTGTTGGGTGGTCCTTGCTCAAGACATCAAGAGATTGAAATCAAGCTGTCAGCTAGTGCTTCAATCACATATGAAGGCTCAAGGGATGGAAGATCTGCTACCAAGCTCACATATCACTGTTGGTGGGCTTTAGCTCTTGATTGGTTACTGGTCAAGGATTTCAGTTCCTTGTCACAGGAGCCTCTCCATTGGCTGAGTGACTTCCCAGCATGGATCTGGATTCCCCCAGAGTGTGTGATCTGCAGAAACCACGATCTTTTAATACCTAATATTGGAAGTGACATTCCATCGCAACTGCCAAATTGCATTGGCCATATAGACCAATCCCAGTAAAATGAGGAGAAAAAGACTATATAAGGGTGTGAACACCAAGATGAGGCCATCTTGGGAGCTAGCCAACACAAGAGATAACTTTGAACAGATGTATTTACTTAGTCATCATTCTGGGGTGTGTTCTGTATGAATGGAAGTTTGATGTGATTAAATCTGCCAAGAACATTAAAATATCACAATGGGTTTGAATAAGACAGATTGCTGGTAAAAGAGGGAATATCGTTGCCATACCATCACTTTCATCCCCATTTATTTACATGTCACGGATTTGTTTCACTAAGACAGTCCCCTAGTTACCATGGCAACAGTTTTCAGAGGTAAATTTCACTCAAGCACAAATGCAGTGTGAGAAACAAAATTAAGGAGACTTGGAACAAAGAACAGAACAACTGTCTTTTTTTTTTTTTTTTTTTTAAGATTTTATTTATTTATTTGAGACAGAGAGAATGAGAGGGAGGAGGGTCAGAGGGAGAAGCAGACTCCCTGCCGAGCAGGGAGCCCGATGCGGGACTCGATCCCGGGACTCCAGGATCATGACCTGAGCCGAAGGCAGTCGCTTAACCAACTGAGCCACCCAGGCGCCCCAGAACAACTGTCTTTATTTTTACCAATGGACCTGGGCAATTTAAAATTAGGCAGGAAAGGCCAAAGGGAGTCTTAAAAAGAGATTATGCAAATCTCCTTTTTAAAGAAATATAACAGAAACATTAAAAAAATTAGACTCATGGAGGAAAATACTCTGAACGTCCACAGTATATGCACTACACAGAAATTTGAAAAGGAGCCTGGGGTGGAGTGGGAAATGGAGGAGGAGTGGGAGATGGTTTGTGGGATAAGGAATGAGGAGACATGAGCAGGAACTGGCCCCAGACCAGATCTCCTGAACTAATTTGGTCCAGTGTTTGGTTACTGGTGAGGTCTGTGGTTTCAGCTAAGTCAGTTGACCTCTCAGTGTTATGGACACCTTGCTCCTATCTTCTTCCCAGAGTGGCTTTGAACAATGTGAAACCTGTATCTGAGGTTCTCAAATGAAGGCATGCAGCCAGTGGAAGACACCAGAGACCTCTGTGTAGACCCCCAAGTGCCCTTTCCCTGCCTGTTGATTCCATGGTGAAAAGAGAAAGGGAGATCAGTGCAGGCCATGGAAAACGGGTTCACTGGAAAATGATCTTGCCATGTGTGAGGTAATAGAAAATATATGTATTGGTCTCTGCCCACGGTTCCTGGCACAGGGCTCCTGAAACCCTTGTAATTTCCTAAGTGATAAGAGCACAGGAGCATCTTTTGTTCTATTATTTGGTCTTTTACCCTGGTTCCTGACACAGAGCTTCTGAAAACCTTGTAATTTCATGGGTAGTAGGATCGTCTTCTGTTCTAATGAGATCACTCTGAGTGGGGTCTTGGAGGAAAGCTGGTCACAGGAGAGACCAAGCCATGATTAAAAGCTTGGGATTTTCAGCCCCACCCCCCATTCTCATGAGAAGGGACGAGGGCTGAAAATGGAGTTAATAATTGATTATGCCTACATGGAGCTTCCACAAAATTCCCAAAAGGATGGGGTTCAGAGAGCTTTCAGGTGCGTGAACACATCCACAGTGGGAGGGTGATATACCCCAACTCCATGGGGAACAGAAGCTCCTGCACTCTGGACCCTCCCAGACCTTGTCCTGTGTATCTCTTTATCTCAATGTTCATCTGTATCTTTCATCATATCCTTTAATAAACTGGTAAATATGAGTAAAGTGTTCTCCTGAGTTCAGTGAGCCACTCTGGCAAATTACTCAAACCCGAGGAGGGGGGACATTAGAACCTTCGATCTATAGCCAGCCAGTCAGAAGCCCAAGTGACCAGCTGGGCTTCAACTGGCATCTGAAGTTGGAGAGGGGCAGTCTTGTGCGGGACTGAGCTCTCGACCTGCCGGGTGTGACACAAGCTCCAGGTAGATAGTGTTAGAACTGAATTAAATCACCTCTTCTTTATCCATTCATCTGTCGATGGACATCTTGGCTCTTTCCATAGTTTGGCTATTGTGGACATTGCTACTATGAACATCGGGGTGCATGTGGTATATATATATACAATGGAATATTATGCAGCCATCAAGAGGAATGAAATCTTGCCATTTGCAACGACGTGGATGGAACTGGAGGGTATTATGCTGAGCGAAATAAGTCAATCAGAGAAAGACATGTATCATATGATCTCACTGATATGAAGAATTCTTAATCTCAGGAAATAAACTGAGTGTTGCTGGAGTGGTGGGGGTGATAGGGATGGGGTGGCTGGGTGATAGACATTGGGGAGGGTATGTGCTATGGTGAGCACTGTGAATTGTGAAGGACTGTTGAATCACTGTACCTCTGAAACAAATAATACATTATATGTTAAAAAAAAAAAAGAAGATAGTAGGAAGGGAAAAATGAAGGGGGGGAATCGGAGGGGTAGACGAACCACGAGAGACGATGGACTCTGAGAAACAAACTGAGGGTTCTAGAGGAGAGGGGGGTGGGGGGATGGGTTAGCCTGGTGATGGGTATTAAAGAGGGCACGTACTGAATGGAGCACTGGATGTTATATGCAAACAATGAATCATGGATCACTACATCAAAAACTAATGATGTAATGTATGGTGATTAACATAACATAATAAAATAAAATTTAAAAAAGAAAAAAAAAGAACTGAGTTAAATCATAGGACCCTCAGCTGGTGTTTCAGAGAATTGGTGGATCTGTAGGGGAGCCCCACCCCCACAGTCTAATAGGTCTTAGAATCAATATATCATGCATAAATTTTAAAATCTGTGTCTCTGGAAATTGAGGTAGGAACTTCTAACTGCATGACCAAGGTTTTCCTGGAGCAATGGACTCTCCTGCTGCTTCTGAATGATGTTCTCTTATCTAGTAAGAAAAGGGCAACTAATAATGTCTGACATACTCATGAAAATTTCCAGGTATCATTATGAGTTTGTAAATTTCTCCTTGTAATTATGTCAATTTTTGCTTTCTATACTTTGAGGCTATGTCTTAAAGACATATAAATTTGCCACTTTTACATATTTTGGGGTT
This sequence comes from Neomonachus schauinslandi, assembly GCF_002201575.2. Classification (NCBI taxonomy): domain Eukaryota; kingdom Metazoa; phylum Chordata; class Mammalia; order Carnivora; family Phocidae; genus Neomonachus; species Neomonachus schauinslandi. The sequence goes on from NC_058410.1 coordinate 122,907,524, forward strand.
TTTTTTTTTACCATTAACTAATGACTTTCTTTAACCCTATTCCTGCTCTTTTTATATCCTGTTGTTTTCTGATATTAATTCTGCTATATCACCTCTGTCTTAGTAATGGCCTTTTTGGATTATTAAATTTTAGGAGTGTTTCTTATAAAATCAATTGGCTGGATTTTGTTTTTTATCCAATTTGAGAGTCTCTGTTTTGAAATAGATAAGCTTAATCTGTTTATGTAGATTGAATTATGGATATACTTGTACTTGTTCTACCGTTTTCTTTTGTATTTTCTATTTACTGTGCTTTTTTCCCTTCTCTTCTTTTGTTCTCCTTTCCTGTCTTCTATTGGATCAAGTTTTCTTTATTCCCTTTTTCTTCTATAATTTTTAAAGTGGAACATTCAATTTCTATTCTTTTGATTATCTCATTTTTGATACACGTTCATAACTCATATTTTAAAAAAGGCAAGAAGCTAATCAATATGTCTGTCTTATTCTTCAAAAAGTCAAGGGCGTCTAAGCTTCCTTCCATTTTCTACATTATTATTGTCTACTATGAAAACTTCACCATGTTTTTAACTGTCTCTCCAGAGTGAGTTATGATTAAAATTTAAGAGCTAGTTTTTATGCTGGTCTACCAGCAGTTCATCTAACATTTTTGCTCAATATTGCTTCTTGCACCCTACTTCAGTTTTGTGAATTCACTTTTCTTCTTGATCAAGTGCATCCTTTCGTGCTTCTTTGAACAAGAGATCAGTAGGTAGTAAAATTTCTTAGCTTTTGTTCATCTGAAAATGTATTTATTTTACCTTCTCTCTTGAATAATAGATTTGCTAATTATTAAAATCTAGGTTTTCAATTATTCTCTTCTATCACTTTGAAGATAGCATTCTGTGGTCTTCTGACATTTGTCATAGCTAATGAGGAATCTGATAGTCATTCTTTTGTAGATAATCTGTACTTTTCCTTCAGTAATTTTTTAAAATATCTCTTTGCCTTGTTTTTGTTTGTTTTGTTTTGTTTTTATAAATCCATCTATGTTATTTTGTATATTTGTTTTCCTTGGGATTTGGCACAGTTTCAATATAGTCATCCAGATTACATCATTAGCATTATCAGATTCCACCATTAGAGGTAATCTGATGAGCTTGGAGTTGCAAAATCATAGAATTCAGTTGTCTAAGCACATAAACTTGGAAGCATATTTTCAAAAACATAAACATACAGCTATAAAAAGACAGCTTATAACACAGACCAGAATCCTGAACAGATAAGAAAATTTGCTGTCCATTTAGTTATGGAAAAGTTTCTGCTCTTTAACTCTACAATTTTGTTTGCTCATGCTGAGTGGAGCAAAGAAGAGGACAGAGGTAATATGGTTGCAAAGGAAATGACTAGATGTATATTTAACTAATACAATGCAAAGTTGCTGAACAGGAGGGAGAGGCAACATGGATCAGTTATAATGATAATTTTTAAAAGGTTACAAAGAAAGAAAATGACAAGACTAGAATCAACCTTGTGGTGCTGGACTTACAGGAAGTATTAGTAGAACTCATGGTTTCCAATATAAAGATACATTGATAGGGCACCTGGGTGGCTCAGTTGGTTGAGCGACTGCCTTCAGCTCAGGTCATGATCTTGGAGTCCTGGGATCGAGTCCCGCATCGGGCTCCCTGCTCAGCAGGGAGTCTGCTTCCCCCTCTGACCCTCCTCCCTCTCATGCTCTCTGTCTCTCATTCTCTCTCTAATAAATAAATAAAATCTTTAAAAAAAAAAAAGATACATTGATAAAGGATAGATAGAGAGAGATGTGTCTATGTATGGGTGAGTATGCATACATTTATTTTTTAGTCCTGTTTGCTTAAAGGGTCTGGAAGCTATGATACCCCAATAGTAATGAACACACGTAGTGCCCAGATCTATATTTCTAAATAACACTCCCCAATAAAGGAACTAAGGATCCATGAAGAACTGATTGATTGCAGGGCTGGGACAGGAAAAATACAATGTCTTGTGGTGCCAAAAAGTGAGGAAATGTTAAAAAAAGATGGAGCTTGTCAAAAGGGCATGGAGCGAAGCCAAAGGAACAACCAATGGCCAAAGCTGACATAATTTTAGCAACAAAATAAATAGCAATAGTATTAGTTATAACCCACAGAATAGAGTCAATATTCATGAGTCCATACTGATAAATATATAATTGAGTAAATAAATATTATGGGGAGAAAAGACAGCTCTTCCTTACAGAAAAATTCCAGTTAGTAAAGGTAGAAGGAATGAGGAAAATAGAAAAAGGCCATAAGAAACAATAGCAAAGGATACTGCAGACAAGATCCTCTAATGGGTGCCAGCATCACTGAACCAAAGTTTGAGGAGAAATGGGATATTTACATAGTCTCAAAGTATCTCCCCCAAGATAGTATTAATTACAAAAGGAAAAATAGTAACTTCATAGTGCAGAAATCCAGCCAACACTACTCTAACCAAGTGATCAAGGTCAATAGTAATAGTAAGAGATAGTGACATTATTTCCCCCTTGATATGATGCTCTGAGAAGGGAACATCACTTCTGAAATATTCTTGCCAAAAACATTTAACCTTAATCTAATGATCAGACAAAACCAAACTGAGGGACATGCAACAAAAATAACCAGGACTACCAGTATTCTTCAGAAGTACAAGATCATAAAAGACAAGGAAATACTGAGGAATCATCAGAGGTCAGAGGAAACCAAGGAGCCATAACGTCTAACACAAGATGGGAGCTTGGAGTGGATCTTGGATCAGGAAAAAAACAAACAAACAAAAAAAACACTTTAATGGGAAAATATGAACAAAGTCTGTAGTTTCATGCTGCATTGTATCAATGCTAATTTCTTAATTTCGATCCTTGACCTCAGGTTACATAAGATGTTAACATTAGGGGAATTTCACTGAAGAGTGTACAGGAATTCTCTGAACTATTTTGGAAACTTCTTTGTAAATCTAAATGATTTCAAACTAAAAGTTTTGGGTTTTTTTTTTTAAGAATTTGTAGTTGTGAAAAAACTTACAGTAGTTGGGAAAAAGCTAATCATGAGGGTTTGGGCTGCTGGTGAGAGTACCCCGTGACTGTCATCTTCTCTTCCTGGAACTGTGCATGCAGAAGGACAGTCCTTGAGCCAGGGAACAAAAGTGGGGAGTTACAAAGAGAAAAGCACTCATTAATACAGGAAGTGCAAGAGAGCTTCTGGATTTAAGACTTTTTCATTTGAGGTGTTAAAGCCCAACATGAAAATGTAGATGTGTGATGAAGCTTCTGAAAGTCCCACCACCTCAAACAGGCCAGGTGGAGGGTGGGAGAGATGAGAGTGATAAAGGAAGAAGAAAAGGAGATAAGGACGTTCAAGGGAAGTCAGAGCTAAGTGATTTGGGACAGCTTTTCAAAAGTAGGGGAAGGTTGGAGGGCCAAGGCATACTTTGAGAAAATATGATTAAACCACTTGGGAATTATTGGATTATAGATAATAATGTAGGGTGTTTAAGGTAACTCTCTATATTTTAGTGTTCAAATTTTAAAAAAATCTTGCTCTAAGTTGAATTCTATGTATTTATTTGACAGCGTAAAATGTTCTTATTTAATTGTTGCACTAAAAGCTTCTGTTTTTAGTTTGTAATAAAAATATGATTGAACTGAAAAGCTCATGAAACTTAGTTAACTGTATCTCCTGGAAGAGCCACGGCCTCCTCACCCTTCACCGGGTGGGGGTTTACCCTCACATCAGGCAAAACATCACAGAAAATGAGCCATTTTATGCAGGTTGGTTTTATAAACCTGTAGCTTTAAAACAGCAGCCAATAGCACAGACCAGAAGCCTGAGCAGAAAACAGTTTTCTGTCCATTTAGTCAAGAAAAAGGTTTTGCTCTTAACTTTTTACAGTTTTGTTTTTTCACACTGAGGGGAGCAGAATCATGAGAAAAGAAGCAGCAGAGAGTTCAATCTTCTTTCATGAGCATCAACAGCCTGAGAGGATGAGGCCTTACCTAGAATTTCCCTACTTTACCAAGGATTCTTGGGGCAGGCTCTTCAGCCCCTGGCCCCTAAAATCCTAGAGAAGATCGCCCCACAGTGGGAGACTTAGACAGTGTGTTCTTCTCATTACTCCAGCAAAAATTGGACACTCCACCCAATGGAGAGAGCACCAGAAGAGATAAGACTCAAGGAACTCAAACTAGGTCCCCTGGTTCATAGAACTGTCTCATCTTTTTTTCCTTGGAATAAAATAAGTAATTCCTTGGGTCCATGAGATGCAGATAGTCTTCTGGTGACTTTGGAAGAATGGAATCTTACGAGAAAAACATTTTTGTCTTTCATCCAGTCAAGGTTTAAGTCGTGCCTGCACCATGCCCAGCACTGGGACAGCTTCTTATGAGAATAACTAGATGGTTAGTTTTGTTCACCAAAAATATCGAAGAATTTCTTAGAGGAAAGTTTTCAGTGCTAGTGAAGGCCTACACACGAGAGGGCCAGCAGCAGGGATGAGTTGGAAGGCGAGATGGAAGGAAAGCAAGAAGTGGATGGGAAAGCAACATGGCAGTGTGAAACAATGAGATGGGAAAAAGAGAAAGATGGAGTGACTGCCCCCAGTAAGGAACTTTGGAGGGGCATAATATCTAGAGGTTTCTGAGAAGCTTACTCTATGGTACACTGTGGGAAACTCTTGGAAGGGGACTCATTAGAACAACAACAAGAAGCCTACAGCAAAGTTCTGTATTATGCCCCTGGGCTTACATTCTTTGAATTCCAGTCCCCATAGATACTGGACCTGAGGGACCCTGGCAATTTACTAGGGTTCCAAATGATAGATTCTGAGGTTTCTTCCAAATCTAATATTCAGTGATTGTATGCTTCTGAAAAATGAAGCTAAGACCACACAAGCAGATAAAGTGAAGAATGGAGACCTTTATCTGAATATTTAGAGCCACTCAAGTCCTACTCTGGAAAGAGGGGGGTGCACCGAACAGTCTGGAATAGACCAGTAGCCCTTCTCTACACCATGACGTCATTAGTCTCCCACATCGCTGTTTTGCTATTTTTATGAATAGACATCTATTTTTTTTCCTTTGGCTTGGCCATTAGCAGGGGATGGTGGAAGTTTGTGAACCAAGCCTTTAAGGCATCTGTCAGGACCTCCTAGAGAATGTGCATTCCTTCCCCTGGAGTCTCTCCTCCCCTCCACAATGTTTTTTGATGCTCAGTAGGAACCAATGCTGTCTCCCCACTTCCCTATCCAATGGGCCCTGGCACTTCTCCCTTCTCTTTTTCTTTTTCTTTCTTTCTTTCTTTCTTTCTTTCTTTCTTTCTTTCTTTCTTTCTTTCTTTCTTTCTTTCTTTCT
>NC_058410.1:122912901-122960797 GCF_002201575.2 Neomonachus schauinslandi
TCTTTCTTTCTTTCTTTCTTTCTTTCTTTCTTTCTTTCTTTCTTTCTCTTTCTTTCTTTCTTCTTCTTTTTTTTTTTAATTACTTCTCAGGCTGTTAGACATGAGAGCGATCAGTCTTTCCACATTTTGTATTTTGGGCCCTTTTCCCTCAACTTAGAAATAAGTTCACATCCCTTACTGCAATTACATGCTGAGTCATTCATTGCTCTCACCCTCTCCTTCTCAGACTTCATAAGATTCAGGTTGCAAAGGAGCATCATGGAGCCACAGCAGGCTGGATGATTTTACAAACCTTCCCAGCAATGTTTTCCCAGCAGTTACTGAAATGAAATGTGAGAAATACTGGAAACATTTAAGGTCACAGAGCATGCAGGCCTTCTGCAATCTGGTCCCAATATTACTTTCTAGCCTCTTCCCCCACTAGTCATCCACTTTGTCAATACCTATTAAGTCATTATAGGTGCCAGGCATTGAGCTACATGTGGAGGTTACAGGAGAACAAGAACAACAGAACTCCTGCCTTCATGAAGCTTATAGTCTAGTGGGAGAAAGGAACATTCAACATTGAACTGCACAAATAATCCATTTCAGCTGTGAATAGTGCTACAAGAACTATATCTGGGTTTTGTCCCAGTCCCTGGCACAGAGTTTCAGAAACCTTTGGTATTTCTTGAGTGACAGGAGTGTCTTTGTTATGCTAGTGAGGTGACCCTGGTGGCCCCTAGATAGCTTTAGGATGGGGCTGGTCACCCCGTGATTAGAAGGTCGTTTAGCTGCCCAACTCCAGGGAAGGCAAGGGGGCTGGAAATTGAGTTCAGCTGCCTGGCCAATGATTTAATCAACAACACCCTTGTAACGAAACCCCATTCAAAACTCTGGACATGAAGGCAACAAGGCTCAGTGGACCTTCCTCGTTGGTGAACACATTGATGTGCCATGAGGGTGATGTGCCCAGATTCCAGAAAAAGAAGGCATGGAAGCTCTGTGTTTCCCCCCCTCCCCATCCTTGTCCTGTGTATCTTTTCATTTGCCCTTGATCTTAGCCAAAAGGCCGAGAAGTGGTGCATGCATCTCTTCATTTGGCTGGTCCTGATTTGTATCCTTGACAATAAAACCATAATCATAAGTAGAGCACTTCCCTGGAGTTTTGTGGGTCATTCTAGGAAATTATCAAGTATGGGTGGCCTGGGGACCTCCCAAGTGCAGCTCCCATATAAAGTGAGGATAGTCTTGCTGAGACTGCGCCCTTTGATGTGTGCAATCTGACGCTAACACCAAGTAGTTAGTGTTAGAGTTAAACTGAGCAGCAGGACACCCAGTTGGCACTGGAGAGTTGGCATCAGAATATCACAGCATGGAACAAGAGGAACTGGCCTGATGAAGGGGTCCAGTAAAGCCTGAGTCATGGCATTTCATCTAAGACCCATGGATGAGTTGGAGACCCTGCATCTTCGGGGCTCACTCATTCAGCTCTTGCACCTGGAGTCCTCTCCACCCATCCCTCCAGACCCAGCTCAGACTCACCTTCCATATGCTCTCCCTGGCCCAGCTTGAGCCCCAGAGCTCCCACCCTCATGTCAGCTACTATAGCTGTGCTTGTCCACTTAACACATCCGGTACTGCAGAGATGTTGTTCCTTTGCTGATGTGTCTGTTTTTTTCAAAGGCCAAGCCACTTGGATTCAAAGGCCATGCCTTCCACACAGTAATAATGATCCTAGTTGGAGTCAGATACATTGCTAACATACACTGAGTAGGTTATTTGTACTGGGCCCTATCCTAAACCCTCCCCAGTAATGCTTCACTTAATTGGCACAATAAATTTATGAGGTAGACATTAGGATTCCCGTTGCAGAAATAAGGACACTGAGACTGGTAGAAGCTGAATGATGTAAATAGGTTTCTATAGACAGTGAGAAGAGAGCTACCAGGGCCTCTGCACAGCTGTGGCAGATGGGGGCCTCTGCAGCTGGAAGCAGTCACTTGTCTCATCCTTGCAGTACTTTGCTTGATGACAAAGCCTTCATGAAGACAGTTGATGAAAATCTAAAACTTTTGATAATTGTTGTAATTGCTGCAAGATGGTAATTGTGGGATGCTAATGCCAGAGCCCCCTAGCCTATATAGGGCCTCTGTGAATTAAGAAAAGGTGCCCCTATAAGTGGGCCCAGGGCTTGACTGGCAGGACTTGTGGAGTGCAGAGGCGCCTTACCTTCTGGAGGCTGCCTCCCTCCCCTCACCAGGCCACAGAGCCCAAGGTTGACTATTAGCCCCGCTCAGGCCCTCGGCTGCCTGCCTTGGAGCAGAGCACTGCTTTTGCAGAGCATGGAGGTGCCCACAGCCCAGACTAGCCGAAGGTGGGTGTGTGTGTGTGCCAGGGGCGGGGTGGGGGGTGGGGAGTGGGAAGTGGCAGAATGAAGGAGGCCATAGCAGGGCTCTGGGATCGGAGCCGAATCTCATTCCCTGTGCGACCTTGAGGAAACGAATTCACTATGGAGCTCATTTTCTTCATCTAAAAATGAAAAAGAAGGGAAAAATGGTGATGATGGTGATGATGATGGTGGTGGTGGTGGTCATGATAAGATTGTCCCACTCAGAATGCAAGCTGGTGCAGCCACTCTGGAAAACAGTATGGAGATTCCTCAAAAAGTTGAAAATAGAGCTACCACATGATCCAGCAATTGCACTACTGGGTATTTATCCCAAAGATACAAATGTAGGGATCCGAAGGGGTACGTGCACCCCAATGTTTATAGCAGCAATGACCACAATAGCCAAACTGTGGAAAGAGCCAAGATGTCCATCGACAGATGACTGGATAAAGAAGATGTGGTATATATATACAATGGAATATTATGCAGCCATCAAAAGGAATGAGATCTTGCCATTTGTAACGATGTGGATGGAACTGGAGGATATTATGTTGAGCGAAATAAGTCAAACAGAGAAAGACATGTATCATATGACCTCACTGATATGAGGAATTCTTAATCTCAGGAAACAAACTGAGGGTTGCTGGAGTGCGGGGTGGGGTGGGAGGGATGGGGTGACTGGGTGGTAGACACTGGGGAGGGTATGTGCTCTCGTAAGCGCTGTGAATTGTGCAAGACTGTTGAATCTCAGATCTGTACCTCTGGAACAAATAATGCAATATATGTTAAGAAAAAAAAAGAAGAAGATAGCAGGAGGGGAAGAATGAAGGGGGGGAAATCGGAGGGGGAGACAATCCATGAGAGATGATGGACTCTGAAAAACAAACTGACGGTTCTAGAGGGGAGGGGGGTGGGAGGATGGGTTAGCCTGGTGATGGGTATTAAAGAGGGCATGTTCTGCATGGAGCACTGGGTGTTATGCACAAACAATAAATCATGAACACTACATCTAAAACTAATGATGTTATGTATGGTGATTAACATAACAATAAAAAAATTAAAAAAAAAAAGATTGTCCCACTCATGGTGTTACTTTGAGGAGTAAATGAGAAAATGCTTGTAAAGACCTCGGCACTGGGCCAGTCTTAATAAACGTGAGTTCTCATTGTTTTCAGTCAGCCAAGACAGTGGATGGATGACACCTGAAGGGTCCCCAGGAAAAGAATGGGCCAGCATGAAAAGGGACTCTAGGGGATAGAGCCAGTCAGTGGGTTAAGTGCCTGAGTCTTGATTTCAGCTCAGGTCATGATCTCAGGGTCCTGGTGTCGAACCCTGCATTGGGCTCCGTGCTCAGCGGGGAGTCTGCTTGGGATTCTCTCCTTCTCCCTCTGCCTCTCCCCCTGCTCATGCTTTCTCTCTCTTTTGAAAATAAATAAATAAATACTTAAAAAAATTTAAAAAAAAGAAAACTTCACGGAGGGGAGCCAGGCCTGCCCCTCCCCCCTGAGTACGCTGTGAGCCTATTGCTAGGAGTGTAAAATGGTATAGTAGCTATAGGAAACATTCTGGCAGTTCTGCAAAAAGCAAGACAGAGTTACTATATGACCCAGCAATTCCACCTTTGGATATATACCCAAAATAACTGAAAGCAGGGACTCAAAAAGATGTTTGTATACTCACGTTCACATCAGCATCATTCACAGTAGCCAAAAGGTGGAAACAACCTAAGTGTCCATCAACATATGAATGGATAAACAAAATGTGGTTGATACATATCATAGACTATGATGGGGTCTTAAAAAGGAAAGGCATTCTGACACATGCCACAACACGGAGGAATCTTAAAGATGTTGTGCGAAGTGAACTAGGCCAGTTGAAAAAGGACAAATACTGTATGATTCTACGTCTATGAAGTACCTATAGAACAGTCAAATTTTAGAGACAGGAAATCAGATGGTGGGTGCCAGGGGCAGGGAGGAATGGGTGGGAATGGGGAGACAGTGTCCAATATGGACAGAGTTTCAGTTTGGGAATATGAGAGAGTTCTGGAGATGGATGCGCTGATGGTTGCACCAACTGTGGGCAAGATGAGGGAGGGGATCAAGGAGCTAAGGCTACAGTGTCACTGTCCCTGTGAATGAGGAGAGGAGAGGGGAGGTGAAGAGTGCTGCCCCCTGGAGGTCAGGGATGACCTGTTTTGTTCAAAGGCCAAGCCACTTGGATTCAAAGGCCATGCCTTCCACATAGTAATAATGATCCTAGTTGGAGTCAGATACATTGCTAACATACACTGAGTAGGTAATTTGTACTGGGACCTAACACTGTGGGGGCAGAGGAGTACCAGCCTCCTTTGCAAGGGGAGAGAGCTTACTGGTCTGCCTGCCCTTAATGTGCAAAGCTTGGAACACCAGGGTTGTAGGAAAATGAGCAGCCTCCACTGAAGGAGGTGCAGGGAAAGGGCTCCTGGGGGTAGAACCAGGGCTCTGCTAGGGTGGAAAGGTGAAGTTGGGCAAGGGACGGGCACAGGGCCCCGGAGAGACTGCTCCCACCATCTGGGTGGGATATCTCAGAAAATCCCAGCCACCTTGTCAGCAGAAGGAGTTCACATTTGTCTTGGGATTGAGCTCCCTGTCCTTGGCTCTGTCAATTTCCAATTTCAGGCACTCCAGGCTGGAAAGAACTTGTGCCAAAGTTCTGGTTCACGAACACATTTTACGACAAATGATCAAGAATGCAAACACATAAGAAATCTTGGCAGACTTATCACCAATTGAAGATCCAATATCATCTGGCCCCAGGAGCCATGGCCCAGAAACAGGGTCTGACCACATTTCTCCCTGTCCAGAAAGTATTGGCAAAGTTGCTCTTCACACCGGCAGAGAGCCGAGCCTTGCAGTCAGGGTAAGTCATCACTGAACGAACCCCTCTGTCCATACACAAATTAAATCATTGAGGGGCCTTGTCTCCCCTGCCAAACGCTGTTCACACAGCTTCTTGTTTACTAGTAAACCCATATTGCACATGCCAATTCATCGTCTTGAATAATTAATGCAGCACATATGAATAATTAAGGCTCAGTTGAGACCTATAGCTGAGAAATCCTACAGTCATTAGGCTGTTTCATGCGGTGTGATGGAAGGAACCAAGAAGTCTTTGACAAAGGTACACGGTGACAGAGGAGGAAGCATCATCCAGGTAGCCAGTCCCACAGGGAGCCAGATGAGGTCACAACCACCTGCTGCCCGGTCCTCGGTGAAATACCATCTCACCCCCTTGTCATTTTATAGCCCAATCCCTCTGGAGCTGGTGGTTTCTCGTGCTGTGTGAGGCTTCTGGCTGCCTGGATCACTGTTGCTGCAACATCTTCTAAATTCCAGAACATTCACTCTTTGTGGGGGGGGTGGAATTTATGAGCGCTTTAAAAATAAGAAGGTGGGCATTCACAAGTCCTTGGGAAAAAAGAGTACTGGGGGAAAGTAGCCAGTCCCACGGGGGAGTGTTAGAATGGTGCAAGGCACTTCGTATGCACTGTTGCCTTCCACTTGTCCTCTGGAACAATCTTGGGAAGAAGCTGGTAAACAAAACGTGCCCAATCGCTCTTCCTGCTCAGGGGCTGTGCTCCTGCCGTTCCCTCTCCTGAGCTGTTCTTTCCTACCACTCTCTCCCTCCACATTGCAGCTTAACCGCCACTCCCTCAGGGAAAGCCCTCCCAGACCCTTGGGCTACAGCAGGCTCTTACTGGATTCACATCCCTGTTGTGAGCAAACACTGCACAGTGAACCTCCCCCCCTCTAGGATGCCAACCCCCGAGGGCCAGGGTCCTCTTCGGCCCCTGTTATGCTTGCAACCCCAGGGCCTGGTGCAGAGTAGCTGCCCTACCCAGACTCCCAGGGTGGCTGAACACAGGCAGGAAAGAGGATTTACACCCACATCTGTCTGACTCCAAAGCTCAGGAGCTCTTGACCACACCAAATGGCAGCAGAAGGAAAGAAGGGGATGGGGGGAGACCAAGGACATAAGCACTCATGATCACAGCTCTACAGTGGCTAGGAAGCCCCTGAACTAAAGTCTGAGTGTCCTCCTGAAAACTTGTGGAAGCTGCCAGCCGGAGATGGTGGTGGTAGAGAGAGGGCTTGCCTAACAGGCTGGACCCGCTGTCAAGTCGGGGAAATTGGGTCCTCACAAGTCCTGAGACAACACCTGGCAGTCTACCATAGCTTTGCTAAGACAGTTCAGGGTCCGTGCCCAACATGATTTCAGTGTCAGCTCCTGGATACTGTCGTGATACTGAACCCCTCATTCTTCCCCTGCTCATAGAGACGGAGCCCTAAAATCCCACCATCTATCTGCCCTTTGGTTTGAGATTTTGATCCCCTGATAAAATGTTCTATACCCAGAGGAGGGATGACTCCCTATACTATAATCAGGCTTTGGTAGCCCACGGTAAATAAGCAGTCCGGTAGTAAGTGAGAGACTCTGACTGTGAGGACATGCATGGGGGATTCGGGGTCACAGGGGATGGTGTGCCACACTGACTAATGAGATTGCAGATCTATGGGGCGCCGAAAGCCTTTCTGCTATGAGTTTGCAGAGTGATAACAAAAGATGGTTAAAGCAAAACGGGGTCCTTCACCGTTTGTCTTCACCCTGTTTTTCTCTGTCTTGTTCCTTGAGCATATTCCTCAGATGCATGCAGAGTGTTTTCATCTTAATTGTCCGTGAAAACATCAGAAATGCCCACTGAGTCAGCTTGATGATTTGTCCAGCTCATGGTCACCAGCAGAGAGCATGAGGATGCCCATGGGAGGGCAGCATTTGTTGGCACCTCAAAAGCCCATAGGCCCTTGTCCCCCTTTTCTCAGCTTCCCTCTGAAACAGCTGTAGATGTGCAAACTGCAAGTCACTTAACCTTTATCGTACTCACATAGAAATAGAAATTTGTCTATATTAATATGAACAGCGTGCTTCATCTTTAAGGAAACAAATATAAGTTGTTTAGGCCGAATTCCCATATAAATTGCTTCCAAAATAGGGGCCCCTGGGTGGCTCAGTTGGTTGAGTATCCAACTCTAGATTTCGGCTCAGGTCATGATCTCAGGGTCCTGGGATCGAGCCCTGTGTCGGGCTCTGTGCTCAGCAGCGAGTCTGCTTGGGATTCTCTCTCTTCCTCTCCCTCTGCCCCTCCCCCTGCTCTCTCTCTCTCTCAAATAAATAAATCTTAAGAAATGTTTAAAAAAAGTAAAAAATAAATTGCTTCCAAACAGATGCCTAGAGCAGAATCTATCATCTATTGCCCACATACTATTTTCTAGACATTACTAAGAGTTCCATGTTCCTTATTTCATTCAGTCCTCATAACAAATCTGTGAAGGAGTTCTCATTGTCTGTGCTTCCAGGTGAGTAAATTCAGACTCAGAGAGGTCATGTGACTGGCTGAATTTATGGCTGTTCCGTGGTGTGGCGAGATTTAGATCAGGTCTATCCGGCTCCAAAGATTGTACCACAACTATGATGCTCTACTGCTGGATTTGTAAGCTACCACAGCAACTTTGACCCTTGTCATTAATACATAACTATAATAGAAGAATTATAGCAGTAACTACTTCCCTGTTAAAGTGTAACAATTATGAACCATGATGATGTAAGAAGAGACTGGTGCTGGAACCTATTCTAGTTAGGATAATCAGGATAGGGAAAGTAAGAAATTATGCTTTACAAAGCAGGTTTGGCAACTTCATGTATGAGAAGGGAAAAAGCCAGGCTGCAGGAAGAAAGGGTGGTACCTGTCCCCAACATCAGGCGCCTCCAAACCCACTGAGACCAACATAATCTTGGCTCTGCTTGGTGTCAATTTTCAAAATTGATTTTCAAGAAGATAATAAATGGTGAAATCTAATCAAGCCTCTTCGCTTTTTAGAAAAGATTTGAGGGGCGTCTGGGTGGCACAGTCGGTTGGGCGTCAAACTCTTGGTTTCAGCATGGGTTGTGATCTCAGGGTCCTGGAATGGAGCCCTGCATCAGGCTCTGCACTCAGCGGGGAGTCTGCTTGGGATTCTCTCTCCCTGTCCCTCTGCCCCTCCTGCTTGTGCTCGCTCTCTCTCTCTCCCTCAAAAAATAAATAAATCTTTAAACAAAAAAGATTTGGGAAAATAGAACTTCTTAGGAACGCTCTATTCGATTCATCACCAAAATTTGTTTTTACCTCACTATGACAGAGCCAGCAACACAGGATGGATTATGTGGGTTCTAGGCTGTGTGTTTGGGGGCTGGGGCCGAGGCAGGCTTTAAACAAAACATATGAAGCAATAAATCTACTGGAAATCAGAAGCCCCACTCGTGGTGAGGCGATGTTTTGCTGTTGGTGGATGACAGGGGGGTATGCTGTGGGCCATGGGGATGGAGAGGGCCATGAGCAGCATCGAGAACTGTGGGAGTGGGGTGCCTGGCAGGAGACAGGCAGGCTGTCAGGGCTCCACACAGAACAAGCTGGATTCAGGAAAGGCCCTTGCAGGATGCTCCAGCAAGCCCAGACTAAAGTCCAGCCTTCCTGATGAGCAGATGTGGCAGGGGCTGGGGCACCCAGATCACAACCCAGCTGCTGGCGGAGAGGCTCCAAGTATCCAGCTGCTACCTGCTGGATGAGTTGGGATCTTCTGAATCCAAACTTCCACATTGCTTCTAGAGATCCAAGCAGCCAAAGAACCCATCCCCCACAGCCCCAGGAGAGTGTACCCAGGGCCTTCGTCGTCCTCGGGTACCAGTCACAGCTATTTTCCTATAGCAGATTAGCCAGACACAGAGAATGTATGATTTACACTTCCTCATTCTTTTTTCCTACATTTTTTTCTGGTGAATGAGAGGAGAAATTCTTTCTGGAAAGTGGCAGGTACAAACCATGCCCCCATGCCCTGACCCCACCCGGACTACTGAAGATCAAGTTGAGCCAGATTCCCAGAGAGAATAAATATTCCCCAGGGCAGGTGTCTGTGGGTGTTCGGGGAGAAAGTATTAACCTGTTCAGGCCACAATGACATACTCTCTTGACACACCACCGTTTAGCACCTTTCTGCATGCGAGGCCTCTTTCTAGGGCCAGTGTGATGAGGTGAGCAAAATACACTGGGCCTCTGGTCTCATTTAATCAGATCCAAGGGGCCCTGAAGGAGTTCCTGAGACTTTCAAGGTCCTCAGCTCTTGTGTGCATGCCAATCACAGACCAGCGGACTCTAGTTCTAAAGGAAGGAGTTACTGGACCTTTGACACTAACCTGCAAACCCCAGCTTGGAGTGCAGACCAGACTCAAGGATAAAGACCACATCTGGTGTGGACGCTGTGTATCCGATCCCACAATCGAGGCGGATTGAAAGCTCAGACTGTTCTGTGCGGTGACTGCGGTCTTGAGGCTAATCAGAGGCTAAAGGAGTCAGGGGGCACTGTCTACAATGGTGAAAGAGAACCTTTAAATGCCCTACCAGGGAGTTGCGCTGTCCACACTTTCTCACTATCCTTGCTTTACTGGAATTATTTTTTCTTCCTTGTCCTTCTTTTCCGTCTTGTCTCCTTCTTCACCTTTTTCTCCTTCATACCATGCTTTGTTCTGTGTTTTCACAGGCTAGCTGCTGTCTACTCAAGACTGAGCATCTTACACATTTATGGACACTCAGTGCAGTGGACAGTGCCTGGGACATAGTAGATGCTCAACAAGTGTTATTTTTCTTTCTCCTCTTCCTGATCCCTGTCAAGGGCCTCCTGTGGTTTCCCAGGCCTGGATGTGGGTGACAACAGTCATGTCTCATCAACCCTCATGCCTCAGGTGCTGGGAAGTCATTGTCAGCTGTCTGCCTAAATTCTCAGAGGACTAAGTTCATGGATTTTATTGCAGACTTCTCTCTCCAAAGCAAGGAGGTTCCTGAGCTGACTTAAGTCAACACCACACATGAAATGAAAAAAATAAATAAATAAATTGGGCAGAGACTATTCTCAATGAGTCAGAATTTCAAGTCACTGGGGAACTTTTAACCCAATCATCCAACCATTCCAGTGCCTTTCTGAGAGCCCTAGTTTGGATGTTGCATGTTTCCATTTAACACATTATCAGCTAAAATCAGCAAAAGTCAAACCTTTCCTGCTGGGTTGCGTGGGATGCCAGATGGATACCTGGTCATCAAGCTCCTTTTGAGTGAAGAAAAACAAAGTGTTCAGAAAATAAAAATGTATGTTCAAAACCACAAAAATGAGGTGCATCCCACATTGGGTAGTAGTCTTGCCCCTGGCTCCCACTCCCACTAACTCTCTCTCTCTTCAGAAGAAATAAACTTCAGAGGGAAAAAGGTCATATTCTAGACCTGAAACTGTGCTTCAGACCCAATCAAGGACTTGGAGAACATAACTCATGTGTCTGCCTGGCTTGATCAGTAACAGGGATTAAAGTGACCCCAAATACTTAGAGAATTAAGATTAGGCCTTTAAGGGATGTCATGGATTCATTGAAATACTGGCTCCAACTTGTTCAAACCTCCCTGTACCCATGTCGTTGGTCGCATCTTCCTAACTTACTCTGGGCTCAAGCCAGTGGACAGTAACGAATGCGATGGGAACAGACTTGAAAAGCACTTGCACATTGGGTTTACCCTCTTTCTGTCCCTGGGATGCTGAGTTCCCATGTGAAAAAGCCTAGTCTGCCCAGGTGGAGGAGGAGAGAGCACGTGGAGTAGGGAGCACGTGGAGTAGGGATGATGAGCCACCACACAAGCTCTCCTATACCAGCTCTCTACAGAGAGCCCAGCCAAGATCAGCCAGGTCCCAACCAGCAGAACTCCCTAGTGAATCCCAGGACACGTTGCTGACCCACAGGACTGGGAGCTAAATAAATAGCTGTTCAGTCAGGGAGTTTGGAACTTGTGTTATGCAGCAAAAGCTGAGTGATACAAAGGCAAATTTCCTTCATTTAAAAACAAAAGAAACCAAAAACTCCTACATATCTCTCATGTCTAAAAATACTTCTATAGTCAATGAGGCATTATTCTACAAATACATTCTTATTCATGAGAAATTTTATATGTTCAGGTATACCTTTGCCTCTTCTGTTGCAATGGCAAAATATTTGAAGCAATCTCATTTTCCATTCATAGAGACCCAGCTATATATTCACATGCATTGTTGGTGGGTGTACAAAGTGGTCTGGCTCCTGTGGAAGACAATTTGACAATGTCTACCAAATTATAAATTGGTGTACCCTATAACACAGATGTCTTGCTGTGGAGGAATTGCCCTACAGACCTACCTACATGTGTACTGTAAAAAGGTTATTCTCTGCAATACTGTTTGTAATAACCGAAGAAGGTCGGAAACAATGCACCTGTCTCTCTACAGAAGACTGGTTAGAGCACTCCCACAATGAAATGTCGTACAGATGCCAGCCAAGGATGAGGAAGTTCTTCAGAATGGATAGAAAAAGATGCTGAGTGTAGGTTGTTAGGTAAAAAAAAAAAGCATGATGTAGAGAAGTATGCATAGTATGCTACCTTTTGTGTAAAAAAGTGGAGAATAGGAAAACAAAATATATATATACACATGTATGCTTATATTCATATAAAATATAAAAGTATAGATCAGTATAAAAGTTTAGACCAGTATAAACACTCCTGATCTACAGATAAGGAACAATGAAACCAGCTATCTGGCTGGGGGAAGGGAGTTGGGAGAAATAGCATATGGGGGAGACGGGAAGCAACACTTTTACTGTATATCTTTTTATTCCATTCAGGTTTTTGTTCTCATTATTCTACCAAAACTGTGCTTGTCAAGGTCAGCAGTGACTTCCACTATGCTAAAATCCAATGTTCTTTTCTCCATCTTCACCGTACTTCATTATCAGGAACATTGAAAACACTTGATCCTTTTCTGTTCCTGAAATACTGTCTCTGCTTAGCTTCCAGGACTCCACGTACTCTTGGTTTCTCTCTTACCTCACTGGCCCTTCTCATTCTCCTTTGCTGGTTTGTTGTCTTTTCTCTAGCTCTCAGGGCACAATCTTCAAGACTCTCTTCTGTCTACACCCACTCGTGTGGTGATCAAATCCACTCCCATGGCTTTAAATAGTTTGTCCTTTATTTTGGTAATTCCCAAATCTCCACCCTCAGATCTGCTCTCTTTCCTGAACTTCAAACCCAAGTATTAGTCATCCCAGATTTAAAATATCCAAATCATTTCCTGCCCTTCTTTTCCAAAACCTGCTCTACCTTTGGCATTTCAGTTGAGGGAAACCAAATGATCTGGTTGTTTGGGCTCAAAATCTTGCAGTCACCCTTGAGTCCTTTCCTCTTATACCCAATGGCCAACTCAACCACTGCTTCCTATTTCCAATGTTACCACCATGGTCTACCATCGTCTTTTGCTGGATGACTGCAACACCTCTTAACGAGTCTTCCCTCTTCTACTCTGGCCCCTCAGGTCTATTCTCCACCCAACAGCCAGAATGACCCTTCTCTATGTCATATACTATTACTCCTCCATTCAAACTCCCCCAGGGGTTCCATCTCACAAGAAAGCCAATACCTAACAATGGCCTACCAGGTCCTCATATCTCCCCCAAGATGTCCATATGGTTTGCTCCCTCATCTTTGTTCAGATTTCACCTCTGCAGGTACACCTGCCTGACCACCCTCAACCAGCCTCAAGTTCTTCATCCCTGCTGATTTTTCTCCAAGTCCTCCAGTTTACCATCTCACATGCTATGTAATTCACTTATTTTGTCTATTGCCAGTCCCCTTCACTAGAAATAAACTTCATTGTTCACTGCTTTATCCCTAGAATCTAGAACAGTGGTACCCAGTGGGCACTCGATAAGTATTTTCTGAACAAATAGTGAGTGGATGAATGGACTGATAATATTTTGAAATATGTGGATGGTTTACATATTTACAAAATTAA
Organism: Neomonachus schauinslandi; assembly: GCF_002201575.2. Taxonomy (NCBI): domain Eukaryota; kingdom Metazoa; phylum Chordata; class Mammalia; order Carnivora; family Phocidae; genus Neomonachus; species Neomonachus schauinslandi. Next base: position 122,926,204 of record NC_058410.1, read on the forward strand.
AAAAGAAACAGAAACAGAGAAAGTATTACGTGGAAATAAAAGAAAAAGGAAAATGTTGCTTAGCTAAATAAATGCACATAGGTAAAAAGCATGAGGTAACTCTAAGAATCTCCAAACTAAATTATTAAGTGAGAAAGCCAGGTGCCTACATTAAAAAAATATACACATTCATATATACTTCTGGAGTGGACCCAAGAAACTGGTTATAATGTTTGTCCCTAGGGCTAGGGCATAAGAATGAGCAGGAACTTGTTTTTCAAGGAGCACCACTTTGTATTATATTGAATTTTGTACCATGTGCAAACAATACTTGCCCCAAAACTAAAGTCAAATAATAATAATAAAAGGTTGCCATTGTGAGTTATACTAAAAAATTAACAATTGATTAGAACTAAGATATGCAAATTCTCCTTAGAAGAATGGATCCCAAGACTTGACTGTAAGACCTGTCTGAATTACTGCAGAAGTAAACTTGTTCAGTGCCCACCAGTCACCATCCGGTGGAGAAATTTTGACCAACCCAACCAACTCTGAGTGTTTGGTTCAGTAGGGAGCCATAATTGTTTCATCCAAAAGAACATAAAGGACGAAACCTTATGTGCCCCATCCTCCCACCAACAAACTCTTCCTGGAGAAGTTTCCCTACTGAGCAAGGATGCTGCAGGACCAAGAAGAGGGTCTGCCCTCCCATAACCCTCATCGGAATATTTGAGTCACATCTGCCTATAGGCAAGGCCATCCCGACTTTGGGGATGTTACTGCTTGGTTTTTCCATTGTTGAGTTCATCTCTATTGTCTCTTCATTCAACGCTGGGGTTTCCAATAATCTCACAGCTTGTCCATGACAAATTTTCACTTGTCCACAGAGAAATGAGAAAAAACACAGAACAGTCACTTTTAAAAACTTAATCCGGGGGCGCCTGGGTGGCTCAGTCGTTAAGCGTCTGCCTTCGGCTCAGGTCATGATCCCAGGGTGCTGGGATCGAGCCCCGCATCAGGCTCCCTGCTCTGCAGGAAGCCTGCTTCTCCCTCTCCTACTCCCCCTGTTTGTGTTCCCTCTCGCTGTGTCTTTCTCTGTCAAATAAATAAATAAAATCTTAAAAAAAAAAAAAACTTAATCCGTTGACTTTGTGTGGTGTCAAAATGCCTTCCATAGAATTCTTTTTTTTTTTTTTTTTTTTTAAAAATTTTTTTTTTTTTTTTTAAAAAAGAGAAACCCAGGGAGAGAGGGAACACAAGCAGGGGGAGTGGGAGAGAGAGAAACAGGCTTCCCGCCGAGCAGGGAGCCCGATGCGGGGCTCGATCCCAGGACCCTGGGATCATGACCTGCGCTGAAGGCAGACGCTTAACGACTGAGCCACCCAGGCGCCCCGCCTTCCATAGAATTCTAAAGCCTTGGTACCAATGATATTTCCAGTAGTATTTAATCTAATTAATCTCTTCTCTTCTAATTTCCATATTCATGAACAAGCTTTAGATCATTATTCTACTTTTCCCACTTGCCAGGAGTGAATACACTGGCCAGACATAACTTCTTAGGATTCTGATTTCTGGATCAGTTGTTTCTATTGTAAATAAATAAGTGGCCAGGCATTTTGGTGTTTAGACATCTGTCTCAAGATTGTTTAATGTGAATGTGCCACAGAAGAAAAATTTGCTCTCAGGATTTACTATCTTAAGACCAAGAGCAGCCCTTAGTTTATGGCAAATTCACAACCCTCTGCCAGCTCCTACCACCCCTATCTTCACCCCAGCCCCAAAACAGACAGGAACAAATAATAGAAATTCTAACACTTTGCCCAGCAATCTAATAAAGTTAAGCGTGTCTAAGATATGATACACCGCATACCTGCCAAGTCCTTTAGTCATTCAGACTCTGATTAGAAGTAAAACTTATCACATTTGAGCAGACCACCGAGTTCTGAAGTGCTTCAAGACACATTGTTAATGACCGTGAATGCTAAGTTATACAGACTTCTAAAAAAATATGTATATTCAAATTTATTTGGTATTTTCATAAAGAAATATTACAAGTCTGTGCTAGAAACCAATCAGTGTTAGGGAGGATAGGATGGGGACAGGAATAGGAACAATACTTTCTGTCCAAAACCCTTTAAATCATTTTGAGTTCTGCACCACAGGGATATGTCACCCATTCAAATTAAGAAAAAGCAACATCTATATCTATGTGGAGCCTTGTACCTGTTGGAAGATTTTTGCATGAGGCATAAAGTTATGTCACATTTTTAGTTTCCTCTGTGTCATCAGCAGGGGATAAAATCAGATCCCTTTGTAGACCAAGGACTCATAGGGATTAATCTGTATAATAACTACATCTTCTAGTTTCTGTATTTGATGCTTAGACATCTTGGGGCCTTGCTCATGTTGGAGGGACTGCACCTCCCAGGATTAGCCAATTCCTAGAAATAATGAACAACTTGCCTTTGAGCCCACCTTTAAATGCAAACCAACCAGTGCAGAGCCCACAACCCACCACCTCCTTTATGACCTCTCATACTCTGGGCCACTGTCCACCTGCCCTAATCACCCCTAAGACAAGTATCAGACACGTAGGGGCAGCCCTGTGCCCCAGAGCCCACTGAATTTATTCAACCTGGCTAATCCGAAACCTGCTTACCCTGCCTTGCCTGTTCCTCTCTGTAGAAATCACAATAAAGGCTCTTGCCCACAGCATCCCCCCCACCCCCACCTTCTCTGCCTCTTGATCAGCCCTGGTGTTTCCCCATGTGGCCCTGCTGGTGTTGTGTCTCCCTCCTCTTGGGGTCTGAGTACCAAACTATCTTTTCAATGGCTGTCATCTGATCTGTTGGCCTTGCCATGCCCATATAATCATAAAATCTATATTTGAAAACAGTATGCACCTGGAGTAGGAAACTGGTCTGCAGGAAGTACTTTAGCACCCCCGACGTGGGTCAGAAATTTCACCTGCAATAAAAATGCTTGTAATTTGACAGAATGCCCTCTTAAATGAAAACCAAGAATGCATTTGATCTCCGGGAGGAGAAAGTGGCTAAGGTTAGGACACATTACTCAGGGCAGTTTGGCTGCCAGCACCCTGCATATATTTCTATTAATGAATGTTCTATCTGTGAGAACTGTGTGCTTATTAATGAGCCCCCAGTCTGCTCAATTACCAGGTAGCTTGTGCCCGTCTGCTGTCCCACAGCAAGGACGCAGACTGCCCAGCATGTCAATTCTGCAGGCTCATCAGAGGGCAGACCTAGATCGTGTCCTCATTGTGCATCTTCACTTCAAGCAAACCTCATCCGTGAAAGACAGCATCTATTTACAACACAAAGAGCAGATGATCCCCCTGCCTATAAATAGCATTTGCTGAAGGTTCCTTTCAAATAGGAAATGTAGGTGACTTTCATTTGATTTGCCAAAAAATTGTTTTAACTGCAAACCCCTATGCAGGGGCCTATCTAGTGAGTTTTCTGACATGATTCAGTAACAAAGGGGAGTGTCCAGGCCACCGCTGCCAAGGGCCTCCTGGTTACCAGGGCAGCATGAGGGACACGTCACAGGGGAAGAAGAGAGGCAGGTTGTTCTAAAGCAGTCTCTGGAGAAATGTGTGGGCAAGAGTGCAAACTTCCTACGTGAACTTGAACTCGTCTGGTATTGATTCTCTGAACTGACGATTTAGAGGTGAAACTTCCTCATTCTTTTACTTGGAAAAGCTTCTTGTCCCTGGTGTTTTTTTTGGTAACACTTCAAAATTGGGCTATTTCACATAAAAAGTCAGATTTCCAGCTCCTATTGAAAACCTGGGAGGACTGGCCACTTTGAGCCCACACTCCCAGCTGGAACAGTCCGCTAAACGGAGCGGTGCTGACTGTTCCTTTACACAGTGCACGAGCCCTGTGTTGGTTCCAGTCCCCACCACTCCACACTGCCTTCCCACAGGGACTCTGAGTGCCAGCGACCAATGACCACTGCACTTAAAGAAATATTTACCTGTACTTTGGATTCTTTCAAATGTTAGAATGAGAAGAATGAGCCTACCTGTGTTTTTCCAGGAAAAAAAAAAAAAAGGAAGCCAGAGAATGCTTTGATGTGCTTCATAGAAGAACAAATATCTAAACACCTGACCCCCCCCCAGTCGAAGAAGCTCATGGTGCACTGACTGGAACCAGTGAAGAGGCTTGTGGAGCCAACCTTGGGTCCCGATGGGGAAATGCGGTCCAAGTAAGCAGAGGAGCTCGGCCAGCTGCTGGGTAGCGTGGGAGAAGCACCTCTGGGGAACAGGGATCCTGAGGATCACCAACTGAAACATAGATGGTGATTAACTAAACGCGGTGATTGATTCTAATCTTAACTGCTAGGCAAGCAGCCCTATCCTTGTAAAGAACTGAATTTACCCCGCAAGAGAAGAAAGGCAACTGGCCAACCCCCATCAGCCAGCCAATAGCCTGTTTGAAAGCAGGATGCGTTCAACGGAGCACAACCGGAAGGCAGAAGGGAAACGCAGATCCCATGGAAATGCCATGTGCTAGGCAGTCGGGTCAGAGGAGGGTTCCTGGGGCTGCCAAGAGGAACATGGAGAAGGGGGGCAACCCGAAGTCAGAAAAACAAAAATCAAAAAACATAAGCTGTTTGTTCACTTTTCAGTTTGGACAGATTATTCCCTAGGGTGAGAACAGAACACATTTCCTAAGTAACAGTGAGACCAGAGTGCTCGGGGCCAGCCCTGAGGTGGCGGGGAATAAAAAGGAGCCATACCTTTAGACACCAAACATCCTAAATCCAGGAGTAGAGTAATACACTTTATTTAATTAAAATAGATTAAAAAACAGACCGTGTAAAAGAATTAGGATTCTCAATAATTTACTATTATTTACATTAGCAAATGTTGGTCGTTAGTAGACCCCATGAGGAGATAAGCACACAGAACCCAGACCTGCCTGCGCAACCCCCCCCCCCCCCCCAAGGGGCAAAGGGGGACTTGGCCAGTGCTTTCCTGTTGGTCTCCCTGCCCCCCCACCCCCCGCAGGTGAATGTGGCAATGACGTCACTGAGAGCTTGGTAAACAGCAGGAGAGGTGAACCTCCCACAGCCCAGGGTGGTTCCAGCATGGCTACCCCACTGAAGGGCTTTAGAGATGCTGGCAGGCCAGGCAGGAACTCTCTTCTCTGGAGGAGAATCAGTACTTCTCAGTCTCCGCTCACGGCCCCTGATCGGCAATGATTTGCCCTGTCTCTGTAGCCAACCCTCGCCGTCCACAAGGAACCTTCTGTAAAGAGCCCCTTTGGCTGACACCAGACCCACAGCTTCTGGGGAGAAGATGAAAAAGAGAAATGAAAGCCACACATCCGGGTTCCCAGGGAAATCCTGGATTACCTCACATTGCCTGCCCGTGTCGTCCAGACCATGGCAACTCCTCACCACCTCCCAGGCCATGTTGTGCGCGCTTGTCGGGTGAGGGAATGGTGGGGAGCTAGGGGTGGCCGGGCGGCCGTGGGGGGCCCCTGCACCAGGGGGAAGCCCCGCTGCTCCAGGGGCAGGACAGCCGGGCCTCCTGGGCACGGTCACTGAGGAGATACCCCCTGACCCAGGCCTGGGGCAGCAGGGGGGCCCCTGCAGCCGGGGCAGGACCAGCAGTCAAGGGCCCGGGGAAGGTGGGGGCCCACCAGAGGCTCAGTCCAAAATGTCCGTCTCGAAGGGGACCAGGTGGTAATAAGATAGGTTGGTGACATAAGCGGCTGGGTCATCACCATCCTCCAGCTCTGAGGTAAGTTCACCGCCATTCTCAAACCTGAAAAGGGAAGTTCAGAGGTGAGGCTGAGGTTGGCTCACTGACCACCCCCCCCCCCCCCAGGCCCACTGAAATGGAGAAAGAAAGGGCAGAAGGTCATTGGCAAGAGGGCGCTTAGGGGTCAGTGCCAAACGCTATGGAAGGGCTTTCCACAAGGCTCCTCATGAGGCACGGGCTCATTGGACCAACGGGCACGGCCTTCTCAATGCAGGTTAGGAAGAGTGGGAAGAACCATGGTTACAAATCAGTGAGGCAAAATGGACTCTTCTCTAAAGAGCGTGACAGCTCTGGTTGTTACTGCCTTCGACACTGCTATCCCTATTCGGGAACCAACATTTACTGAGGCATTCATTCATTCACTCGTTCACAGAACGATTCTTTTTCTCTGTCCAGGGATCACTCTGTGTCGAGCTCTGGGGACGTGGCGGGAAGCGAGGCAGGGAGCCAGTCCATGGGGACCGGAGCCCACCCCGTGTGGGGCCCTCACAGACAACAGCACTGATGAGTGGGACAAGCCACGGTGGTCACAAGCTCACAACCCAACCACATCTGGGGGACATGTGTGGCGGTGACTTCGGGACCGAGAGCAGCCATCCAGAGAGGATCTGGGTGGGGGGCTGGGGGAAGTCGTGGAGGGAGGGTTCCTTCTAGAGGGGGCGGTGTATTCAATGTGGGGGCTTCCACGGGGGAGGGCGGGCAGGAAGTGCTGAGGAAGAGTATGTACTCCAAACATAAGGCGACTAATGCCTTCCTGATAGGGATTCCCCCACGAATTGAAACCATTTCCACTCCCCCGTCTAACCCAGACATGGCCTCCTAAGCTAGAAAACAAGGCTCCAGATTTTTAAAACGGAGAAACAAGTGCCTGAAGGACATTCTCCCCAGGAAGGGACACAGAGATGCTGCTTGTGCTTTCTCCATTTTCCTCAACTAAGGATCAGTCCCAACAAAGCGGGGGCAGGGTGGAGGCGGGCAGAGGCTCGCTCGCTGCTCTCCGGGGCTCTCCCTGGAGGAAGGGGCCCGCGGAGCCCACAGCACACCGTGTGTCCCTGCACTCATTCCTGGCACTTGAGGGCCTCACTAACTAGGACAGTTAGTTGGAGGAGCTCCACTCTACCTGGAAGGGTTGGGTGTGACCAGGAAGCACATAACTGAGACGGGAGCCGCAAAGGGGGCAGAGAAAAGGCCCAGCCCCCCCACCACGCAGAGCGCCCCTTGCAGCGTCCCACTGATTCTGAACATGGGGCTCACTTCCTCTCAGTCTAAGCTGGAAGTTAAATGAGGAGGAGGTTTGAAATCACCTCGAAAAGGCCGAGGAGGCACGTTGTCCTCTATCTCCACAGTGAGGGGTGTGTGGGGGGATGCGCGAGGCCTCCCCTCATCGGCTGCAGGGGCAGGGGCAGGGCCGCCTCCTCCCCTGACACTTGCCGGCCCCGGTAGCCGAGGCTGCCGAGAAAGAGATCTAGCTGTGCACCAACACAAGTGTGCACAGCCTTCCAGGCAGCAAGTCTCACGGAGGTAAGACCACCTCTCCGACTTTATTCCAGGACGTGGTCTCTTCCCAGAAACCAGCATCGGGAAGAATTAAAAGAGGACTCTTGGACGTAGGCAAAGGGGAGGGACAGGGCCAAGATGCAGGCCTGCCCAGTTTCTTACCCTTCCTCCACCTCCTGCCCTCAGATCAGATGACCCTGAGAACCCAGGGAGGGAGGGGAAGCTGGGACACTGGGGAAAGTGAGTCACCAGGCCGAGTCCAGTGGCCTCGTCAGTCCCCAGTGGCCCTCAGCAGGCCTGGCAAATAGCTCTGCTCCGAACCTGTGAGGACAGAGTTGGGGACTCGCCTCAGCCCTGGGTGGATTTCCTGGGAGCCCGGCAACCACTCCAGCCAACCAGGATCATCACCAGGCAGAGGCCCCTGCAGGCCCGCTGACTCACACCCCGCTCCCGGAGTGCAGTGGGGTCTGTGCCTGGGTTCTGGGACCTCCCTGCCCCCAGAAACGTGGACACCGCCTGCTTGGATGCACGACACAGGTCCTAATGGCAGGCTTGACAGCGCTGAGTTCACAGTGTTGGGGCCAAACGGTCACCCTCAGGTACCACCGAGGACGGCTGTGGCAGGGAGGCAAAGCCTTGTTTCTCAAATGTCATCTCTCTGTGACCTCCCGTCCCCATCGTCAACCCCCATCACCTGCCTGACAGCCCCGTGGAGTGTTAAAACAGACTGCTCCCGAGAGACAGCCAGTGGCTGACCATCAGCTCAGCCGCACTGCCCTACGTCAGCCACCCAGAGAAAACCCTGGCAAGCCCGCATCAGGAATTCCCTCTCAATGCTCCCCTGAGCCGTTTGGAAGCCGCCGTTTCTTTGTTAAGCCTTTCTGGGATCACAGAGGCTTTTCTTGCTCGGCTTCCTGCCAGCCAGGCATCCTGGAGCCAGGGGGCCCCATGCTAAGGGTGTGTCATCCCTGCCCATGCCAAGCCGAGGGGTCACGTTACTACCCTTGCTTCCACTCTGTGTGCTTCTCACAGTTCAACTTACTTGTCAAATCTGGCCAGGTGCAGGAAGGCCTCGGAGGCCTCCTAACGACAGAAAAGGCCCCCCCAGGGGATACTGTGGAGCCAGAGCTGGTGATGAGGGAGGGTCTCCACCTGTCCCTCGTCCACCAAGACAACCCCTCACCAGAAGCTCCTCCCATGAAGCTAAAGGACCTCTCCTTCTGGTCACACACTTAATACATAGCAATCTCATACCCCCTCGGTGCCAGCCCTTTGCTGTCATGGAGGACCCCCGGCTCGTGAACGAATGAGCTATCTCCAGACACACACCATGGGTAGGATGTCATGTGGTGTCACAGCAAGGCGTGCAAAGGGACAAGGGCCTTTCAGAGAAGGGCCACCCCCGGCAGCTTCACCAGCATGTCCTCTTTTTTAAATTTTATTTATTTTTATTTTTATTTTTTTTAAGTGTTTTTTTTTTATTTTTTTATTTATTTGAGAGAGAGAGAATGAGATAGAGAGAGCACGAGAGGGAAGAGGGTCAGAGGGAGAAGCAGACCCCCTGCTGAGCAGGGAGCCCGATGCGGGACTCGATCCCGGGACTCCAGGATCATGACCTGAGCCGAAGGCAGTCGCCTAACCAACTGAGCCACCCAGGCGCCCAATGAAACTTTATTTATTTATTATTTTTTTATAAAGATTTTATTTATTATTTGACAGAGAGAGAATGAGAGAGAGCACATGAGAGGGGGGAGGGTCAGAGGGAGAAGCAGACTCCCTGCCGAGCAGGGAGCCCGATGCGGGACTCGATCCTGTGACTCCAGGATCATGACCTGAGCCGAAGGCAGTCGCTTAACCAACTGAGCCACCCAGGCACCCAATGAAACTTTATTTATTTATTATTATTTTTTAAAGATTTTATTTATTTATTTGAGAGAGAGAGAATGAGAGACAGAGAGCATGAGAGGGAGGAGGGTCAGAGGGAGAAGCAGACTCCCCGCCGAGCAGGGAGCCCGATGCGGGACTCGATCCTGTGACTCCAGGATCATGACCCGAGCCGAAGGCAGTCACTTAACCGACTGAGCCACCCAAGCGCCCAATGAAACTTTATTTATTTATTATTTTTTAAATAAAGATTTTATTTATTATTTGACAGAGAGAGAATGAGAGAGAGAGAGCACATGAGAGGGGAGAGGGTCAGAGGGAGAAGCAGACCCCCCGCCGAGCAGGGAGCCCGATGCGGGACTCGATCCCGGGACTCCAGGATCATGACCTGAGCCGAAGGCAGTCGCCTAACCGACTGAGCCACCCAGGCGCCCCACCAGCATGTCCTCTTACACAAGCATTTCATGACATCTCCATGGTGAGGGATCCTTGTGCTATCCACCCAAGAGACATCTGAGAAACTGAGAAAGTGGGAGGTGCTGGCCAGGGCCGGTTCCATGGGCCTGTCGGGGCTCCCACTGTGCTTGATCAAAGAGCAAGGGTCCGGCGGAGGCGGCTCCAGCCGCCTGCAGGAGCTCAGGGACATCCTGGGCCTGGGTGTGTCTCCGCACCGGAGTCTGTCCTGGTGCGTGTTTATTTGCAGCTAGGGGTGGGGTAGGATGTGGGACTCCAAGGCCCCTGGATCCCGGAGCACACTGCTTATGGGCCCACAGGGAGACTCTGAGCACCCAGCACTGCCTGTGAGGACTCCTGGGCCAGGGGGGCTCCCATTTACCATCTGAGACCTTGACAGTGACCCTGGGAGGGCCTCAGGGGCCCCACTCTGAAGAGAAGAGAAGCCAGGAGAGGTGAAATGACTGCCTGAAGCTCACATAACCAGGAGGAGCCGTAGGGTTGACCTTGACAGTCAACAGAAGCCAAGTTGAGATGTCCCCTCAAGCTGCCTCCCAGTAAGTCCCAAGGACATGACCCGGAAATGCACCAGGGATGAAGGAGGCTGTGCCTCGAGGGGACCCCAGGTGTCGGGCTTTCCTAGAGCACTTACCACTTGTCATGCTTAAAAGTTCTGCTATTAGAGAAGGAGGGACACGGAAGGCGGTGGTGTCTTTGGCTGTCCCATCTTCGCTCATCAGACACATCCTCCCTCCCCTCAGCGGCCCAGCAGGGCTAGGCTCCAGCCCGTGAGCCCTAGAGAGGTCACCTCAGAGTCCGGAGAACCTCCAGACCTGTGATGTGACACCATACAGGTGACACGTGTCCCCATCCCAGGAGACAAGGCCCTTGGGGCGAGGAGGCTTATGGCCACCATACCTCCTCAGGGCCCAGCACAGACCGGACCCTGAAGGCTGGCCCTCGATGCCCCCTCGCAGCCAGCACCTTGGTCAAAGGAACTTGGTCCCCACAAGGTTTATGAAACAAGCTCTCACTGCCTCTAGAAAAGGCAAACACTTTAAATAAGTATCCAAATACAGGTAGGATGGCTCAATGTCTCCGGCCACATCTGCTTCCTCTATGGGCCGTGAACTCCAGCCTCTGGCACCAGCTGATGGTTCAGGGATCCCGTCTATAAAACTATATTCAAATCAATCTACTTACAAATGCTCTGTCGGATCCACACCCAGGTGTTGGTCTTTTCCGTTTGGTATACTGTGGTCAATAACGATGGTTTCCGTATTTGCTAAGCAAAATCCATTGGATCTCATGATTTCTGAAAAATGAAAGCAATGAAATAAATATGCAGGAGGGGCCAGATTTTGAAGTTTTGGGCTTATACCAATCTCTCTACTTTCCCCTCCATCTACTGCCCCAAATTCTCCCCCACACTCCAAGAGAATGCTCTACGCCCCAGAGACCCATCCTGGAACTCTGCCACACAGACAGGAGGCGATGCCAACCTCCACAGAAACCACACCTGAGGACCCTGTGCAAGCCAAGGGGCACATCCCTCCTTCCAGAAAGATGCTCTGAATTGTACCAGCACCCTCCCCAAAAGCCTTCCCCATTGGCTTAAAGCTGGGGTAGAGAGAGTACTGAGCTCACGTCTATCGGTCTGGGTTTGGGTCTGGGTCCGTCACACCACCATGAGGCTTTGCACAGGTACCCCATCTTCCCTGTGCCTGAGATGGGGATGACGCTGTCTACTGCCCTGGGTCGCTGTGAGGGTCAGCTGAGATCAGTATGCATTTTAAACCAAATGGGCAACTTCATTTTTTTCCTTTATATTAGTTCTCTACACAAATTGATTTTTTTTACCTCTACACACAAATTTTGGTAATTTAAAAAGGCCAACAAAGTAGTGTACGTTGGCCTTATGGGGTGAGCCTCCGAGGGTGGAGGCCTGGTGCTTACCCAGCATTGGGAGAGGAGAGGACAGGCATGCCTGGATGTGTACCAGCTGACACAGCCCCAGGCTGGGAGCCTGGACACCGAAGCTCAGCCCAGCCATGAGCTCCATGGTCTTGGGACTCAGTATCCACAACTGGAGAATTTCAGAAGAGTACTGGATGATCTCCAAGGATCCCTTCAACTCTAAACTCCTAGGAACTACCGGGTTCCATCAAGCCATCTGGTCCATTTAAGTATAAAGAGTCAATGTGGCTTGACTGACTTCTCATATCTGGTGTAGCTTTTATTTACATTTCCCCGGGGAATGTGTTTCTGTCACTTCGTTAGATTAAACACGCTCCAAGAACTGATCTGGTGGCCATTGCCAGTTCTCCTTGGTGTTGGAGCTCTCCAGCCCTCTGGGAGGCTGCCTGAGCCCCTAACCTCGGCTCTTAGTCAGCTAAGCGCCAAGTTCACGGCCCTTGTCTGTCCTCAAATCAGGTCCTCTCCTTACCTCATCTTAAAAAAACATGCTCAAAATCAACTGAATTTCTGGGGCATTCTCAAATCCAAAGGTTTATCATCTTCCCATTCAGAGCCTCACACACAGAAACACACAGCTCGAAATAGCTTTCCTCTCCTACTAGCCCGGCACAGGTAACAAAAACATTCCTCACTGTCCGCGGTCTCCCTGGGCATCTGCCACAATCGTTTGGGGGACTGTTTTCTTTTATTTTCTTTCTTACATCTCATCATAATTGAGAATTTTTTTTATTCCCATGCATGGATTTGCTTTTCTCATAAGTATAACTGTAACTTCCTATTTCTTTTTAATCTTTCCAGATATCTGGTTCTCAGTTCTTTGAATTTCTCTCCACGCGAAGAAAATTAGGGAAACAACACAAAAACGAACAAAGAAAAAGAGAAGATTTCCTCCTCAGCCCCACAGGAATAAAACGACACTTCATCAATCAGATTTGCCAAGTAATTGCTACCATCTCCCCTTGACTTTCTGCAGAAGTGACAGCTCATGGTTCTTTGGTCTTTTGAAACACCAGCCCCCTTAGTCACCCTCTGCGTGACATCAGCACATTGCCCTTCCCTGCCGTTCCCTGCCCACCCCGCCCCTCCCGGTTGAAGCCCACACGCCCTCCCTGTGCAAGGACAAGCATGGAGAGCCTGAAGTCATGAGAAGGAGCACCAAGATCCTGTGAAAAGTCAGTGCTTGGAACCTCTGGGATCAACGACATTTCTACCTGCCAGAAGATATTTACCCAAGTCTGAGTGAGACTCTGAAGAGGAAGGACTACGTTGTAACAAGAAAGATTAAGATTCCCTCCCCTCTCAAATCAAAATGTAGCAGCACAGATCCACTTTCTTTATTGCTTTTCACTAACTCTGACTCAAATGTGTCTGTCTCAGAAGCACATCCAACCTCAGCCAGCTGACAGCCCCCAGCCCTTTCTGCCACCCCTCTGCTAAGGGAGTTTAGAGGGGGAAATCCTAAAGTGAAAGCACATGTCAGTGCAACAAAACATTTCTGACTGTGACGAAGAGTGACCTTGCAGAGGAACTTTCGAACTTCCTAATCTTTCTCAAATGTGAAATTTGGAGCTCTAAAGAAATGAAGTCCTTACCAGCCCCCGCAAAACAGATTTATAACAGATCACTCCTTAACTCCCCCTGCAAAGAAACCTCTGTACACAGTCATGTGGTTTAATGGTTTGCAAAGCAACCTGTAAACTCCAGTTCTGCTACCCGTGCCTGGGGAGCAGGTCACTGCCTGCTCACTTTCTTCATCTGTAAAATGGGCATACTGGTACTCATCCTTAAAGCACAGGTGTAGAAGAAATGAGACGATGTTTATAAAGAATCTAATAAATGTGGGGGCCTGGGTAAGTGGTAGTGGTGACTATCATTACTGCTAATGTCTTCGTATCTGTTGTGTCATGCAAATAAACAGAACCAAAGAAAGTGTTATGATTACAGAACAGTGCTCACATCTGAAGCCCATCTCCAAACATGCATAAAATGTGAACATCTTAGAAGTCGGCTTAGTCCCAATAGCAAAAAGCACTGGGCAGTGTAATTACTTTAATCCCATACGTGACTGATTCCTTGAAACAGTTCACTTTCAAGCGACTTTTCTGCATTCGTAATTTTTTCACATGAAGAGTTCTGCTTTGCCATTTCTTAATTTCTACTTTGAGCTAATTTTAAGTTACAGACGAGTTACAAAAACAGTATAGAGTTCTCATGTATCCTTCACCAGCTTCTCCTGATGTTAACATTTCGCGTAACTATGGTGCAATGATCAAAGCTGGACTTAACTAGACACCTCCCTTACTGGAGTGTCCCCGGCTTTTCCACCAATGTCCCTTTCTTCTGTTCCAGACCCAGCCCAGGATCCTCTGCTGGGGATCCTTGTGTTGCTGTGTCCTAGTTTTTGTGCAGCCTCTGACATTACCTCCGTCTCTCCTCATCTCCCATGAAAGTAACACTTCGGGAGGGGCTGGTGAGTTATTTTATCGACAGTCCCTCAGTTTGTCTGATGCTTTCATGCTCTGACTGATGTGGAGCTTTCCAGGCAGGAATCCTGCAGAGTGACCCCGCCCCCCCTCCCTGCATCCTGTCAGGGGGTGTAATAGCAACAGGCCTTGTTCCCGGGCTGTCCATCAGGATCACTTGCATAAGAAGTTTCTGCCAGGTTCACTCTTTCTTTGCAGTGAATAAATATCTTGGGGGAGATGCGTTGAGACTGTGCAAATTCTGTTTCTCCTCAAATTTTTCCCACTCATCTTAGCATCCACCAGTGGATATTTCTTGCAACAATTACAGTTGACCTTGAACAACACAGGTTTGAAATGCATGGGTCCACTTACACATGTGGTTTGTTTTGTTTTGTTGGAAAAATACAGTACAGTACTATAAATGTATTTTCTCTTCCTTAGGTTTTCTCAATAACATTTTCTTTTCTCTAGCTTACTTGTGTAAGAATATTTAATACGTATAACATGCAAAGTATATGTTAATCAACTGATAATGTTATCAGTAAGGCTTGACGTCAACAGTTTTGGGGGTGTCAAAGTTATACATGGATTTTCAACTGTGCAGGGGGTCAGAGCCCTTAACCCCTGCGCTGTTCAACGGTCAACAGTATGACTGTGGTGTGCACCCGGTGATGATCTGTCTTATTTTTTTGGCTGTAGCCATGTTCTCATCTGCCCCATAGGCCGTCATTCCTCCAGTTCAGTAATTCCTATGTTCTTCTTTTTCTGCGGACATTGGCTCAGTCCTGAAAGCACTCACGGTGTAGTTTCTCTCCATCCAAATCCTCTCTCCCGTTATATTTTCAGTGGAGTCCAGCAATCAAACAAAACCCAAAGCACTGTCTTTTTATTAACTGGCGAACTGGACTAACCTTGTATGGCGAAAATTAAGGTTGAGATTGTACAGATGCTTGGTTAATGAAATACAAAATTAGAATTCATTTCCAGGCGCCCGTCCCCCAAACCTGAATAATTAGATTTTTGCGGCTTATGGAGATTAGTCCAAGTAGCCAGATCACGGGTGGGGTTTATGCTTCCTTTTAAGCACAGGCACAACCACCATGTAGAAAACTCTATTTAAGCTTTTCTGATTCCAAAAACATTTAGATCCACGTGGGAGGAATTTAAAGCTGTACTGGCCCAAAGCATCCCCGAGGAGGCCACCGTGTCTCCCAAGGCCCTGCTGCGGCCCAGGGACGTGGCTAGCGCCTGGCGCCATCTAGCGGAGCCCCGGCCCCTAAGCCGTCTCCACGGCTGTGTGCTCGAGCCCCTGTGCACGCCTGGCCGCAAAGAAAAGCCCCAGACAGCCTAGGTCAGCGCCTGTCCCCCACGGTGCCACCTCCCTACGTGCCACATCAACAGTATACAAGGCATTAAGAAATCGGAGAGGAAAGGAGGAGGAAGGGTGGGGTGAGCCGCAGGGCAGAGGCATTGTCAGGAATGAGTGGAATTTAGCAGGACAGGATGGATGGGTGGGGTTTGTGTGAACAGAGGGAAGATGAGAGCCCACAGCAGAGCAAAGCCCCACCGAGGGGAGGCTGAGGGTCTGGACCAAAGGGTTCTATGGTGACAGCATCAAAAAGCTAGAGTGAGCCAGACTCTGGCATGCTCGAAGGACTGGGGCACTTGGCCTTTATCGCAAGTGTAAGGTTTTGAGAAAATGAACGAGCCCAGGAAGTCAGAGTTCCAGGATGACCGACCTCAGTATTCAGGGTCTGTCCTGGGGCAGGGGAGGCTGAGAGAGAGAGAGAGAGAGAGAGAGAGAGAGAGAGAGCCTGTGGATATTCCCAGGTGTGGTCATGCTGCCCAGAGCCTGAAGCTTCGAGCCTGGGAGGCCCTGAAGCCACAAACACCCACATAGGAGAACAACGCTGAAGAACACGGCTTGCCCATGTGTAGACTAGTTCTTCAAAGGGATGTTAGTGCTACTTTATTTATTTATTTTTTTAAAGATTTTTATTTATTTATTTATTAGAGAGCGAGCAAGAGAGAAACAGCATGAGAGAGGAGAGGGTCAGAGGGAGAAGCAGGCTCCCCGCTGAGCCGGGAGCCCGATGTGGGACTCGATCCCAGGACCCCGGGATCCTGACCTGAGCCGAAGGCAGTCGCCCAACCAACTGAGCCACCCAGGCGCCCAGTGCTACTTTAAATAAAGGTGTCATTGAAAAGTATTCTTGAATTTACCGTAGTTCATTGTCTTAATATATTTCTTTCCTCACTCTGGGAATAACGAAAGTATATCTCACATCCCGGGGAGACACCCTGTTATCGTCTGCATATTTACACACTAATTTACGGTGAGAAACACTTGCTCAGACAGACTGAGGGCTGGCTAGTCCTGGAGCAGAGATGGGGAGGTTGGGATGCTTCCACGGGAGAAGCCCCAGACTTGGTGCCCAATCGATCAGAGCAGATGAACAGGATGAAGGCCCCAGGAGACAGAATCTTAGCTCTGGAAGGGTGGCAGAGGCTTCTCCCAGCCTGCCAACCCTGCGAGGGATGCCTCTGACAGGCCCCCTGGCCTTTGCAGGGAGGCATGAGGCTTTCCGAAACAGACTTGCAATAGATATTTCCAGACTCCATTGTTGGGTGGAGCTCTGGTTGTTAGAAAGTGGTCTGTGCTGAGCCAATCACTGCAGTTACTCCCCCACCCCACAGCAGTGTCCCTGCAAGCTAAAACCTGTCCTCAGTCCTCACAAAAAGACCCAGAGAATGGGGGCAAAGCCTCACATGGGAGGCTACCATTATCCCTGTTAAATTTCACCTCATTATTTTCAGCCCTTTAGGATAAACGTGGGTCATGCATTTATCTCTGTCACAGGTAAAAATAGGACAGTAGACAGAGGGCTGGGAGTGTTCCCAGGTTGCTGCCCTCCAGGAATTAATGAGAAGCAACTCCACGCAGCCCGAGTCTGTCCCTCTTGTGCTTGGGGCCTTCGGGGTCAACAGGAAGCAAGTGTCCAGCTCCTGGCCCTGAAAGAGTTCTAGTGCTCTTTGCTCTCCTATTGGCTCAAAACAGAAAGAAAGAAAGCAAAACGGAGACACAGTGCTGGGACTCTTCTGCTCGGGACAAAAGAAGAGAGACTTGCCCAGGCTCTAGGTGACAGCACATAAAACCCACCAGGAGTGACAACTGGTGTCCCAGAGCCCTCGCTGTTCCCTTCAAGACTGGGGTCCATAGACACCCAAGCAGGATAAATGACTGCCACTTCTCCTATGAAGAAGGTTCTGGATACTAGGGGCCAGTTAAGGAGGGACGCCCAAACACCCCTGCTCTTCTTCCTAAGAACACACAGGAAGAAGCTATGCTGGATAGACATCAAAAGTAGCAGACCCCTACAAACCTAGGCCTGCCAGCCATCCTGCACACACACAGCCATGTCCTAAAGCAATTTCCATTCAGGTCCCCGAACTTGCCCACCCTCTCCACCCATCCCCCCCACACAATTAGGAATCTCATCCCTGCTGTGACACATAGCTCAGTAAGGACACTTTTCTACCAAAGACATCCGCCACCACCATCCCAATTTGTCCTCTGTCTCCCCATCACTGTGAACCCCCAATGCCTTCTTAGGAGACAGCTCTGGGCTCAGATGCACTCTCATCTCCTGACTGTTCTTCATCAACTTCTGGGGTCTTCCTCCTGCGTTGCTCCTTCTGCTCTCCTCCCTCCTCCATTTGGAAACAGAATGCTGGACGCAGAATCCCTTTTCCTCTCCTTCCTTCAGATCAACACCTTCTGCAGGATCTCCCCTTGCGCCAAGCTCTATCTCCTCTTACAGCTGCCTTTCCTCCCTTTCCACCGGCCACACTCCTGCATGACCCCACTCACATGCCACCTCTTTGGCCCAACCAAGCTGACTGTCCATTGCCTGGGGGAGCCCCGTGTCTGAGACTCTGGGACGGAGCTCTCTTCCCCACAAATGCACAGTAGCCTTCACCAAAACAGTAATGCAAAAATAAAAGTCTAGTGCTCTAACAACACGTGCAACCCAGATCCAGAAAGCTACCAAACAGGGAGAAGTCCCAGCATTCGGTGCCCCCTTCCATTCACCCCATAGGTGAGCCGGCCGGCAGCTCCTCTCAGCTGACATTCGCTCTTACTGCTGCTGACATTCGCCTCTTTGGTGCTCGAAGGCGTGGTCGAGTGTCAACGCTATTGACAGCTAAACTGTGTGCTCCCCTTTCTGTCCTGGGTGCCCTAAAACCAAATTCACTGCCACATTATGTGAACGATCTTATTTCAGCAGGCTAGACTCCTGATTGCAGTCGTTCACTTCCCAATGCCTCATTAATGTGTTCATCAGGACACTGTTTCTTAAGAAAGTTCCAATTGATATACCGAGTTACTCCCTTTGGATATTGGAGAAGTGTAAACTGTAGGTCGGTGGGTGGAAAACACCTGTTTCATGAAAATCAGGTAACAGCCTCCACCCACTCTTATCATTCTTTTGGATCCTCTTTCTGGATCCCAAGGGTAGAAGGTGTGCCCAGCGAACTGGGAGGGCTTCCGGAAAACCACGGCCATCCACGGCAGGACCTGGCCTCCCCACACCTTCCCTGTAGCTCTTACCTGATATTTTCACCGGACTCTGAAAGCTGGGTTGAATTTTATGTACGTTGTCATTTTTTAACACCTGATCCAAAGGAGATCTTTCAAAGAAGGTGAGCACAACTTCTGACCTGGAATACTGAGAATAAGTGCGTTAATGACTAAACTTGAATCCTCCCTGGAGGTGACCTCGTGTGAGGCGAACGCCCCTGCGCTGTTCAGATGCTCGGCAGGACAGTGTGGCTCGGGGGGCCACACTGATGAGGCTGCAGTCATGGCCCACCTTTCACTTACTAATGTTCCCACGTGGCAAAAATGCAAGGCCCCAGGGACGGACAGGATGGGGTGAATGGAAGCAATGGTGAGATTTTCTGAGCGCTTGGTATATGCCAGGGTTTCGCACACTTTCCCTTCACCATTTGATAGATTGTCAGTGTACTGACTTTCCCCATTTGCAGAGGAGGAAGTGGACCCCACGGGAGCGAAGTGGGCCCCAAGTCCACCCAGGGTCTCAAACACCACTCCACACAAAGCTTGCCAACTTCATTTAAAGGCCATCTGCCAATGTGGATGCTAACACTCTCCTTGGCTCCCATGCACCTTCTTCCAAAACACCCTCTGCAAGACCGGTGGGCTTCTGAGCGGAGGCAAGAGAGCAAAGACCATGGCAGTGGACAGACCATGTCTCTTCCTACTCAGCACCTCCTTGGCCCCTTACTTCCACTTCTTACCAAGGAGAAAACAATGGAGCCGAAGGAGCCCACAAAAGTCTTCCTTTCCCCTGGTTGTATCTGCCCCTCCCCAAGGCCTGATACGTCCAGGGAGGGAGCAAGCAAGTAAGTGAGCAAGTGCATTGGTTATCTGGAAGCTGGCAGGATGCATTCCGAGCTCCCACCCCCAGCCCTGAGCAGATCGTACTTACTTTGCACGGCATGCTTATGATGGTCTTTAGCAACTTCTCCACCTCATTAAGCCTGGTCTCTATATCGTGGGCATCCTTTATGGCCACCAGTCCTAGAATTGAGACAGAAAGCCTAAAGTCAAAAAAACAAAAACAAAAACAGAACCCAGACCAGGAAATGTGCTCCTAAACTAAACACAGAACAACAGCTATCCCATGACAAGGAGGCCACAGCCCAGCGTTCCCCCTCCCCCTAAGATGTCTGGGAGTATTTATTCAGCCCTACTCTGAAAGCCCTGCTCTCAACTCATTTATTTTTTTATTTTATTTTTTAAAGATTTTATTTATTTATTTGACAGAGAGAGACACAGCGAGAGAGGGAACAAGCAGGGGCAGTGGGGGAGGGAGAAGCGGGCTCCCCGCCGAGCAGGGAGCCCGATGCGGGGCTCGATCCCAGGACCCCGGGATCGTGACCCGAGCTGAAGGCAGACGCCCAACGACCGAGCCACCCAGGTGCCCCTCTCAACCTCATTTTAAGTTTCAGTGACCCAGTGAATGATTTACATGTGTGCTAGGGTGGATGATGCCCCCCCACACACACAAAAGGAGAAGTCTGGCAGGCTGGGGACAGCGGAATGAGTGGGGAAGGCAGGTGTAAGCCAGGGATCAAAGTCCCCTCTGAATGGGACAGTCTGGGCCAGCCCCGTGAACAGCCTGGACAAGCCAGGGGAGGTGGCCCACACCTGCCCAGCCCCAACCACACAGTGGAAGGGCTTGCTCAGCTGGCCACAGCTCACCTCACCACAGAGCATATGTAAATGGAGCCCATATTTAGACGAGTCATTTAAATGCTTGGGTTTGGAAGGGGGAAAGTCAGATCTTCACCCAGAAAAAGAACCAAAGTGGGTATGACTCACGGCATTTCAGGAATCTGAACATCTACCCTCGTTACACATAACAGGGGCCCCGAGTGGCTGTTGGGAAGGAGAGACTTTTGTTTGCAAACTACGACAGCTGGTGGCCTGGAGCCCTGGGTGTGCTTCTGTCTCCCGTGAGCAGGAAAGAACCCGGGTCTCCTCGTTTCGGTTTCTACACATCGGCGTCCTAGGGATGCGGGAATGACATTCCCCAGACACTGGCCTCTTGTCCATACTTCATGCCACCCAGCATGACGGTCCCCACGAGCCACGACCAAACCAGGCGCTGGGGTCATCCCAGAACTATGATCAGTTGCTGAGTCTAAGGTTCTCAGTTCTGGCTTGGTTTGGTTTTGCAGGAGAAAGGCTTGGTTTTCAGGCAATTCATCGACTGAGCCTACAGAAGTCATCGAGTTAATTTCCTAAACTACATGATTGAACACAGTCCCTGGAACCAGGGGCAGCCCCAAACACAGGGCGAGGACATGTCTGAACGCCCACGCTGTCGCAGGGGGGATCCTTCAAGCAGCCTGAGTCCCGGCCAAGGCCAGGAATGGTTCTCCCAACTTCCTAAAAGCACAGGCCGCCTCGGGTGTCAGAGGGGCTTGTCTGGGCCTGTCCGCGGGCCCAGGTGGCCAGCCAGCAGCTGGTCAGGGGGCAGGAGCCCAAAGCGGCTGGCTGGGCTGTGGCTCACCTGCTGAGCAACCTGGGGCCTCTGTCCACATGGCCCAGGCACACACCCCAGCATGACACCCCAGCAGTCACCAGAGAAAGGGACCGGGCCTTCTCTACCTTCTCCCCTCTTCCTTGGGTTACCAGGCCCCACCACACTACCCTGCACATTCTGAAGAGCAGAGAAAAGAAAGGAAAGAGTGCCAGATGCTCAGGATGCTTTTTCCCCAGGCCCTGAATTCCTTGCTTGGAAATACACACACACACACGCGCGTGCGTGCATGCTTTGCACAAAAATGCTTTCATCTTCTGCTTGCTACAAGGGAGTCTACACAGGAAAGATGCCCAGTGCAAAACCCTCTGGAAAATTGTTTTTAAAGAGAGGACAATTAAATAAATCGTCCCCACCGAACGCTTCTTTATTCTAGGATGAACAAAACTATTATTCAAGTTCAACTTTCATTACCTCTAGAATACAAGTTTTAAATGAATCAAGTTGATGACACGGTGGTTGTATTTTTATATTCTGTAGGTACATCTGGAGGAAGATTAGCCTCTTAGATGATCAATGCATGCAGCATATGTATACCCATTTTATAGGATATAAATCATAACTGAACAATCTTAAGTTAGTAAATTTGTAATTCTTGCATTTTTGCCTTAGTGACATATTTTTGGGTACATCTTTGATTTAACTAATGTTCAGCCCACAGTTGGGTTTATAACCTCAATATATATAGTCAGATAAATACATTCTGCTCTATATTGATCTTTTTTTTTTTTTAGGATGGCTTGATTTAGCAAATAAAACAGGACACCAAGTTAAATATGAATTTCAGATAAGCAGTGAATAATGCAATAGTATGGATAGACTTATACTAAAAAATTATTCACCGTTTATCTGAAATGCAAACTTAACTTGGTGTTCTGTATTTTATCTGGCAGCCCTATCTTCCTGGTAGGGTATTCTATTTTCCAGAACAAAGTATAAAAAGGCTAGAAGTACCCTCCCTGATCGACCCCAGCCCACCTTATAACCAGCTCTGTGCCCTGAGACTCCCCATACCCTTCTGCCAACCTCAAAGGTCCACACTACCCAAACACAAACCCCTGCCCTCCCCACCCCTCCAGGCTCACAGGTGGGAACATCGCACTCATCCCTTAAGGGGTGGGCGCATGCCATCTGTTCTGTGAAGCCTTCCGCACATCCGAAGAGGGAACTCAAGCTGCCTCTGGTCTCCCAGAGAACTTTCCTGACCTCTGCAGTATTCACTGCTCAGCATTGTGACTGTTCCTGGGCCCGCAGATCTCCCCAAGCCCACCGTGTGCAAACCTGAGGGGAGCAGGTGTCTCTGTTCCTCTCACTGTTATTGTCAGCCAGCACAGGGCCTGACTCATGCAGGGGTTTCGATGTTTACTGGCTGTTTGTTGATTAATTAAAGTTGCAAAAGAGGGCACAGAAGTCAAGCATTAGTGATTTCCGTGGGTGTGCTCCATCTTGCCCCATGGGATAGTAACCCTAACTCATGCTTCTCAGCACCATGCTCAGCCAGCCCCCCACCAGAACCTGCTGCCAACCAGCTCGAGGTCACAGGCCTGACAGCCAAGTGGCATCGTGTGTCAGTCATCAGCCATGCCGGCTTGATTTTATTTGTGGAAGTGTGCAGAACCATACCGCTTCCTTTGACCTGTCTTTATGTTCCTGAACGCCAGCCAGATGGTACTCCTTGGAAATGTAAACATGCCCCCAAACAAAAGGAGGCTCTGGAAATTTAACCAGGCAAAGGAAGATGCCAGAATCCCTCGCTGCAAGAACAGAAATGACAGGTGACTGCTTTTTAGCTGGGTCATACTTTATCATTTGCTTCTCCATCCTGGCTTCTCGGGTGACAATCAAGCTGACAATGTGGATCAGCTTCCTTACGATGCTGTCCTCCTTTCTCTAAGGAGAGGCATCCACCAGGAGACAACCAGCACTGGCCTCTTCCCCAGCAGGGGCCTCAGCTAATCAAAGGCGGAGGGATTCAGGAAATGATGGATTCAGCTGAACGCTGTGAAACCCGCCTAACAGCAGCAGATACCTCAGCCACCACCACCAACCAGAGCTCAGAGCGCAGCTAGCCCCCCAACACCCCACACACGGGCATGAAAGAATCACTACCCTCCAAGTGGCTCCCTGCAGCCTAGCCTTTCCCTTCACTCTGGGGCCCCGGACATCACCCTTCTCAATGGTTTTAAAAGTGCCTCCCATCAAAAGATGGCTACCTTACATGCGTTAGGAAAATATTTTTAAGAAAGACAAACCCACAACGGCCACAGTGCAAATATAAACTAAATCTTCATTTTAAAATTTCATACGCACAGGGGTTCCTTCCTTCAGACTTCTCGGTTTCATAATGGGTGGAAAATTTAGACACCTACGGCGAGACCCAAAATGATTATAAATTCTCAAAACGTGACAGCGCTGAAAGGTGAAGTTGCGAACAGAACATGCACGTGGGACATTGTATTACTTTTCAGGGGCAGGTGGCAAGAACCGAGCTCATGAAGGACTGCTACCCCAAACAGATTATACGAGCTCACGAAGGACTGCTACCCCAAACAGATTATATGAGCTCATGAAGGACTGCTACCCCAAACAGATTATACGTACTGGGGTTTCCTTCTACCCTACCTGCTGTCTTTTTCCTTTGTGACCCAACAGCTTTGGTATTTAATGGCTGGTAAAGCTTCTTCAAATAGGAACTGTTGACAGTAAATAATACTTTTAAAACTTATTTTCAAAAATAGGCTTAAATACAATAACCTAAATACTTTTGGCTTTTATGTTCCAAATATTGTGGATGGAATGAGAATTGTGTGGGGAGCTTGTCTGACTCCGTTTTCCTATCTGTGATGGTAATAACAAAAACTGTAGGCTGGCAAATGGTTGTGATGCTGCACAGTTGAACAGAAAAACTAGCGCATCTATTGGTTATGAGACTGTCATTCCAGAAGTAGCCAGCAGGGGGTGCTAGCACTCTGTGGAACCAACTGGGTTTAGCGTAGAAGTAGACTCAGAAGACTTCACAGCCCCTGGAAATTTTTCTAATTTCTGATAAAGCATAATCACTAATATAACCTCCATTTGTAAAATTTCACTCTACCCAGTTTGTGATGTGGAAATTTTAACCAGATTAGCCTCAAACAAGTAAAGATTTGAATCTGAAAGACGGATAACACATGATTACATATCAATTACGGTGTGCTGATTTAAATATATTTGGGGGCCAAAAATCAGCCTAGAGCAGCCAGGGTGCCCGCCCTTTCTTTCTAAACTACTTTAGCATTGAAAATTGAGAAACTAAAATGTGATTCTGTCATTTTTAGAATTAGCTTTTTTTTTTTCTTTTTAAAGATTATTTATTTATTTGACAGAGAGAGGGAGCTCAAGCAGGGGGAGCGGCAGAGGGAGAGGGAGAAGCAGACTCCCTGCTGAGCAGGGAGCCAGACATGGGGCTCAATCCCAGGACCCTGGGATCATGACCTGAGCTGAAGGCAGATGCTTAACTTACTGAGCCACCCAGGTGCCCCCAGGATTAGCTTCTTTATGCAAACACAAACACCTGACTTATTCTTGGAACCGAAACTGAACATGCTGGAGTCAGCACAAAGACTTATCAGTGAGAACAAACTTAAACAAACCAGTTTCCTAACCTCAGAAACCCTGGGTCCAAAGTCCCACATTTTCAGTAAGTGGAAGCTTTGGGATGAACACCTCTGGTAACTGTGCCAGGCTTCCTCCATGGCTGGACTCTGGAGGTCGGAATCTAACCTGAGTGCCTTCTGCCATCATTCCTGAAATAAAGACAAGGTGCCTCTTGGATCAACTGGTAAGGAAGAATGTCCTTTTCAAAGCACATTAAGAAGTGCCCATTACCCCCAAGAACACATCTCTTAGAGGAGACTCACACAATAGTGCCCTAGGGAAATTTTCTGTAAAGCGAACTTTCAAATTGAGTCAAATAATAAATTAGGTTTAAAGATTTCCTTCTCCATTTAATAAATGTGTCCATCAGCACACCGTACAGCAAGGCAGATGGCTTGGGTGAGGCGAGGAATGCAGGGTCATCTTGCATGCATAAGAAATAGGTATTCTTTAAAGGTGGCCCGTAATAAGAATTTTAGAAGCAAAATATTTTAAATCTTCTAGGGAAATTTTCAATGCTGATTTCCTAAGTACCTGTTTTCTAAATAGGTAGCCGACATTCAAGAAGTGGAAAGTAAGAAATGATGTGCTTGAGAGCATAAGGGAGCTGGTTCTTCAGTGCACACATAAGTGTCCCAGTGGGAGTCCTAACTCCCAGGGAGCCCGTGGTTCCTCTACTCTAGGCAGGTCTCCCCGTTCCATGTGTGGGGTGTCACGTAGCATTTCTGGAAGGACAGAAAGCCCGTTTCCCCCTCGCTCCCGGCGAGGTTCACCCTCCCACCTTCCCTGCATTAGGCTGCCCACTTTGGCGATGCTCACACCCAGCTGTAAAAGGTGGGAGCTGCTGGGTATTAATTTCTCCTCTGCATCTTTCCGAGAATGAAAAGCAGGGCAGAGAAAAGAGCAGGAGGACATAGAAGAGGCAGAGAAGAAACAGCACTTCCCAGAGGATCCAAGAAGGGGCTCAGAGGAGAAGATCCTCCTTTCTCTGCTTCTTCCTGCACCTACGAGGTGCCCCTTGAATGATGTGTTCTTTAATCAGCAGGAGAGAAAAGAGTGCCAGACTCCAACATACTGCCCTTCCCCACTCCCTCCTTTCCTGAGCCTCTTCATTATCCTCTCCCAATAAAAGCACAATTCCCTTACTGAACTTCCCACTTAATGCATTTCAGAAGCCACTCCCACAGCTAGTCTGTCCTGGAACATCAAAGGTATTTAGGGCACACCATCACCTGCTAGGCTTGCAAAACAGGAAGCACGCATTCACCCACTCATCCTAAACTACCCAGTGGCTCCCACTCAGTGCCGGGCACCCTATCGCGTGGTGGGGGGGACGGGGCTGGAAAGACAGATGGACCCCGGGCTCCCCAAGAGCTTTCCCGCTAGCCAGGGCAAACACTGACCACAAAGAGCAGGGTGTCACCTGGGGGGCCAGGAAGACTCACAGCAGGGGGACCACCCTCGCCAGGGTCAGAGGTCTGAAGGGTGAGCAGATACAGGGGCCCAGGGAGGGAGGAGAGGAGCAGGGAGTGGGGTCAGGAAGTGTGGAGGCCCTAAGGAGGCCCGACAAACTACATTAAGGGGTTTACCCACAGTGGGCACTGGGGAGTCTTGGCTTCCCATGTAGGCTCTGCTCACAGGAACTCTACCCACATGGCAGTTGTATTTCTTCGAGTAATATATATATAGTCACCCTAAGCTTCCACAGTAATCTCTGCCTTGTGAAATTGCCCCCTGGAGCACAGTCCCCAAACCTGACCCCTGCCAAGCACCAAATTCTAGTTTCTGGATCGGCAAAGCCACAGGCCTCGTCCGCAGGGTCCCACTGAGGTATGTAACTGTGGTGGCCCCCTTTGTGGGCTCCCTCTTTTAGCCTGGGCAGGGGCCGTCACCATTCCTGCCTCCTAGGGACCCGAGGATGGGGTGGGGGGGTTCCCCGGGGAGAGGATGCGGTCAGGAGCAGCAGGTGGACGACTCTCGGTGAGGATGCTGTGTGTCCAAGAGCAAAGCGCAGAAGCTCTAGGGACCCGTGCTGAGTCCAAAGCCCGCAGCTCTCAGGTCTCAGGTGTCCAGCCTGGTTCTGTGACTGTCAGAGCTTGGGCCCTCCAGCAGCTCTGCTGGGATATCATCATACGATTTCATCAATCAGGCACCTGGGACTTGGGGAGCTAAGCTGAAGTCACTGCACAGTAGCAGGGGACAGAGCAGGCCTCTGTGTGCTTCCAGAGCCTTCCACCACTCAGCCTGAGCCTCCCACACGGGGACCGTGAGATATCCCCAGGGGAGTCACTATGACCCTGACCCCTCCCACCTGGCCCCGGTGTCCCCAGGTGAGTCCCCAGTCTTGCAGGGCCTGGAGGATTTTCTCCCGCAGGAAGCAGGATGGGCTTCTGCTGGGATTAAGATACTTTTTGTAAAAGTTTTAATCACATGTTATTCCTCCCCTCCTCCCTCTCTACCCTCTGTCCAATTACTGCTCATCAGATTTTTCCTGCTGATTCTAAGTTACGTATTGGCAAAGGGTGATTAAGATGTTTTGTTCTTACAACAAATATGAAAGCTTGCCAGTATAAATTAGCCGCAGAGCTAGGTGGCTCCTTTCACGGTCATGACTCGATTTGGGGGGCGGGTGAGGAGGGCGGCCTGGAGGTGTCTGTCTGGAGAATCGCATCATCCAGCACGTGGGTCTGTCCTCTTATCACTGAAGAGAGGCCATAGTCGGGCTAGTCGGGCCAGCAAAGAATGGTGTACAGGCCCCTCTGCCCTGCTTCGTCCCCCCACCCTCACCCCTCAAGGGGAGGATGCAGATCAGGTCATCCTGGGAGCTTCTCAGCCTGTTCCAGGACATGGGGACCATTTTGTAGTGATGACAACCAAAAGTGTCCAGTGGATGCCTAGTGTCACCCAAGAAAGTAAAAGTGAACACAAATACCAATAAAAAGGGACTTCAGAGGACCAGCAACACCAACCACCGGTCCAGACGCGCTCCTCAGTTTACTGTTTCCGCACTCCCTCCCCAGGACGGCACAGAGGGGGCCCAGGGCAGCGGAGTCTACCGTGAGGCCACACGGGGCAAATGCATGTGGGGCTCATACTCACTACCAGTCTGTCCTCCCTGTCCCGAATCCCACCTCACTCCATGCTGAGCTTTGCTGAGAAGTGGCAAACTGATCAAACCCCCATTATTTCACTTGCGAGGCGCTGTCACCTTCCACTGGCTTTCAAATCTACCCTCTCCTTGACTCTTCACCACACAGGAACATCCTTCGCCTTTTGGAAAAGTGTTTGTAGAAACAGCAGAGACACATGAGGCCCAGACCTGTTTTAGAAGGGAAGGGGACCCGTGTCCCTGCAGGCCCGCCCGAGGGCAGCCAGGAGGCCACCAGGAGGCTCGAGAAGCAGGCCAAGTTTCTCCCCCGGAATTTGGAGGAAAGTAACCGTGACCTAGAAGCAAGCCACCTAACCACCTGTGTCAGTTTCTGGCTGGCTCCTTCTCTAGCTGAGAGGTGAGGTCGGGTCACCTGGGGTCCCCCGGCACAGTCCGAGATCTGATGGGATGAGATCACAGGACCAAGAACCAATTCAGCCATAGGGCCACTTGCAGAGAAAGGAGAAGGCCCCGGAGCACCAGGAAAGGAAATGGCAACAAAGCCCGGTGCACATTGGGGAAGCAAGATAAAACAGAAGGCAGAGAGAGGAGAGCAGGCTAAGTGGGGGCGGACACGGGGGTGTTGGACTGGGACGGCATGCTGCCCCCCGGGCCTGGGAAAAGCGCACGCACCACGGATCTAGAAGAGCTTCAAAAATACATCTGTGAATCAGAAATCCCCAAATCCCCGTGGGAAGTGAAAGCTACCCCTGTCCGAAGGGGCAGGATGCCCTAAAGTGAAGCACTGCAGGGGCTGGGGGGTGGGGAGCAGTGTCGGAGCAAAGGGCAGAGCCACACCCAGCAGGCAGGAACAGAGCTTCTCCCCTGCAGTCCATGTGAGAATCAGTGGGCAGGCTCAGGGCCTGGGAGCATGGTCTGGGCTGTGGGAGCTGGGCAAGCAAATCTGCGTCCAGCCCTTTCTGGTTCTCTCCTGGATGCCTTAACTCCGGTCCTCAGAATCTCAAATCTAAGCCCACACCATTTACGTGTATGCAGGTAGATTAATGTCCTTGGTGATAAAGGTGAACATGGACCTGGACGCTAGCAGCACGCCCAGGCCCTCAAAGACCCGACCTCATTTGGAGAAAATGCTAAAATACCACATTCAAGCTGGGGCCCTCCACCAGCCCTCCTGCAGGCTCCCCCACCCCTCCCAGTGAACGGCAAGTTCCACTTCTCAGGCTGAAAGCTGTAGCAGGCCCTGACCCTCCTTTACTCCCACATCGGGTCCCTCAGGAAATCTCCTGCCTCTCCCTGCCAGACACATCAGTGTTTGACCACTTCTCGCACTTGCTCTGCTGCACCTGGCCCCACAGCCTAGCACCTGTCCCTCATCTCACTGCCTCCGCCGTGTCCCCCTCCAGTCTTTCTCAGCACAGCAGCTCAGATCTGCCCAGTCCCTCCTCCGTGATCACCTACTCTCCACATCCTTCTCCCCGCTCCAGCCATGATGGCCTCCTCCTCCTCCCTCCTGGAAGCCACCAGTCCTATGCTGGCCTCAGGGCCTTTGCTCTTGCTCTTGTGCTGCCTAGAATGCTTGCTTCCCTAGGTATTGACAAAGTGGCTTGTTCCCTTCCTTCCTTCAGGTCTGGACTCAAAGGTCACTTCCTTTGAGACTTTCTGGAGAACCTCATCTGAAAGTTAACTCCTCCCCCTAGAAGTCATAGCCCCTTTCCTTGCTTACTTTTTTCCTTCTGAATGTTTATCACTATCTAACATATGATTTATTTATCTTTGTTTATGTTTGGACTTCTGCCAACCACAATATGAGAATCATGAGGGCAGGAATTTTGGGGGGTCTCTTTTGATCACTGCCGTGTCTCCACCACCTAGAACGATGCCTGGTACATAGCAAGCACCCAGCAGATACTCACTGCAAGAATGAATATGAAACCAAAATGTTGGATTTCACAGTAATCAAGAATCAAAGATCACCTGACTACTTGGGAAATAGGATCTCTTGCTGGAGTGGTGACCAGGATGGCTCAGACTTCACAAGGCCTGGAATTGGTGCTATTAAAAAAAAAAAATCAAAATAGTCAAAGAGCCCCAAACAGTCAGTCAGAGAGTCTGCATGTTTATGTTTTAATGTGTAAGAGATGTAAGAGACGGAACAGGCAGGAGACCCTGACCACGGTCAGGAAACCCAGACCACGTAAGTATTATGCGGAGGGAATTCTGGTTCAAGACTCAGCCCCACTGGTGTAGGGTGTAGAAAAACCAAAAGGAACCCCTTGGTCACTCAGAGATAATATCCACAGGAAGCAGCTGTCTCCATCTCTTTGGGTTGGGGCACCAGAAAGGATGGGTGAGTACCTCAGATCCAGAGGAAGAAGAGGGTGAGGTGGGAAGCCAAGACTCTAAGAAAAAAGGATGGAGGAGGACAGAAGCAGGACTAGTCCTGAGGTCAGCCTTGCCCAAGAGAAGGCCAGGAAGGTGAGTGAGCGAGGTCCCCCCACTCGTGCAGGGCCCGAAGCACCTTTAGACGTGTGTCACTGTGAAACATTCAAGGCCATGGACGGTCCCTGAGCCTAACACCACAGTGTGTGTGCCAAAGGGAAAGAAAACCACATTCTCTCCACATAAACACCCTCCCCCACTGCAAGACTTGAGGGACTAAGAAAAAGGGCTCAGCAACCCTTTAAAATCGGAGGGTGAGATGAACCATGAGAGACTATGGACTCCAAGAAACAAAATGAGGGTTCTAGAGAGGAGGGGTTGGGGGGATGGGTTAGCCTGGTGATGGGCATTAAGGAGGGCACGTTCTGCATGGAGCACTGGGTGTTATACGCAAACAATGAAGCGTGGAACACTACGTCAAAAACTAATGATGTATGGTGATGAACATAATATAATAAAATTAAATTAAATTTAAAAAAAAATGCCAGTGGGGGCTAAGGCTTTCATGCCCCGTGAGGGTGCTCAGTCAGACATTTATAAGAGCTCCCAGCCTGCTGCAGCACGAGCTCCGAAACCCAGATCTGCTCACAAAGCTTGTTAATAAAAGTAGAGGGCACAAATCTAACCCAGCCCAGAAGGATTTCAATAAATTTCAAGCGAGGGAATCTGATGGGGAATTATACCGAGGAAACCTGACATTTCCCATACAACACATGCATCCGCTTGCCTTTTGTATTTACAGTTTGTATATCCAGACAATCTTTTTATGCAAATAATAAATCCGCATGGAAGTCAGGTAGAATCTTCTCTTACGTTACTATTATGTATTTGATTCAGTGAACAATTTCCTGGACTTAAAAGAATCTAAGAAAGGAAAAGGGCTTCCCCTGGGATTCCACAACAAAACTCAAGGGGTGCCCTGGGGCAGCACCAGCTTGCCTCCATGCAGAAAATCAAGGACCGGGACAAAGAATTAAGGTCATCCCTTCCTCTGGCCCCATGGTCCCCCATCTACTCCCCTCCAGGGGGTGCTGGCCCAGCCCTCACAGAGGTCTCCGCTGAACAGGACTCCAGCCCAGGCAAAGGGGGCCAACAGTTCCAGTATAAAGCCCTTTCCACCCAATCACTGGTCCTCATCCTCAGCACCTCCCCACCCCCACCTCCACCAGCAGCAAGGCTAACACCCAGAACTAGTTTCTCCCTCCTTCAGATACTTGAGCAGCTCTCCTGTCCCTCTGAATCTTTTCTCCCTGCTAATCCCTCTCTTCCTAAACCTGTCTTCACTCTCTCTTCAGAGACTACACTTCAGGAACCCAGAACTGAGCCAGCACACTAGCATGAGCCATGAGCACAGGCGGGTCGGAGCCAGGGCGTGTGCAAGGCAGGTCGGGTGTCTCACACTCACCACCTTTCTGCTCCAGGCAAGTCTATTTCACTACCAGATCCCAGAGCTTCCCCACTGGCTACAACCCTTGCCTGGAGCCGCTGATGCTGAGGCTAACAGTAACAACTAGTATGTATGGAGGGCTTACTTACTATTACGAGACACTCTACTATGCATTTTAATCCTCACCAAAAAGAAAAAAAAAAGTAGGACTATTACTCTGTTACAGGGGAAGAGCCCAATTCCAGCCCATCTGCCTGCCTGGGGTCCCAGCTGAGCTGTGGCACCTGACCGGAGTGAGACCTGGCAAGGACAGGGAAGGGCATATGCCTCGGCCAGCCCTCAGGGGCTCTAATTTGTTAATGGCCAGCCTTATTCCAGAAACAATGTAACTCACTGAATTAAACATTGTTCCTTCATGCAAGCTTTCCTGGTTTGGGCATTCATTTGTTTAAAAACTACAACATACACACCCAAATAGCAAAGCCAAGGAAAACTGCTGCCATGCTTGAAATGACACTCAACTATCTCTGGAATGGCAATAAATGTGAGAATCTGGGGAGCAACGAGAAGCGTGAAAGGCAGGCCATCTCACTCAGGGCCTTCAAACTCGCTGGCTTTGGGAGCCTTTCCAAACGTTGTGTCTGCCAGAGGATGTGTCATGAGAACTGAGCTAATTATCCATATAATTCACACACTGGGGCGGGGGATCAGCAGGAGGAAGTAGAGGTTATCTTCAGACCTGAGGCAGACCAGCAGCTAAGGAGACTTGTTTGCGCCACCCTGGGCTTCAGCAGATGCCCCCCAAAGGTGCCACCAGGTCTGTTTAGAAGATTGTGGAAAGGAAGGCCTCTGGGTGAAGCGTGACCATTTTTTCCGAGCTGCAGGTGGTCACAGCCGAGTGGCGGGAGGGAAGAACTGCTCAGAGCCCTACAGACTTCCCGGGCCCCTTCTCCCCAGCCTTCTCCCGCTCCTCCCCCTTCTGGGCTCAACTTCAGCCTCTCTCACGCGCTTCCTTCCCTCTTCCAGCCGCCTCTCCTCCTGGCCTCCTAAGAGCAGCCGGTGGGATGGGCGTCAGCCTGGAGTAGGAAATGGGAAGCCACAGCGGTTCTCTGAGAACTCGAGTCCCCAGGAGCCTGCGCAGTCACAGGGCCAGGGAGGAGACGGGCCGCAGTTCATCAAACCCCAATGCAGTCCCACCCTAGGGGTGGGGACCTGGGCTCTCTCCCCTGCCGTCGGCAGCAGGGAGGCCCCTCCGGACGAGTGACAGAAGGCTGCGTGGCACCTCGGACTCGGGCTCCTCTGTCGCGGGAGACCAGAGGCGCAGCCCCTTCCAGCGGAGCACTCCGAGGGGGGAGGCTGCCAGACAAGACGCGACCCCAATCGGACACTGTTCTTAACTCTTCCCAAACATTTCACCAGCCCTCTCCTGTCGCTCTCGGGGCGGGGCAGGGGTCACAGCCGGCCCTCCCGAGGGTGAGGAGGGAGGGAGGGAGGCCGCCACTCCGGAGCAGGGGCTGGGTTGAGAGACCTGGGGGTCACCCCGACACTGGTCGCTGTACTGGTACTGGTCAGTGGCTCGTCCTTGGGGACAGTCGGGGCGCCCGTCTTGCCCATCTCCGCCTGGAGGGCCTCAGGGCTCCAAGAGCTGGCTCTTCGTCCTCCGACCACTGCCGCCCTGGGCGCCCTTCATTTGGGGGCGCAGATCTAAGCGTCCCCCGTCCCGTGCCAGGGACGGAGGGGAAAGCCGCAATCTCGGCTTCAGTAACTGCCCCTCCAGCCTGCATTGCACTGTAAAACGACCTCGCAACCACATCTCCCCGTAAGACTCCATCCGAGGCGCCCCCCCGTCTTCCCCCCCCCGGTGCCCGCGGCCCCCGAACCTTGCCGCAGCGGCACGCGCGCTAGCTCCGGCCGGTCCTCGGGGAAGGCGTCGCGGAGGCGCTGCCACAGGCGGCCGAGGTCCGCGAAGCTGCGGTGCAGGTAGAGCACGCTGCGGTCCGACCACTCCGTGCGGATCTCGAAGAACTCCTCCTCGTCGCCGCGCCGGCTGACGATGAGCCTGCGGATGCCGTTCACCCAGCAGCCGCGCACGAACATGTTCACAAGCGAGGTGCCCTCAAACACCGCCGAGGCCATGCCGCGGGCCGCGCATGCCCCCGCCTCCGGGGGCGCCTTCGGCCCCCGCCCGCTCTCCCGCCCGCTCGCCGGGCCGGGGGTCTGCCTGAGGTCTGCCGGGAGCCGGGATCGGGCCGGGATCTGTCCCGGGCCGGGGTGCGTCCGACGTCTCCGGGGCCGGGATCGGGCCGCCGCCGTGTGCCTGCGGTCTGCCCGGGACCGGGGTCTCTCCGTCGTCAGGGTCCGTCCGAGGTCTGTCGGGAGCCGGGAGCCGGGACCCGGCCGGGGTCTGCCTGCGGTCTGCCCGGGGCCGGGATCCGGCCGGAGTCCGCCGGGAGCCGCGGTCCGTCCGAGGTCTGTCCGGAGCCGGGGTCCGTCTGGCGGCGTCAAGGACCGGAGTCCGTCGTGACCCGGGTCTGTCCGGGGTCCGCCCCCGGCCTCCGCGCGCACTCGCGGGGAAGCGCGGCGACAAGTCGGTCGGGCCGGGCCAAGCTGTGTCTTTATAAGGCACTTCCCATCGCGGGCGGCGCGGTCGTCGACGTCGAGGCCGCCACCGCCGCCGCCTTCCTCCCTCCTCCGGGTGAGCGGACGCGCCGCGGGCTGCGAGCGGAGGGGGTGGCCTGGCCCGCCGCGCCCCGCGCCGCCCACGCGAAGCCCGCGCTGCTGGGGCAGCCGGCACCCCCGGCCGCCGGGAGCCGGCCCGAAACCCGAGCGCCGGGCCCCGCC
>NC_058410.1:122960897-122981220 GCF_002201575.2 Neomonachus schauinslandi
CCCAGACCGCCCCAGCCGCTTCCTTCCCCTCCCGGCCCCAGAGCCGCCGGCCGGTGACTGGACGAGGAGCTGGGAAGGGAGGGCGGGGCGAGCCTGCGCTCCCGGGGTTCTCGGGGCAGACTTTCTTCTCTTCCGTTTCTCGCTTCTCCGCAACGCTCGGCCTGGGGGCTGCGCGCCCTGCCCCGCCGGCGACAGCGAAGGAAACTGCACGGGGGTCGGGGCCGGGGACCGGGGCCGGGGACCGGGGCTGGGCGGAGCGCGAGGGAGGCTGCGGTGCGGGAGGGTCCGGACGCGCCGGGCGTCGGGACAGTTGCTCTCGCCCTAATCTCTGCACCGTCGCCCACCCACCCCGGCTTGGGCCGGGGGCATGGGCTGGGCACCGAGGTCCGCTCGTCCCGCGTTCGCCCCGCGCTCAGCGTCCCCTCTCCGCCCGGTGTCCGCTCCCTGCCCCGCGTCCCCTCCCCCCGCCCCCCCGCGCATTCCAGTCGTGCCACACACAGCCCGGACACCCGCTGCAGACAGACCGGGACGCGGCGGGACACACAGGGAACGGGCGTCCATTAGGACTTGGCCAGCCAAACAGGCGGTGGCCCTCCAATAGGAGAGGGGATTCCCCCTCCCCCCTCCCCCTGCCAGGAAGTGGGACAAACCTTGGTGGGAAAGAGCCCCCCCCGGAGTGAGCTGGGGCCCTTTGTGAGTCTGGGATTTCGCAAGTCGAACTGGGGAAACTGCCCACCTTGGAAACTGGGATTTATAGCAGCCGTGATTCACAGCCTATTTTTTAGGCTGTTCCTAATTGGAAGATAATTTCAAGCGATAATTTAAGAATTGGAAGTTCCAGAAGTGTCTCCTGTGACCTCACATCGCCCTAGGCAGGGGTGGGAGAGCCAGGGCTAGGCCCCCTTCAGCGCCTTGCAGAGTTCTAGAAAGCACAGAGAGCCCACCTAGGGCACAGAAACGTTAGAGGTTGAGGGCAGGTTGCTGGTCACTTGACTCAATCCAGCCCAAGATATGTCCCCCTTCCCACCTCCCCCCATTCCCGCCCCCCCTCCGCTTCCCATCACCGCCACCAGGTTTTATTCAGACTGCTCCAGCGACTTGAGGTATTCTATCTTCACGGTTCACCATCTAGGTTTATCTTTATCTCCTGTGCTAGTCTTGGTCCCCGTTTGCTGTGTAAACTGGGAGAAGAAGGACTTTTCGGCAATTTGGCATGCCCTGCCCCCACCGTGGTGGCAGTCAGTAAGTGTGGTGCGACTGATAGGCTGACCATGGGAGTCTGCCCTGTGCACCCAGGGGCCTGAGGGCAGAGGCTCAAGGAGCCACGCAGGGCTGCATTCCACCTTCCTCAACAAAGCCCCATTGAGGCCTCCCTCACAGCCACCCTCCCAGGACACACACCCTTTAGCTCTCCGGGCCACTGGGCTCAACAGCCATCACTAGGACTTTAAAGGCCAGAATTAAGGTGCTTTTACACATTCTGTAAAATCTTCCCTAGGAACAATCAGGTCTGGGGTCCCCCGTTGCCAAGGAGACCTAACTTTGTGAAACTGCCCCCTCAGTCTGTGCCAGGCATTCCTGGTCACCAAAGAGAAGAAAGTATTTTCCTATCAGTGGTGTTTGTTTGAAGAGACCCAGAAGGAGAGAAAACCAGATGCCCAAGTAGAAATAACAACTGCCCCAAAGCCACGAATAATTACAGAAATTCAGGTTAAAACACAATGAACTATTTTTCATCCATTGCATTGATACAGATTTCTAAAAATCTATTAAGAAAAATTATCCCAAATCTGAAAAGAAGGCCAAGAGGCTGGTCACCCCCTCTCAATGTATGTCCTTTCAAAGTTACCGGGCATTGTTTTAAAGCCCAAGGATTACTTAATTTTCTAGGAGAATGTACCATTGTTTGATGTTGCTATTTACTATTAATGAAAGGGTAAGACTCTGTAGGGTTATAAATTAACGTGTAGATTTGTGCTTCATGGAGATGCAAATAATTTTTGCACCAGAGATAACTTCACAGTTTATCATTTATTGCCCTGTAGGACATTAACCATTTTTATATCTAGTCTAGCAATCTTATTTTAATATATTTTAAGGATGATATAAACCTTTTTCACCAAATGGTCGTTGAGTCAGCTTTGTCATCTTACAAATTTTCACATTAATTAATGAGGGGAATAAAATTTCTGACACATGTTCATGCCATATTTGTAGAAACATTTGACAGTCACATTTAACTTTTGAAAATTATACTTGGACAAGTCTGACAACAACAAGAATTTTTGCAGGATTATGGACAGATTTTTGGATGCATCAGTTGGAGCAGGCTCTTTGGAAAGCAGTTTAGCAGTGGTTGTTAAAATTGAAAATGTGAATGACTTGTCACCCAACAACTGCTAGGATTCAATCCTAGAGAAGCATTTCCACATAAGCACTGACAGAAAGGTACCAAGACACTCATCATTGCAGTGTTTGTCACAGTAAGACATTGGAAAGAACTTCAATGTTCATCAAAAGTGGGGTGAATAAATTAGTGACACAACAGAATACTATATAGCTGTGAAAAATGGATCAGTTATAAAAGTATGGATAGATCTCAGAAACAAGATGACTGATGGGTATAGCATAGGAATAAAGATATATATGTAATAAAACAGTACTAAATTTGGAAAGATATCTGCCAAATTCATAAAGGTAACCTTTGGGGTGATGAATGAGTCCAGATGCGAGGGTGTCAAGAACATTTATCTATAATGTTCTTATATACATTTCTGAATTACATGAATGTGCACACTGTGTAATTTTTAAAAAGGACATGGGTGCTGTGGGAGGCTGGAAGTCCATAGCCAGAGTGCTCCTGAGTGCTCACTTCTGGGTGGTGGGAATAATCGCTAATAAGATTTCCTTCTTTAAAAAAAAAAAAAAAGATTTTATTTATTTATTTATTTAAGAGGGAGAGAGAGCACGGGGGGGGGGGGGGGGGGGGCAAAGGGAGAGGGGGAAGCAGATTCCCCACTGAGCAGGGAGCCCAACCCAGGACTCGATGCCAGGACCCTGAGATCATGACCTGAGCCAAACGTAGATGCTTAACCGACTGAGCCACCCAGGCGCCCCGAGATTTCCTTCTTAGTATTTCTCTGTTACTTAAATATTATCTAATGATGATGATGAAAAAAATCTCAGAAACAAGTACCAAAACTTCTGACTCCTGGTCCTGCCCAGCCCCTGACGAACTCCAGCTGTTGAATCTCAAACTGCTCACTTGAACTTTCTTGTCCTGGACTTTCCTTTCTGTGAATTAGGAATTGTAAACAAGAACTTTGAAAAGCCCATGTCTGCCACAAGGACAAATAACGTGGTAGATGGCAGAAAGTGTGTCGTGGACACCATTGCGGGCCTGTGGGTTATAAACGTGAGGACCAGACACAGAGGAGGAGGAGCGGTTTCAGGCTGTAAATGAAGCTGAGTAGCCCTCTCAGGGCCTGTGCTGACGTGATAGAATGTGAAACGGAGAACGAAGAGGAGCTCTTGGGTTCACCTGCACATCTTCCCAGCCTGGTGCAGAGTTACACAGGTACAAGAGAGGGAGAGCCGTGGTGTAGGTGAGAGCCTGGGAAACCTGATACGTCCATCCGATTGATAAGAGTCAATAAAATTCAAGGCCTTTACTTTTGAAGTGATGTTTGTTTCTCTGTTTCTCTTCTTTTTTTTTTTCTTAAGATTTTATTTATTTGAGAAGGAGAGAGAGAGAGAGCGCGCACACAAGCAGGGGGGAGGGGCAGAAGGAGAGGGAGAAGCTCCTCCCAGCTGAGTAGGGAGCCCGACTCCGGACTCAATCCCGGAACCCTGGGATCATGACCTGAGCCGAAGGCAGACGCTTAACCGACTGAGTCACCCAGGTACCTCTCTGTTTCTCTTCTGCATTTGCTTTGTTTTGGCTTGTTGTTGTTGTTGTTTTGTTTTGCTTTGTTTTAAGTTCTATCCTTTCTAGACCTCACCGTTAACAGAAAAACTGTGCAGAGGTTGGTAGCAACTTCTCTGGGTGGCCCTCTGTGTCACACTCCTGCATCCAACAACACCATAGGAAGCTGGGGGCTCACGCCAGAAAGTGAGATGGGGATGGGGGAGGCAGTCCTGGCCCCAGGGCAGCCCTAACCCCACAGGTTCCACCATGTCTAACCCCCCCTCCTAACACTCTACATCCACCAGTATGCAAAATCACAGCTAAAGAGTCTTTTTTCATCACTGCTGCTTGGGATGCCTTTGATAAACTGTTCACATCAGCACCAGGATTTACTTTTCAGTTTCACCTCCCCAGTTCCAGACACGGTAAGGAAATTTGGGGAGCATCCTGCAGACCATAGCTCTTCTCTGTTTTTCTTCTAAAGAAGAGCAGTGGGAGCGCCTACAGCTCTGAACATTTGCAGTACATTAACTGATCTGATCCTCCCAACAGCCCCCAGCGATAGGGGGTGGGGAGGATAATGGTCCCTTGGCCAATGAGGAAACTGAAGGCTCCAAGAGGATCTAAAGTGGTGCCAACCCATAGCTAGCCCCAAACTGAGGGTCTCCCTTGCTCATCCCACCAGCCTCTGTCTGGCCTTGATCCATCCACATTGGCTTGCCTTCACCATCTCCAAGTGCCAGGCGCCTCTCCCCAGCGCCCACTCACAGGCCCGACAGGACTTCCCCATGCCCTCCACCACCTGCCTTGGCCTGCTGATTCCCACTCACCCTTTCAACCAGTGCTTCTCAAACCTAATGTGCCTATGAATCCCCGGGGAGCTTGTTGAGAAGCAGATCTTGATTCATTAGGTCTGGATGGGCCTGAGAGTCTGCATCTCTGACAACTGCCCAGGAGATGCCAGTGTTCACCGTCCGCAGGCCCTTCCGGGTAGCAAGCCTAATTCTAGCATAAACCAGACAAAGTGAGTCTGGGAAATGTCAGGAGACACCGTTGTACAATTTCATAATGCCTGCCTTGATTCCTAATCGTAACTAAATGTTAGTCCTGTTTTCCTGGAGAGAATGTAATCTCCCTGGGGACAGGGACGAAATATAACTGTCTCATTCATATTTGCGTACCCAATGCCCAGCACAGGGCCTGGCACCTGAGGAATGCTCACTCAATACCTGTGGAATGACTGAGTGAGCCAGAGAGCCAACACCGTTCTTCCCACCAAAATGCCATCCCTTGATTTCTGACAATTAGACATTTGGGAAGTGTCATCATGTATCATCAAACCCCGGGCATCGAACCATTTTAAAAAGGGACAGACCAAATTGTTCATGATGACAATCTCTCAGGAATGGGATTTTATTTTCTTGTGTGCACTTTTATGTTTTCCAGATTTCATGCAGCAATCAGGCATAACTTCAGTAAATCGAAGGTCATTTAAAAGTTCAAGTTCATCTAAGCAGATTCTTTCTTGTACTGTGTACGTGGTCACCTCTCCTTTGTCACTGCAGACACTCAGCTAGCTGTGTTCCTAGTGTATCCATTTCCTGACTACGAAGGAAGGTCAGACTGCAGATGAGTACTGGGAGGCTTGCTCAGGCCTCAAATCTCTCTGAATCTGTCTTTTTATCCATATAGTCCCTCTCATCCTTGTTACCCCCAAGGGATCTTAATCTTATTAGTAGAGTGGTGAAGGAAAAAATTCTCCCTCTCTCTTTTGAGGTCTTCCAGCTGGACTAAGAATTAAAATTACATGAGCAAATTAGCAGAAGAAAAACCCCCGACGTTGTATTAAATGTGCATGGAGGCCCAATAATAAAATTCTATTTTTGGGGTGCCTGGGTGACTCAGTTGGTTAAGTGACTGCCTTCGGCTCAGGTCGTGATCCTGGAGTCCCGGGATCGAGTCCCGCATCGGGCTCCCTGCTCAGCAGGGAGTCTGCTTCTCCCTCTGACCCTCCCTCCTCTCATGCTCTATCTCATTCTCCCTCTCAAATAAATAAAAAAATAAAAAAATAAAATAAAATTCTATTTTTGGGGTGCCTGGGTGGCTCAGTTGGTTAAGCGACTGCCTTCGGCTCAGGTCGTGATCCTGGAGTCCCGGGATCGAGTCCCGCATCGGGCTCCCTGCTCGGCAGGGAGTCTGCTTCTCCCTCTGACCCTCCCCCCTCTCATGTGCTCTCTCTCATTCTCTCTCTCTCAAATAAATAAAAAAATAAAAAAATAAAGTAAAATTCTATTTTTAGACAAAGAGACAATAAATCTGTGAGGAATTGACAAGACAAAGAAAACTTAACTTTGGGAGCTTTAATTAGTAAGAATTTTTTTTTTTTTAAGATTTATTTATTTGAGAGAGGGAGAGAGAGAGTGCTCACGAGTGGGGGGGAGGGGCAGAGGGAGAGGGAGAAGCAGACTCCCTGCTGAGCACAAAACCCGAGCTCAGTCCCAGGACCCCGGGATCATGACCTGAAATGAAGTCAGATGCTTAACTGACTGAGCCACCCAGGCGCCCCACAATCAGCAAGGCATTCTAAACAGAATTTGGGCTGGGCAGTAAATTAGTAAAACGTAACAAGTGTTCTTTATACAGTCTTCTCAGCCCTGAATTCCCTCTCTCTGGAGGTAAGGATGTCTCTTTACCTTCTGGTATAGGGAGGGTACATCTCCCATCGGAGATTTATTTCCTGCTTGCGGGGAGAGAGAGGAGGGTCTGAAAGTCTTCACACAGGCTGTCTGTTAAATAACTTTTACTTAAAATTGCACATTTTGGGCGCCTGGGTGGCTCAGTCGTTAAGCGTCTGCCTTCGGCTCAGGTCATGATCCCAGGGTCCTGGGATAGTGTCCCACATCGGGCTTCCTGCTTGGCAGGAAGCCTGCTTCTCCCTCTCCCACTCCCACTCCCCCTGCTTGTGTTCCTGCTCTCGCTCTCTCTCTCTCTGTCAAATAAATAAATAAAATCTTAAAAAAAAAAAAATCGTACATTTTGGGGTGGCCTGCCTTCAGCCCCTACACTGCTGACCTCAGC
Source organism: Neomonachus schauinslandi (assembly GCF_002201575.2). Classification (NCBI taxonomy): domain Eukaryota; kingdom Metazoa; phylum Chordata; class Mammalia; order Carnivora; family Phocidae; genus Neomonachus; species Neomonachus schauinslandi. The sequence goes on from NC_058410.1 coordinate 122,967,883, forward strand.
TTTGCTTTTACTGCCAAACTAAATATTGTGTCAAGCTATCCCTTTTCTGAGGATGGAATTTCTTTACTTCGAACCTAGATAACAGACTTCATTCATTGCTACTGCCAAGGTGCTTGCCTAAAGTTGCCATTTTTGAGCAGAACACTCTGAAAAATCAGTGAAAACCCAAGACTGTTTAAGACTATCAGCTTTTAGGGCTCCTGGGTGGCTCAGTCGGTTAAGCGGCTGCCTTCAGCTCAGGTCGTGATCCCCAGGTCCTGGGATCGAGCCCCGCATCGGGCTCCCTGTTTAGCAGGGGAGCCTGCTTCTCCCTCTCCTTCTGCCTGCCGCTTCCCCTGCTTGTGTGCTCTTTCTCTCTCTGTCAAATAAATAAAAATCTTAAAAAAAAAAAAAAAAAGACTATCAGCTTTTAGGGCACCTGAGTGTTTCGGTTAAGCATCTGCTTTTGGCTCAGGTCATGATCTCAGGGTCCTGGGACTGAGTCCTGAGTTGGGCTCTGTGCTCAGCGGGGAGCCTGCTTGTCTGCTTGTCCCTCTCCTTCTCCCTCTGCACCCCCGCCCCGGGCTCCTGCTCTCTCTTTCTCTCTCTCAAATAAATAAACAAAATCTTGGGGAAAAAAGGGGGGGGGCTATCAGCGTTAGTCACAGCACTAAATAATCCCATTAGTAAAGCCTGATGGAGTTCACACTTTTTAGTTACTGGCATTCAGTAAATATTCTTAGATGATAACCTGTGTGAGGTGATTCAGCAAATAGCCTGTGGACAGGCAAAATATTTGTACCTCTTCCCCCGACCCGCTCTGTTTTACCCAGTGGTACAAATGCATGAATATATGAGATGATTTAACATGATTTTCTGGTTTGAAGATAAATGCTGTTTTCACATTTATTAGCTCATTGAAACATCCACTCAAGCTGTTTTCTATAAGCTACCCTGAGCAGAATTAGTAAGCCAGTTTGTGGAAACTATACAGGAAACATAAGGAAAGTTTCAAGATCAAAGTGGGAATATTAATGGATGGACACTGTAGCCTGAGATACAGTGACTGCCCATAATATTTATATGAGGGCTATCTATTATATTAGGACAGATGTCAGGCCTCTCTGAATGGCTAGATTAAATAAAGGATCATGGTTACTACTAGGATTCTGTATTCTGAATAGAAATAAAATTTCCGTGCCTGAACTTTGTTCTTACAAAGTTTTGAGCCAACATCGCTGCTCATATTAACCAGCAATGTTAGCCCCAAACAGGTAATATAATTTTAAAATCTTTACTGTTTAGGTAGATAATATAGAGATATAGATATGTATTGTTTGAGTCCATGAAAGATTTAAGATGACTTGCCAAATTATATATACAATAAAAAAATGCATGAATTACAACTGAAAGCCTAAAAAAATATGGTAGAAGAGAAAAAGGAGCAAAGGAAATTTGTTACATAGATACACAGGCCACAGAACCTTATTCGGTTACCAAATATGGATTGTAAATGGCTTCCAATCTCGGAGTTAAACTCCAAAATGCAGCCTGTCCTCCAAGAGCCCTACAGGACATGCTGCATCACCCTATGCCCCCAGACCCCTACCCCCCAGCCCTGCAGCTTATCCCCTGCCATTCTCCCCCTCCCTCAGTCTGCTCCCCCACAGATAAGCCAGGCAGACCACTGCAGTCCTTCAGTTACTGCTGCTTGGGCATGAAGCTGCCCATGTCCTCCCCGAGGGCTCCCTCCCTCCCTGGTCTCTACCCAAATCTACCCCCTTATCCGAGGGGCCCGGCCCGGCCACCCTACCAAAAAAGCATGAGGCTTCCGCCCATCACTAGCCCCTTCCGGTGTTTTCTTTTTCTTCAGAGCACACCACATGATCTGTCCCCTCCCTGGCAGGTAAAACTTCTGAGAGCTATGGATGGCTAAGGTTCTGACTCTGGCCAGGGACAGAGTGCAGGCATTTTGTACATGAGAGAAGGTCCATCCTACTATCTGATGCTCAGTTGGTACTTTTTTTTTTTTTCAAAGCGCATGGATATGCTCTCAATCAACAGGACAGATTTCTTGGCTGGATCTGGTTAATCCTCATAACTGTGATGTCTCCAGAGCATTCCAGCTCTACATGGTTGTAGGGCAAGGAGAATCTGCCGCTAAAATTGCCTGTAGCCCAGAAGCTGCTTTACTGTGTGAACAAAAGAACGGTCAAGACCCCGGGGTTGTCTACCCTCGGGCTGGGCCGTGGTGATTTGCGTCTGGGAGAATTTCAAAGCAGCATGTAGTAATTGCTGCATGTCTGTACATACAGACAGATAACCAACATGGATTATCAGTGATCCCACCAGGCTGACTTCATTGTCAAATAAAAGATGCCTTCAAGTAATTGAGTTTGGAGTATGTTTACCACAAATGAGAATTTGGGTATTAGAACCGTCTCATAAGCCATGCTTTCTGCCAACAGCGTGAACCGAGTGTTGATAAGGTCACCTCTGGTACATCAAAACAAATCTCTCTAATGAGCATAAAGAATAAGTGTTAGACCATTGGAAAAAGACTATGCACAGGATATTAAATGGTATTCCAGAATTTTTGTTTATTCTCGTAAGTGTAATAATGGTATTTTGTAATGAAAATATCCTTGTTTTTAGGCTCTGCATGCCATAGTCCTTAGTAATGATGTGACATAATGTTAAGAATTAGCTTTCAGTTGGCTCCACAATAAATACATAAATGGATGGATAGATGAAGTGAATACAGCAAAATGTTAATAATTATTGAATCCAAGTAAAGGATTGCAGTGTTTATTACACTATTTTATTCTTTCAACTTTTTTGAATATTTGAAAATTTTCACAAGAAAAAATCGGAGAGGGAGAATATATTTTCATTTCTACTCCTTTATAGTACCTAGATAATCTAAATGTGATTTCAAATCAGTAAGTCATAAATTAACAAGAAGAGAGGGGAAAAGTCCTGTTTTCTTGCCTTCAGAAACCATTTATTTCTGCTGATATTCTCAAAGTGATATTAAGGCTCAGATTGTGTATAAGCATCAGTGGGCAAGGATTTTTATAAAGCACATTAAAATTAGTCCCAGAGTAGTTCCTATTCGCTGAGTTAAAAGTCAAGGAAAAAGCACAAACAATCCGGCATCTTGTGTGTAACTTACAGTTATGCATGAGGTGATGAAGAGAGTGGGGACAGCCATATTTCAACGCTCCTTAGTCCCGAGACACCCAGGCTTGTTGGGTGTCCTACACCACCATCACCGTAGGACACAAGAATCCTCCCCCCAAATTAAGTCCAGAATATTGCATTTTATACCCAAGTTCCCCAAGTTAGATATTCAACAGACTTTAATAGAATCATTTCACCTGCTAGCTAAAAGGGACTTTAACGATCATTTCACTGTAGTGAATGTTGATTGTACAATTATTAATGCTTCTGAGGGTAGAAATATTGCCCTGAATGCACCTGCATTAGTTGAATGACATAACAGAGAGACTCTAGATTGGTACTGGGTAAACATTTTCTTCTATGAGTGAATGAAAAGGAGATTGGGGCACTTTAGGCTCATTCAGGAAATTATGGGGAAAGAGTTGGGTCAAGTTTACTCCATTTGATATGTGCTCATATCTGTCTACCCAACACCTTGTCCATTTAGTGCCTTTTCAATCTAACACATCAGCCATGAGCCATGTAGGTGAGGTGAGCAAGGGCTCCTACTCAAGAAGAAGAGATCTTCTGAAAAGATTAGATTGACTCAATTTCCATAAATTTGATTAGAATGAGCAGGCATTTGTAATGGGGGTGATATTTTTCTACTCAACCTCACCCACATACAGGGCCTTGAATTTGTCCCCAGAGCATGGCTGAGTAACAAGGACCCACTCTCTGTTGGGGGGAATTATATGGCTCATGCCATTCAAGGGAGGAAATATGAAGCAATTCTGGGGCTCAGCAGATGTGTGGAGAGATGGGCATTCTGTCCATTGGCAGTGGGCCTGCAGGGGTCCATGAGGGTCCTGGCCCGATGAGGACAGGTAGAACAACTCCTTGCCACTCACCTCTGCAGGTGTGACTTGGCTTCCAGGCAGTAGCCTGTTGCTGCCTGCCAGGTGGTCCTCTCCACTCCCAATTTTTTTCCCACCCGTGGCCAAGAGCACTCCTGCCGCCATGTTCCCTGCCATACACCCCAGGCGACTTAGATTCCTCCTTTCCTTCCCTTCCAGGGCATAATCTCTTACTTCCTGCACCTCTGTGGCCTTCCTTTCGGAATCTCAAGAGCATCATTCTGGGGTGGGAAACCCTTGTTTATTTCTCTTTGCCTTCTCGACACAACAGTTCTAGCTTCTTGAGGGTTAGTCTAAGAAATGGGGGAAAATTTACATCAAGATAATGTTTGAAGACATCTTGCTGCAAATCAAGAGAGCTTTAAAGAGTCTCAGGTGACCTTCCTTTCTAAAGCAAATAATCACATGCTGATTTTCCTTTTGGCTTTTGTGCATATTCATCTTTTCATCCCCAGATTTGTTCAATGCAGGTATGGCCATATTGATGAAAGCCTCTGCTTTTTCCCTTCTCTCCTTCTCTCCATCTGGCCAGAATATGTACTTTCAAGTAGCAGTCCAAATTACTTAATTGTCTGCCCAGTCCAGGTATTTCAGCTAATTGTCAAATTTCTCCTATACATTATCCCATGACTGTGAAGACCTCACCAATGGGGCTTAAATTCTGCCCAGGCATAAAGGGCTCAGTGAACTGAAATCAGAAAAAAGCTCAGAGCAACACAGCACATGCTGGTGTCTTGGTTCAAGGAGTTGACTTTTATAGAAGTAAGTACATTTGTATTAGTTTTACAATGGATTGTTCTGGCACTTACCCAGACAGGAAAATAATGGAAGTTTCTTTTCCCAAGGGCTCTTTAACTCAAACATTCAAAATGACCTGGCTTCAGTTCGCCCAGAGCAGAAGTCATAAGACTGAAAAAACAAGTAAATAAATTTTTAAAGAGATGGGCAGAGCACTGCTTTCCAAAAAAACCTCCAATTCAGGCCAATGATTGAAAAGGAGCTAAGAATAGCTTCTGGAATGTTTGCTTCCTCCTTACTTAAATTTTTGTGAAGTTGTTATAACACTTATATTAAACTTCCAAGCAAGAAGAGCATGTATGTGTGGGAAGTATATGCTGGAGGGACTATCCACCACCAGCCCCCCAAATTACATACATTCCAAAGAACCAAGGCTAGCTCTGAAGACCAATTTTGGGCTACAGCTGTAGTTTAGAAGCTAAGCAATTGCAGACTACTCTGGTAGGTTTTGCTTTTTGTTAATAACCTATTTTCAAGTTCAGCAGACTGGCATCTCCTTTGATTCTGATTATACTCCTAAATCTCCAAGTTCAGTGTCAGCAGATAACAGTGTAATAGTAAGTGAGATTGTTTTCCTGGTTTGCTGGTGCACCAGCTGGCCCCCCGGGGGTTGCTGCGTGGGCATGCTTGGGGCAAATAACCAAGGGTTACAGGTTAACCACACATTTCACACCCATAACCACACCCTCCTGAAATGTAAGCACGGTCTAGTCTTCAGAGGCCTTTCTATAATTTTATATTCAATGGTAATAGCTCTTGGTGATTAATTTGGCTGCTTTTGGTCACTTCCAGGAAACGGGTTTTGACATGTCGTCAGTGTTTTTCGAACGGAGGGAAAATGGAGTTGAGGAGAGTGTTTTCAAATTAATTCCAATGAATTTAAGTCCCATGTTGAAGCAATGTGATTATTCCTTGAATGCAGCCACACACATATTGTTCCATTATTTATTATAACTATTTCATTCCGAAAAGGGTTTGAAGTGGCTTCCAACACCACGAATAAAAGAATGATATTAATAGCTAAGAATATTAGGTAGAAGCGGAGCATATCCGAATTATTTCACTTCCCTATTGCTCTGGCCGTTCATTTCGGTTCATGAGGTATAAGGGTGATTGTCCAGGGAAAAATGACTCTGAATCTGGTAATACCCTGTTCCAGTGAGAAGCTTCAGGAAGGCAAATAGGACTAAGTGTATTATTCAGGCCATTTTTTACACCATTTAACTGTCACATACAAATATAGAACTAAAAGCATTTTAATAAGGTGGGTAAAAATATTTATGCATATTCCAAATTATCCAAAATTAGATATTCTATTGTATAGGAAGCTTGCCCTGTCTTCTTGCAAGCTCAAATACCTCCTGCCTGCAAGGTTTATTCCTTAATAGCTGGACTTCTCCTCTGAACTGGTTCCGAGATGGGAGGCACTTCCCGGAACCCTTATATCAAAGAAAGGATTAATACCTAATTCTTTTAGTGGGGGTAGTGAGCAGGAGAGAGGGAAAAGAGGGAGGGTCCTCCTGATCCAGTATGTGGTGGTCTCCTGGGTTCTTCAGTGGAACAACAAAATGGTGGAAAATCCTTAAGAATAAGTTTCTATGTGGATGTGGTATGAAGGAGCACACTTCCTAAGGAAATGAAACTTCTAAGTGTCTCTCTCACTTTATTGGTGATCTTAAGAGGAAGTTTTTTTGTTTGCTTGTTTGTTTTTCAGTTTGCTGGTTATAAATCCAGGTTCAAAACCTATGACTATTTACCCAATTAACCACTTATTTTTTTTTTTGCATGTATAAACTCCTTTCACTCTTCCAATTTAATTTCTTAAAATATATTCACCCAACCCTCTCCTCTCCCTGTGAAAGTCCCTCTTGGCCCACATTCCCATCCTTTTACCACTCATTCATTCCTTCATTCCACAGATTTTTTATTGCCAGGTGGAAAAGCAAGTGAGAAGAGCACCGATATGTGTGTGTGGAACTCTTCTGTATTTTTGGCTGCTTCTTTATGAAAGATCAACAATTCCTCTGGGCCCTGAGGAGTCACCAGGTGGTCAGGGTTTTCATTTGTACTTTTTCAATTGACATTTGTTAGCCTAAGAGATCATGAATTACTACCGGCTCTTGGGGACTGAGAGAAAAGAAAGTTGATTTTCTAGAAGCTGATCATCTGGTACCTCTGATAAGTTCATATATCAATTTTTAATTCCACCACTGTTTAATTTTCGGGAAGAAGAAATCTGTGCCATAATGTGAGCAATACCTGCCTCCTCCCTGACTCTAATCCATGTGAGCTCTTTAGGATGCTATTTTGAATTTAGTAGGTAGGTAGCTCTGCTCTCTCTACCTTCTATAGACTGCTACCTGGAAAATAAGTATTGGGATTTTTTTTTTCTACACTCCCCCAGCCATCAGACCGTTTACTTCTGCACCAATTTTCTCACTTATTTTAAGGTACACATGCTCTGTGGTAATGAGCTCACGTACAGATTGAGTTTACATTTTGAGAGGAGGCCCCTGGGTTAGACCTCTCTAGTAAATTTAAAACAGCACATTAGATTTGTCAATTTAATTGACAAATTAAATTTTTTATTTAAATAAATAAAATTTATTTTTAATAATAAATTAAATTAAATTAAATTAAATTTATTATTTAAATAAACAAAAAAATTTATTTCTTTATTTTATTTAAATTCAATTAGCCAACATATAGTACATCACTAGTTTCTGATGTTCTCATTTTCTCTTTATCACATTCACATACATATTTCTTGTCCTGAATTTCCTTAGCCTATGGACTAGGGGAAAAGCTCATCAACGAGAGAAGCTATGGATATGTAACTTAATGAATAGCAATGTCCCAAACTTCCCATTTCATTCTTCTGATGAAAAGAATTATCACCATGTGGCATACTTCTGCTGTAAGAATTTTTGATGAAATATGCTAATAATTTGTAGCTGTTAAGAGCGTTGTGTCTGAAAGGAAGGGAGAGATATGAACACACAATGAATTCTAACAATGGATCGAGAGTAGCCATGCCCAGCTGCAAGGGATAAAGATGAAAATAATCACTTCATTCTTTACCCTGCTTTTTTTTTTTAAAATATTTTATTTATTTATTTGAGAGAGAGAGAGCACAAGCAGTGGGAGGGAAGGGCAGAGGGAGAGGAAGAAGCAGAATCCCTGCTGAGGAGGGAGCCTGCTGCTGGTGGCGGGGCTCGATCCCAGGACCCTGAGATCATAACCCGAGCCAAAGGCAGCTGCTTAACCAACTGAGCCACCCAGGCACCTCTCAACTAATAATCATTTTTAAGAACTACCAAAGTCAGACACTGTCTAGGTTTTATTGTCAGGAACCATATGATATCCTTCACTTGATTTCCTGTCAAGCAAAGGATAATCCTTCATCATCTTAAATAATTCTTTCTAAAAATTATTTTTAAAAAGTTGATGCAGAAAGTGTAAAACAAAGTTAATACATGCAATGGTAAGAAAATTAAGCAGTGAAAAAGGGAACACATGGAAAGTAATTCCCTCTCTCTTCCCTGACCCCCCCTCCCCATCCCCAAATTTCTCCCACCTTAAGCAACCATTATCACTTGAATTGAGCTTCCTTCCAGAATATTCTATACCTACACAGCCACCTTTTTTTAAAAGATTTTTATTATTTATTTATTTATTTTATTTAAATTCAATTAGCCAACATATAGTACATCACTAGTTTCTGATGTAGTGTTCAATGATTCATCAGCTGTGTATGACACTCAGTTGTGTAAAAGACGTGCCCTCCTTAATGCCCATCATCCAGTTCCCCCCCCCCCCCCCCCACCTCCCTTTCTGCAACCCTGTTTTTCACTTTACTGCTTCAGGTCCTGTGCCTGTCAGCAGCCAGGTGGGGCTTCAACAACATGTGCCTTCCCAGAGCTATCCATGCTCTGCAGAGCCAGCCAGGGCCCAGAGATGAAACTTCCTCTTGGTGGGGGGGGGGGGGGGGGGGGGGGGGGGGGGGGGGGGAGCAATTCTGAACCCGCCACAGCTTTTCTTTGAGGAAAAGAAAGGTCTCAAGATAACTTTCTATTTTTTCATTACTTCCCAAACTAATACAGACACATTATATTTGCATAACATATTTTTGGTCCACTCCGGGACCCCATCTCCAGCTTCCTGAATATGTATTTTAGTCTGTGGGATCTGAGAGCTGAGTCTCTAATCTCATTACCAGCCCGTATGCTTCCAGTGAGTTAGTCTGCAGGCTTTAGAATAGGACCTCCAATTTGTAAGCCTAGCTAACAATTACATTTTCATCTCTGAAAGATGTTAAATAAAAGAATGCTTTGTGGTGAGAAATATATCAAAGATCTCAGCATACGCAGCCCCCACCTCCCAGCCTAGCTACTTTGCTTGTTCAGCAGAGGTGGGCGTTGTAAAACTCCCTTTCCAGAACCTTCATCTTCACCGGGAGAACCTTGCAGAAACTACTTTCAAAACACAGCATTGTTTAACCTCCTTCACCAAGATGCTCTAACTCGATTGCCCTGAAGAATCATTTCCAGGCTTGGAGACAGCGTTCAGCTATTGAATGAAATGGCATGGGGTCCCAGACTGATTATGAATAGACTGTCCACCCCTAAAAGAATAGGACAATGGACAAGTTACAGTTTCAAAAAATATAATAATAATTTTGCTGAGACAGGTCAAAGACAGTCAAAATCATTCTTCAAAGTCATTCCCCAGCCTCTCTTTGGCTTCTCTACTTAGGTTGGGGCTGCTTTGGGGCCAAATGCCTTGCCTGGATAATTTCTTTTAACCCTTGCCACAATCCTAGGAGGTTGGTTTTTTGTTTTTGTTTTTGTTTTTGTTTTTTTAATCTTCATCATCCAGGCGAGGAACATGAGGCAAGAGACTTTCCCGAGGTCCCACGGTAAGAGACAGTTCTGAGACAAGTAATTGGATCTGCTGGCTTTGCAATAACCTGCAGCTTTAATCCTCACCAAATCCTGGATCTATCCCTTCAATGTCTTCCTGCCTTCGCTCCAGCTTTCTAAGATCTTCCAGGGCAGGACCATGTGCAGATCTGGACGCCTTCTGCCAATTGTGTTCTGCCAGCTGACGCCTTTGCTTTTCTGGCTTCTTTTTGCCTCGAGAAACTGCTTTCTGACAAGATGGGTGTTTCCTGCACCAGGCTCGTCATCAGAATCATCTGGGGTGCATATAAAATAGAGGGGCCCCAGCATCTCTTGAAAGTTGATTTGTGGGTCTGGGGGTGGCGACCAGAAGTCTCTTTATTTGACAAGCTCCAGGATGATTTTAATAATCAAGTTGGAGAAAAGATGCCATTTCCCCAAAGTTTTTCACTCATGCAACTCCTTCTTTTTCTTTTTTTTTTTTTATTTTGGGGGCGAGAAGGAGGAGGGGTAGGGAGGGGCAGAGAGAGAAAGAGAATCTTAAACAGGAGCCAGACTCAGGGGCTCGATCCCACAACCCTGAGATCATGAGTTGAGCCAAAATCAGGAGAGGACACTTAACTGACGGAGCCACCCAGGCGCCCTGCACCTCTTTCTTATAATGTATAATCTGAAGACCTCTTTCAAAAATAAGAAAAATAATTTTATTATTTTTGCATGACTTTGACTAAAAGCTATTCTCATTTATTATCTTATTTTAGATCAATCTGACATCAAAGGTTGTCATAAAGTATTTCTAATGTAATAGTAATGCTCACAATTTATAAGGTGCATTTTATTTTTTTCACTTAATGAGTGGCTTGTGCTATTTAATATGCTTTCATTTTATATGAGAAAGTCATATGTCAACAATTTGTTGACAATTTTTTTTTTTTTACAGAGAGAGAGAGAGCACGCACAAGCGGGGGTGGGGCAGAGGGGGGAAGAGAGAGAGAATCTCAAGCAGATTCCACGCTCAGCACGGAGCCCAATGTAGGGCTCCATTTCACGACCCTGAAATCATGACCCAAGTGGAAATCAAGAGTTGGACACCCAACCAACTGAGCCACCCAGGCACCCTGACAGACTTAATTTTTAAAATGACCTGTTATATTGTATTTGGTTTGGGCAAACAACAAATATTAAAATGCAGCTTGAAAGTTAGTCATGTTATGGACATCAAAAGTAGAACATAAACTTTTTTTAAAAATCTTTTTCATATTTTGTTTCAAAATGATAAAAGAGAGGATGTTTTCTTTTTTTTTTTTTAGATTTTATTTATTTATTTGAGAGAGAGAAAGAGAACACGAGAGGCAGAGGGAGAAGCAGACTTCCCGCTGAGCAGGGAGCCCCATGTGGGACTCGATCCCAGGACCCTGAGATCATGACCTGAGCCGAAGGCAGACGCTTAACTGACTGAGCCACTCAGGTGCCCCAAGGTGTTTCTTTTGTTTTCTTTTCATAAATGGAAAAGCAATTGGGTAAAATAGTTCCTGTATTTTCTCTATTGGACAATGGTTTTGAGATACCAGAGACTGATGTCCTTTAAGAATTTTGATTCAATGAATGTGACTGGTAGAATTTTTGAGCCTTATTTAAGGAATGATTATGTCATAATGATTTTGAAATATTATTTTCTTCATACACTTGTATTTAAAAGTCAGTATTTCAAATACTTTATTTAACCAACGGCCCATTATGGGCGTGAATTTAGCAATGTCAAACTGAGATGAAGAATAATGTAAAATCTGGTGGCCGTCACAAGCACCAGCATGGCTAACTGTCCTCAGCAAACAGAGTGACAAAATCTGAACACTGCTTCCATGCTCCACCAGGTGGGCTCACTCCCCGAAGACTTAAAAATGCAAGTTGTTAGGTGGGAAAGGGAAAAATCTCTGAATAATTGCTTTATTTATTATTTTATTTTTTTTAAAGATCTGATTTATTTATTTAGACACAGAGAGCCTGAGCAGGGTGGAGGAGCAGAGGGAGAGAGAATCTCAAGCAGACTCTGCGCTCAGCATGGAGCCCAACGTGAGGCTCCATCTCAGGACCCTGAGCCAAAATCAAGAGCCTGTCGCTCAACCGACTGAGCCACCCAGGCGGCCCTCATGAATTATTTTTAAAATGAAAGTCGAAGCAGGTGCTGTCAGCACCTTCAACAGTAGGAACCCCACACGGTATAACACCAGTCGGGAGCTGAGAAACAAAGCTCTGTGGCCCTGGTACGTTAGCGAGGGTTCTCCATCCTGATCGCCCACCCCAGACCATCAACCAGAACCTTTGGTGGGAGCTTCCAGTGTCAGGACTGAGTGACTCAGGCGATTCAAATGTGTAGCCAGGGTTGAGAACCGTAGTTGCAAAGCGAAGGGATGAATCGGACACTATGACAAGCTTAGTAGGGGAAAAATATTTGGGGGCAAGTAGGTCTTTCTCGGATGTGATTTGCCATTATAGGATCCGAGCCATATCCACTAGACCTGCCCCTGCCTCAGTGTCTTCAAAGAGTCTACAGTGGGATGGATTGGCTTAAGGAGACCATACATCCCAAAAAAACCACTTTGCCTGAAGGATTTTGGAAACTTACCTTTTAAAGTTAACAAATTTGCAAATGCAGGCTCATGGAGGCTCACACCCACATCACTGAGCACCACCCTTGCCATGCTCCCTGCAACCCAGTATGAAAGTGCTCTCCAGATCCTCTTTCATTATAAGAGATCGCAGGGGATCCCCACTGGCTTGTGCCCTGCTGAGCACTGAGAACACACTGATGAAGAAGATGCGTCCTCCCCCCTCACCCCGCCCCCGGCCCCGTCTGCGGAAAACCCATCCACCTGGGGACAGATAAGCAAACGTGGGATTACAGCTAGTTGTGGTAGGAGATGTGATGGGCACCAGCAGTGAGCTGGTGGATCAGCATTTGAATCCTACAGAACCTCACCACTGCCTCCACTCCAAAACTTAAAACGACTTAAAACGACAGAGACCAGCATTTGGACAATTTCTCCTTCTTCATATACACATATATATTACATGTTTTATATTTCGCATTTCTACATGTGTGTATATGTGCAGAAGTGTATATATACGTATGTAGCTTTTGTTGTTGTCTACAGAACAGGTAAACAACTGCAAAATATTCCATTGAAAATTTTTTTCCACTGCAAGTGATGAGCTTATTCCAAATTGTCCCTAAATGTGTCATCTCTGGAGCAGGGGTCCAGTGGGAGAAAAGCTAGATAAGTAGGGGGGTTAACTGTGGGAAGCTTTGCAAGCCAGGCCGGACATTTCACTCTGGACATTATGAAGAGCTAACAGGAGTTTGTAAGTGTGTGTGTTTGTGTGTGTATGTGTGGTGTGTGCATGGTGGATGTGTGTGTATTAGATGTGTGTGTTACACGTGTGTATTTGTGTTGGGTGGGGTGTTGGGTGTATGTATGTGTTGGGTAGGTATGTTGGATGAATGTGTTAGAAGTGTGTGTGTTAGGTAGGGTGTGGGGTGAGTGTGTTGCGTGAGTGTTGGGTATGCGTGTTCAGGGTGT
>NC_058410.1:122981230-123056673 GCF_002201575.2 Neomonachus schauinslandi
AGTATGTGTGTTCAGGGTGTGTGTGTTAGGTGAGCGTGTTGGGTGTGAATGTGTTAGTTATGTGTGTTTTGAGTGAACGTGTTGAGTGTGTGTGTATTGGGTGAATGTGTTGGATGTGTGTGTTGGGTGGGTGGATACGCTGGGTGTGAGTGGTGTATGCATGTGTGTGCAAACACAGGCACATGTGTGTGAGTAGACTTATCCTGGTGGACACCTAGTCTCAGCATGTGGGAGGCATTGTTGGCGGACATTCTTTAGTCGTTTGTAAGCGGCATTGTCAAGGACAGTCTCTGGCTGGGGGCAGAGAGAGCTGGTGGGGGGGCTGTTGGGAAAGGGGCTGGGATAGGAAACATGGAAAAGGGATTGGTGTCAGAAGTTCACACTAACCAGATGTGGGGCCCCCGGAATGGATAACGTGGCTTTGAGCTGTGCTCCCGACCCTGATGGGGCCTCTAAAGGAGGTGGGGAGCACAGGAAGGAACTGGAGAGAAGCCTTAAGCTCATGTGTGGCTTGGCTGAGTTAGAGACACAGAACTTTCTTGCTCAGGGGACCACAAAACTCAGGATACCAGCTAGAATATTGTCGAAGAGAGAGGAATGGCAGGAGGAAATGTCTGGCCAGGGGCAGAAGGGGCGTTAGGTGAGGCGACAGACGTGGGCAGAATGGCTAGCTGTTCGAGCAGCGTGTCCCTGAGCTCTTGGGCCCGCTGTCTGGCCAGCTCTGTGTCCCAGGCAAGCACACTGTCCTTTGAATGTGGATGGAGATAGAAATGGCCAAGAAACTCTAAGGAGAAAATCGAAAGTTGCCCAAGTGTCCCCAAGAACCACCAATACAGAGCTGCGTGTTAAACAGCGCCCCCCGCCCCCAGGGTCCCTGTCAGAGGGCCTTCTGCGCGGTCCATACAAACCACCTGGAAGATGCATCCAGGCCACGGAGCAGTACTTGCAAGGGGCTCTTTCCTTCTCGATGTGATGCTGCCTTCTTAGTGTGAAGCAGCTGGTGGTGAAGTTTCTGGTCGAGGGCCTGTAGTGTGGCCCGTGTGAGGGGCAGGGAATGCCCGGGGGCCCTCCTCTCAACCGCATTCTGTTTCTTGCCATGTGCTGTTCCGTTCAACAGCGGGATTCAGGAGGGAGCCTTTCAAGTCAGTGCTTTTCTCCTCCAAATACATAGATCAATAGTGCCGATTGCCAGCAAAGCAGGAAGAAACAGTTTTCAGACACCCATAGGACCCGTCTCCACTACTGAAAGCTAGGCGAGAAAACGGCTTTTTTTGGTTTGTTGCTCTTTCCCACCACTAACATGTCATTTTCATGCAGCAGCTTGAAGTTCCTTCTAAGAAAACAAAATGAGATGAAATCAGCAAGGATGTGTAGATACACGCACGGCTAAATGCTGATAGACTGTCCGCCTGCCAAAGCGTAAGCTCATCTCATCCGAAGCCGCCTGCTCGAGATGAAAATATAGCCCCTTCTTTACCCAGAAAAGCAGTATGTGTTTAAGGGAACCCAGTTCAGCCTACAGTAAGTAATTTAAACTTTCATTCCCTCACTCATAGCTGAAATCCATGTCTACTTCTCAAACCATCTTCACATTAATTTGTTATTTTTATACAACATCGAGGCATGAACCTCTCAAAGTCTGGCAGGGTGTGTGTGTGTGTGTGTGTGTGTGTGTGTGTGGCTTATTCCTCATTCATCCAAGGGTACTTTCTCTCTCAGACTTTCCACAGCTATGGACGCCCACAGTCCTGCCCTGTTGAGCAAACTGAGGTCTGGATGAGCAATAGAAGACCTGGGAATGCGTCCTCCCATGGGCTGTGGCATTGATCACTGGGCACACTTGTCATTCCACTCACACCAGCAATAGCTCCCAGCCCCCCAACCCCCTTGGCTGTGTAGCAATTAGCATGAAAGGCCATATCGCGGCACCTGAAAAATTGCACTGATTCCTTGTCCTAATTAATCCTGAAACCTTTACTGTTCTCTGCTTCAAATCCTGCATGTCCGAACCAGCCTGAAGTTACTCAGGGTGTCTGTATTTGAAGGTAAACAGCGATGATCTCCTTCTTAAAATGCTAAGTATGCATCATTTCTGGGTTGCTGGGAAAAAAAAAAAAAGAAAACTTCCACTTGGATATTACCTGAAAAAATGCTGCATGTGTTCTAGGTGGACTCTCCGCAGGGTCGGCTCAAGACAGGACAGCAGTCTGCCCTTTGGCTGGGCTGGGGAGCTCCTCCCAACACTGATTCCAGACGGTCCTTGTCAGAGCTGTCCCAGGTGGGCGCTTGGCAGAAATCTTTCCAAAGCCATGTGCGATTCATTCCCCGTGGTCTTAGAGCCAAGAGCACTTTTGTGCCCCGGAGGCTGCCTCCCACTTTTACTTCTTGCCAGGGCCGTCATACCCTCCTCGTGGCATGCTCGAGTTCCGGAAACTCATCTGCCAGCACCCGGGGCCAAATTGCCATGAAGGGGCCCCGAGAGGCTCAGGCCAGCGTGTTCTGGACTTGTGGGTGTCCTGGCAGTCCTTAAATTCTCTTTTGTTTATTCTTACCTGAAGCTATCAACACAAATGGAATTTTAACCACGAAATATATAATCACAGGCAAGGTATGGGCATCTGAGGATCAGATGGGGCCCTTCTTGAGGACAGTTTCCAGAGGCTCTCTGCTGTGCTGGGGGTTACCCATTAGATGATGGGGAGATCTAGGGGTGCTGGGGGAGGGACCAGGGAGGCCAGAGTGCAGAAGGGGTCTCGGGGGGGTATGGCCTCCAGCGGATTATCAACAAGTCTGAAAGCCCTGCAGTGTTTTAACAAAATCACTATGGCCTTCTGGAACATGGTGGGACACTTCAGGCCTGCCTGCACATCAGGCCGTTGCCTTTACTCCCGACCCACTTCCATTAGAAATGGAATTGGATCCCATTAGAATCCAGGGGCTCCGCACAGTGATTGGAGATGAACGAATGTGCCCTTTCCTGTCCCCCGCCCGGACAGGGCACTCCTCACTCCCACAGCAGGCACTGAGTGCAGAGCAGAAGCCACGCTCATCAGGGTGGTGGCTGACCCTGAAGGGACTGCAGGCGGTGGGAAAAGAGACTGCACAGCTCCGAGCAGCAGGAACCCAGGGCTGGGTGATGGCCGCAGAAGCTTCCTGGAGGACATCCTCCCAAGAGGCCCTGGAGCGTGGGTGGGATCAGCAGGTGAGAAATGGAAGGCGGAGCGTTTCAGGGAAGCTGGATTTTCCCAGAGCGGAAAAAGTAAGGGGCACTTCGCAGAAGGGCTTAGAAATCCATAAACTTCGGGGGTGAGGTCGGTGGGTAGGGTGGGAACGGCGCTGAGGACTTGGGCTGGAGACAACTCAGGAACGGGTTGTGAGCATATAAGAGACTTTGTTTTCCAATATTTCATCATGATAAAATATACATAACATAAAATTTACTATCTTAACCTTTTTTTTTTTTTAAAGAGGGCAGAGGGAGGAGAAGGGGCAGAGGGAGAGGGAGAGAGAGAATCTCAGGCAGACTTCCCGCTGATCGTGGAGCCCGACTCAGGGCTCGATCTCATGACCCTGAGATCATGACCTAAGCTGAAACCAAGAGTAGGGTGGCTCAACCGACTGAGCCACCCAGGCCCCACCCCATACTATCTTAACCATTTTTAAGTGTACAGTTCAGTAGCCTTACATAAACTCATTTCATATGCAGCCCTCACCATATCCACCTCCAGAACGCTTTGCATCCTGTCAGACTGAAACTCTGACCCCGGTACATGTGGACTCCCCGTCCCCCGCCCCCAGCCCCTGGCAGCCACCCTCTACTTTCTGTCTCTATGAATCTGATGACTCCAGGGACCGCAGACAAGCGGACTCATACAATGTCAAACGTTTTGTGACTGGCTTATTTCATGCAGCGTAATGTCCTCAAAGCTCATCCGTGCTATAGCCTGTGTCAGACTTTCCTTCCTTTTTAAGGCGGAGTAATATTCCGTGGTATCTAGACCACATTTCATTTCCCATTCTTCCATCAGTGGACACCTGGGCTGTTGCCATGTTTTAGCCTTGTGAATGATGCTGCTGTGAACGTGGGGGTACACATGTCTGCTCCGGACCCTGCTCCCCATTCTTTTGGATATACACTCAGGAGTGGAGGTGCCGGATCAGATGATAATTCTACGCTTAATTTTTTGAGCAACCATCAAACCATGTCCCCCAGTGGCTGCAGCATCTCACGTTCCCACCAGCAGCACAAGGGTTCCAATTTCCCCACATCCTCGCCGACATGTGTTTCCTGGTTTTGGGGTTGTGGCCATCCTAACCAGTGTGAGGTGGTGCCTCATTTCAGTTCCAATCTGCATTTCCTTCATGATTAGGGTAGAGACTTTTGAACTCCTCCCCATTCTATTAATTACAAATATATAGGAGACTCCAAAGAGTAGTGGGGGTATCTAGATCCAGTGATTATTGGTATATTGAGTGTAAGCTATAGCCTCTATGACACCTCGCCCCTGAACACTTTGGCACGCATCATTCTACAACATTTGAACCTTGGCTCATTTGTAATGGAGGAATTGTCAAATGTTCTTCACTATTGCAGACAGAGGGTAAAAATAATGCAGCGGAGAGATGTTTGCAGCTGGAAAAGCAACGAAGAGCCCACCAAAATAGGTTGGACCAGAAATGCTGGGGGCTGCCAAAGGTCGGGTGCCCCAGAAGCAGACCCTGAGACAAGGATTCATGAGCAAGAGACCCATTGAGGCGGCAATCGCGGGGAGACCAGCCAGCGGTGGGGGAAGCGGGACAGGGACAGAGGTAGGACTCCAAACCCTGCATCTGTAGCAGGAAGCCTCACCCCCTGCCACAGTTGTGGGGTAGGCTTGGGTTTAGGGTGTGTGCAGTCTCAACTCCACATGAGCAAGCTTGGTGATCTAACTCTGGCACGGCAGGCAGGCTTGAAGGCCCTGGAGTTGGGGGGCGGGCAGGGTCCTCACATGGCTCGCTACCAGGGCCTCAGCTAGGCAGGGGCTGTGGGGAGAAGCAGAGCAGAGGACTGCACCGTGAGATCCCGGGAGACCTGGTGCCTACTGTGGAGGGCGAGGAGTGACATTCCGGTGTCCTGCCAGGGTGATGGGAAGCCAGGGGTGCCATTCTCTGAAGAAGATCAAAGGGAGAACAAGCAGGTTGGGGGAGAGAAAATGGTGATTGCAGGTTGGCATATGTTGATTTTGAGGTATCTGAGGACATTTGGGGGAAGTATGGATGCAGGGAGCTGGAGGCCAGTCTATAACTGAGGAGGGACATAGAGCCCTAAGTCCCTCACGATCAGACATAGGGGCCCATGGGATAGGATGCCTGTGGATTCTTGCTCCTCTGGGCAGGCAGGGGTTGGGCGGTTGGAGAACAGATAGCAGAGAGGCAGGGGCAGGTCACGTGCATTAGGGGGCTTTCTCCAGATGAAGTAATTAAGTGATGCAGCAATAACATCTGGCACTTACCAAGCCCTGACAACGCGCTCTGCACAGTGCAAGCGGAGCTGTGCGCACATTATCTGATTTTCTCTCCAAGAGATGCGTGTACTATTTTTATTCTAACTTGACAGAAGAGAAAACTGAGGCTTAGTGAGATCTGGCACTGAGATCAAGGTCGTAAAGCAAATAACGAATACAGCTTCGGCTTTAATTCCCCGGTTTTAAAAACGTTTCTTCAAGGAAGCATTCCTACAGTGGGAATGTGACCTGGGCATTCTCTAGCTGTTTCGTTGTACAGACAACTATTTAATGCTGATCACTCCTCGCCTGCCCACAAATGTCTCCTATTTCCTGTCATCCCGAGAGCTGAGCAAGCCTCCCTACAGCAAAGCAGAGAGTCTGTAAAAAGTCATTCATGGGGCTCCTGGGTGGCTCAGTCAGTTGGGCGTCCGACTCCTGATCTCGGCTCAGGTCATGATCTCAGGGTTGTGGGATGGAGCCCCACGTTGGGCTCCACGCTCAGCTTGGAGTCTGCTTGAGATTCTCTCTCCCCCTCTGCCCTTTCCCTTGCTTGCTTGCTCTCTCTCTCAAATAAATAAATAAATCTTTTTTAAAAAAGTCATCCATGGGGCCCCTGGGTGGCTCAGTCGTTAAGCGTCTGCCTTCGGCTCAGGTCATGATCCCGGGGTCCTGGGATCGAGCCCCAAGTCGGGCTCCCTGCTCAGCAGGAAGCCTGCTTCTCCCTCTCCCACTCCCCCTCTTGTGTTCCCTCTCTCACTATGTCTCTCTGTCAAATAAATAAAGTCTTTAAAAAAAAAGTGTTATCCATGAGGGCATTTTCTCAGCCCTTTTCATAATGTGAGGTGATCTGGGCCACCGTACCTTGTAAATTCTGAGAAGGGGCATTTTCACACATCTAAATGGGTCGGGGATACAACCTCTTCAGGACAAAGACACAGCAGGAAGCCTACCGCAGGGGACTTCTGTTGTAAATCATTTCCTGAGCTGAACAGAAGTGCTGGCTCATCCCCCCGGGAGGCGGCAGCTGACACTGCTGTGAACTCTTTATAAAGGTGTCGTCTCAAGAGGCAAGGTGGGGTAGCTCTTGTATCGCCCAGCAGATGTGTCGAAAGAAGAGTGTAGTGACCAGTAGGAGAAATGCACACATCATGAAGGTCTCAGGGGTGCTGTGCACACGTTGTCCTGACCAAACAAAGGCATGTTTTAATTTTGTTATTCTGCCAAAGGACATAGGGTGATGTGGCAGCAGGAAGTGACCGTACGTCTGGCGTGTCCAGATCAGCCCCAGTTTATGCCAGTTGTCCCAACTTGGAAAATACAGTATATTTTTTTCTCCCTTTTTGCTCTATATTAGGTTTCCCATGCTAACTGATTTCAGAGGAGGGACGGATTTCCTGTCCAAAGCCTCCAAGCGACCCTCTTCTTAGACTTGGAAAATAGCGGGTCAGATCAGTCTCCCAAGATGAGAACACCCATAGCCCTCACTTTGGGCTAACAATGGGACTGTGGCCACAAATTGTAAGTATTCAGTCTGTGGACGTGTGAGAGAACGAAGTCCACTCCCCAAAATAAATAGGGTCCAGTTTGTGGATGTGACTTTGTGCTCAAGGAAGCTTTGTAGAGACTCAATCATCTGATTGCAGGGATGTCTGTGCTGGAGAAGACTTCAGAGATCAGAGCGTCTTCAAACGAGGTGCCATCACCAGGCCAACGGGTGCTGGATTCGAGCCCCGGGTTTTCCTGCTGTGCCACCCTGTCTGTGGGAAGTGTTCTCCTGGGCTGTGCTGCTGCCGGAGCCCCCACAGAGGGCTCGGACGGTCTTTGGACGAGAAGGCGGGAATGAGAGCTGCCCCACCAAAAACGACAGGTGTGTGCCTGCCGGTCACCTCGCATCCCACGCCCCCTCAGCAAACCCTGCCCGCCCCCCCACCGAGGTGGCCCACACATTCTATTTGCACCCTGCATGGTACTTTTTGGGGATCAGGGTGCAAGGTTTGAGGGAAGGAGCAGAGATTCCTGATTCCAACCCCATCTAAGCCTCCCAGAAATCCATTCTCAGGTTCCACAGGAGCAGGATTGGATGCCACTACCACATAGCATGGTAGCAGGTCCTCAGCTCCAGTTGGACCTCCTGCACAATTAGCATCCTATTTTCTAGTAAATTAGATGCCTCACCTTTGGTGGTCCCCCACCCACAGATGTGATTGCTTCAATGCCTTCCCTCTCCCTGCCCTCCCAGGAAATTTCAAAAGGATTCCATCTGGTATTCAGCATCTTTATGTTTGTTCTTTTTATAAATATGTTCTATGATGAAATTAAGGATTAGGCTTTCTGGTCACGTGATTCTTCCTGACTTCCACAGTCATCCATCCTTTCTGGATTGATGCATGTTAAGTATTTCCATGTTTTCCTGCAACTACATCGTGGCGCCTGGATTCTCACTCTGTGTGTGGCTGTGCCCAGCTCCCAGCATTCGCTATGCTCCATGACCGGGTCTGTGAAAGCCACACGGAAACTGGTTTGAGATAACATGAATCAGCAGGTGGCAGCTTCCCTTTTGGGTAGGGGTCCTCACAGGTGTCATCCCCAGGGTTAGGAGTGCAGGCCTGCTCCCCGGCAAGGTGGAAACAAATGAGCATTTCCCTCGCAGTAGCTGAGCCAGGGTTGCTGAATGTTTTATTCACCTTTCTGATGGGCAGTGTTCTTTCTTATCGAGTCATGATTAGAAATGCTCAAATGACCATGTCTATAAATTTGCAATTCTCATCTCACATTAGAATCACCTGGGAACTTCTAAAAATCCCCGTGCCTGGACTCTATCCCATACAAAATAAATCAGAATCTCTGGGCATCAACACTTAAAAAAAAAAAAATCCCCAGATGGTACCAGTGAGCAGCCACGCTTGAGAATCAGCTTTTATAACGGCGCTTCTCAAACCTGAATGTGTATGCAAATCATCAGGGCATCTAACTAAAATGCAGATTCTGAATTAGTAGGTCTGGGGAGGGGCCTGGGATTTTGCATTTCGGACATGCTCTCCGATGGTCTGATGCTGCCAGTCCAGGGACCACACTTTGAGTAGCAAGGGTCTGTAACAGGGTTCGATAAACAATGGCTCCCATGGTTTTTGTAAATAGAGTTTTATTGGGGGACAGTCATGCCCAGCTAGGTAGTTATAACAGACTGTACGACCCAAAAGAGCCTAAAATATTTACTATCTGGCTCTTTATCAAAAAAGTGTGCTGACCTCTGGTTTATCACAGGTTAATGTTGGCATATTTGTCTTGAATGGGACGACCCAGGTCAGTATGCCATGCTCATTATCAGATGATATGAATCCGAGGGTTTCACAGGAGGGTCATGGTGAATTTTGAAGTCCCAGAAATTATTAGCTCTTCAGACCTCCTTTTGAAGCTTTCAGATTTGGTTTACAATTTTGGTAGTGAAAATTGTCTGTGCATACCCCAAAAAGGAAGGATAATTTGTACTCTTCTGAATGTTGTTTGGCTAATGTCTTAAGCTGTACAATCTATTATCCATAAAATTCTAATGGATTATGCCTATTTATAAGAGGTTTTTACTTTTAAAAATTATACAAGTATGTTTGTTGAGAAAACATATATATATGTGTATATATATATATGTATACACATATATGGTATTTATAATCTGAAAATAAGAAATGACCACTAAGATGTTTTAGCAGATAACTTCTTAGGTTATTTCTATAGATACACATACCACATGTCACAGGGAAAACTGAGGCTGTAGCGTCAGTTTTCTCATCGCTAAAGTGGGGAGAATAATAATACCTGTGTGAAATAGTAGAACGTATCGACTGCTCTCTGCCCACAGCTCCTGATGCAAGGGTCTTGAAACCCTTGTCATTTCCTGAGTGATAAGAACACCAGGAGCATCTCTTATTCTGATACTTACTCTTTGACTCCATCCCTGACATAAGGCTTCTAACCCCTTGAATATTCCTAAATGGTAAGAGCATTAGGGACAACTTTTGTTCTAGTGAGGCTACTCTGGGGGGGGCTTTTGGTTGGGGGCTGGTCACCGCAAAGACCAAACCCTGGTAGGAAGCTTGGGATTTTCTCTTGAGAAGGGAGAGGAGCTAAAAATGGACTTAATGATCAATGATGCCTACCTAAAGAAACTTCCATAGAAATCCAAGAGTCCAGGGTTTGGAGAGCTTCCAGGTGGAACACAGGGACGTGCTGGGAGAGTGGGTGCCTGCCCCGCCCCACATACCTTGCCCTACACATCGCTTCCATCTGGATGTTCATCTGTACCCTTTAAAATACTGTTTAACAAACCGGGAAGTGTGTTTCCCTGAGTTCTTTGAGCTGTTGTAGCAAATTAATCAAACTCAAGGAGGGGGGTCATGGGAATCTCTGACTGATGGCCAGGTAACAGCCTGGGCTTGCTATTGGCATCCTGAGTTGGAGGGAGACATGAAAACTCAGTCTGTAGCAGGTTGGTCAGAAGCATCGGTGATTACCTGGGTTTGTGACTGGCAGCTGAAGGTGAGGGGACAGTCCCATAGGACTGATTGAACCCTTAACCTGTGGGGATCTGACACTGTCTCTGAGTGGATAGTGTCATAATAGAATTAAACTGTAGGACACCCAGCTGGTGTCACAGAGAATTGGCTTGGTGTGGGCAAGACACCCCCAACACATTTGGTGACCAGAAGGGCCAGAGGTGTGAGTGTGAGTGTGAGCGTGGTCGTCGTGTAAAAGTAATGAGAACACACAGGAGAAACATGGGACAGAAAGGCACAGTAGGAGGAACCGGGGTTTTCCTTACATAGGAAGGAAAAAACAAGTTTTTCTTAAAACCTACCTCATGGGGTTGTTGGTAAGATTACATGACATCACATCTCTAAAGAGCTGAGCTCATGTTAATAGCTCAGTATACATTAAGTTTTGGAAATGAGATTCTACTAATGTATAAACTACCCTGGAGAGTTTGAGGGCCATAAAATTGGCGCCCTTCATTTCCATGTCACTCTGTGCTGGAGAGAATTTGGCTGTAAGACCACACCCACCTCCTCGGGATGCTGAGAAGTACAGTGTGGCTGGGCTGACCAACCCAACACAGAGCCAGGACTGCGAGGGGGGGGGGGGCCCGCGGGGGGCGGTGTGGAGAGTGGAATTTGGTGGAAAGCTAATCTCTGCCACAATATATTTTATGCATTTTTCTGTGGGACTGTTCATCTTTTGCTTTTGATATGTGTGAGGAGTTTATAAATGAACGATAGTAACCTATATTACAAAATTTTTCTTTGGCATCCTTTTTCATGTTTCACTTTGTCTATGGAATTTTCTCTCTTTAAAATAACTTTTGGGGGCACCTGGGTGGCTCAGTTGGTTAAGCCACTGCCTTTGGCTTGGGTCATGATCCTGGAGTCCCGGGATCGAGTCCTGCATCGGGCACCCTGCTCAGCGGGGAGCCTGCTTCGCCCTCTGACCCTCCCCCCCTTATGCTCTCTCTCTCTATCTCATTCTCTCTCTCAAATAAATAAATAAAATCTTTAAAAAAAATAACTTTTGTTAGTATGTGCACATATACATATTGTAGAAAAACCTGAAAATAACAAAAACGATGAATTGGAATACTAAAATTGCTCAGAACCGGACCACTACACAGAACAAGTCCGCTAACACCTTGATGTAACTGGAGTGTGTGTGTGTGTGTGTGTGTTTCTTCACACACGATTGGGTTGTTACTCTATATTTGGTATATAATTTTATATCTTGATTTTTTTTTAAAGATTTTATTTATTTATTTTACAGAGACAGAGATAGCGAGAGCAGGAACACAAGCAGCGGGAGTGGGAGAGGGAGAGCAGGCTTCCCGCCGAGGAGGGAGCCCAATGCTGGACTCGATCCCAGGACCCTGGGATCATGACCTGAGCGGAAGGCAGACGCTTAATGACTGAGCCACCCAGGTGCCCTATATCTTGATTTTTTATTTAAAATTCTATTGTGAGCATTTTCCTATGCCGCTGGAATTTACCTAAAAACATAATTTTAATGACTGCTTAGTATTTTATCATATAGATGTTCAATATTTTATTTAATAGTTTTCTTCCAATATTTTCAGTATTACAGGTAATGTCTCAGGAAATGTCTTTCTCCACAAATCCTCGGCCATTCCCTCACACGTGCAGTAACTGTGCATCGAGCACTCACGATGGGCCAGGCACCACGCTGGGGTTAGGAAGTCATCAGCTAAAAAGCAGATGTCATCACTCTTTTCCTGGGACTCACAGTTTCACACTGTTTTCTTAGCATGAGTTTCTAGAAGTGGAATTGCTTCTGTCAAAGAGAGAGAGAGGGCGCCTGGGTGGCTCAGTTGATTAAGCGACTGCCTTCGGCTCAGGTCATGATCCTGGAGTCCCAGGATCGAGTCCCACATCGGGCTCCCTGCTCAGCAGGGGGTCTGCTTCTCCCTCTGCCCTCTTCCCTCTCGTGCTCTGTCTCTCATTCTCTCTCTCTCAAATAAATAAATAAAATCTTTAAAAAAAAAAAAAGAGAGAGAGAGAGAGAGAAGCTGATTTGGAGGAAGTAGCTGAGCCCCGTGAAGGGAGGAGCACTGAGCAGGGATCTGCCAAGTCCTGCTTCCGAGGGGATGATGTAACCATCCCCGAAGGCTACACTGACTCTGGGCAAGCTTCTTGTGAACAGACTCTGATGTCCAGTGGTCTGCTCCAGCCACAGGTTGTTGTTCCTTTGAGGTTGGGTTCAAACTTCTCTTAAAACATAAATATAATGAAGAAGCCATATACATGTGTTTCTTGGGAAAAAGTGGACTTTAGTGTCCAACAGGATAGTATCCAGGGTCTTCGGTAGGGTGGTTGATGAAAGAAACCATAATCACTGTAGAGGGCAGTTCTGTCCTGATATTCGTGGGGCCTCAGGCAAGCATACAAATGGAAGCCACATACCATAGGTCTAACCGTTGAACAAAATACATTCTTATTCTCCTGCCTTTGCAAATATACCTTCATAACTACCTGAAGACCAGGTTCAAGTTCAGAATCTCTGGGCTCTTTAAGGTTATATGCAGCAGTACAGGACAAGCCCACTCTAGGCCCATGGCCTGTCCCCCCTTCTCTTCTCATCCCCAACACCCGAGGGGCCTCTAAGCTCCATCCATACCCCACCGACAGCTGTGCCACTTTACCCTCAGGGTCTGGGGGGTGTGATCCCAGGAGGACAGACCCTGGGGAATAGATCCACATAGGCCCTCAAAGTGGGAAAAGCAGTTTGGGCAGGAAACTCAGGCTCCCAGTTATCTGGAATATGGTCTATAGAAAGAGACACGGGCTCCAAGGGGGCTCATCCTCACCCCAAAGTGATTAGGGAGCTAGATTGGGGCACTGGGACAAA
Organism: Neomonachus schauinslandi; assembly: GCF_002201575.2. Taxonomy (NCBI): domain Eukaryota; kingdom Metazoa; phylum Chordata; class Mammalia; order Carnivora; family Phocidae; genus Neomonachus; species Neomonachus schauinslandi. The sequence continues at coordinate 122,994,121 of NC_058410.1, forward strand.
AGGGCCTAGGTCCAAGGTGTACTGCCAACAGCTACCATTTATTGAGCTATGCTCTGTGCCAGATCCAGTTCTCCATGATTTCTGTGTGTTGTTACTTCCAAATCACAGAGTGGTCAAGGAGCTTGTTCAACTCACAGGTGGTAATGGTCCAGCCAGGATTCCACCCTGACAATCTGAATCCAGAATCCACACTCGTAACTTCAGTAGTTTACTGCTTCTCATAAAAGGCTGGGAAGCTCTGGATTAGATTATCTTGAGACCCACTTCCTTCCCGGTGATGTGATTCAGCTTTGCAAGGAGGGCAGCCCCTAGTCTGGCCAGCTCTGTATGAGGGGAGGTCCCCAGAGCTCGAAAGGTGCTATGTCTAGTATCCCGTGACTCCATGAGTTCACACCCCCTCACTCCTGTAGACAATATCAAGACATACGTTCTATTACTAAATATTCCGAATTTGGACTTTGTTGATCATTTATGAAAATAGGCTATAGTTTCTCCTCTGAATTTTCTCAGGATTATCTCCCTAAGTGGGGATGTTAAAATGCTTCCTTCTGGATGGACCTTTCTCTTGTCATCATGGAAATCACATTGTTTTCTCCTGCTTCTAGCAAATCACCTTGTGGGGGAAATACATTCCCTTGGAAATGCTCCTAAGCCTAGGTTTTGGAAAAATGGAAGTATTTTATCAAAATAATATTTAGACTCTGAAAGTCTTTTCTGAGTTTCACCATCTTGGTTCTATGGATAATGTTTTGGCCAGGGCCATGGTCTTGTGTTAAATTCCATTCCTGCATTGTGGATTTTGGAACAGTAACTGGATCATTAGACAGTCCTTCACTGCCCCTCCATACGGGTCTGCCTGGGAGCTTTGGTGAAGGACCTTGGGAGAACACCAGCCCCCATGGCTCTCATTGCCCCCAGCAGTGGTCTCAGGGGTACCCTGACATGTGGAATGAATATTATCCCTAAATTAAATCTATAAAATATTTCATACCTTCTGTATTACTCCCCCTTGGACAAAGGAATAAGAACAATCAATGTAGAACTTTGGCCAGTCTGGTAACTCCCTGGCACAGTTCTGGAAAACGTGAAAGCAGAGGGAAGTTCTATATAATTGCCCAAGTGGGAATGATTTCGACAAGCACATGGTTTTTCCCATGGGCAGTGGCAGGACGGTTCTTCTGTATTTGATTGTTCTCACGTATCCAGTGGTGAAAGAGTTTGTTTCATTCTTGTGCTTGTTAACATCTGCCTCCCTACAGCAACTGCCCTCTGGGTCTGTTCAGAGAGCCTGTGGGATGAGAAGGGCTGCGTGTTCCTCCTACATGGGTATTTTGTGTCTGTGTTCGTGAGTTACAGACCGATTGGGGCAGTGTCTAAGTCTCAGGCTCAATTTTCTCTCCTCCTTAGACAACTACTATTCGGTAGTTTAGAGTTTGGAGTCCTCTGCCAGTATGCCTTTAGGAGAATGATCTTATTATTCAGGATCCTGAGTTGTCAGTTCTAGTCCTGGCTGTGCTGCTTCCAAAATTTGACATGGATATCCACCTTTGTGTGTCTCGTTTCACTGATGGTCAGTGGAGACAGAAGGACCTGCCTTGCCTACCTGGAGAGTGGAGCAGGCATCTAACCAAGGGTTATTCCAACAGACTTGGGGGAGTTAACGAAGGAGTGAGAAAGGTAAGTGAGACATGGTCCCTGCTGTCAATGGAAACCAACAGGTAAGTGACTAACTCTGGCATGTGGGCAAAAGAACTCTGAAACTTTGCAGTGCTTTGTATGAATAGTTATTGCTGTTGAGCATTTGTGGAGTGACCATAGCTTGGGAGACAGTGCCGGTCTGGGACTCTTAGGAGCTGACTTAGTCCAGGTTATCAGTCCCAGTAGAAAACATTTGCACTACGCACCGAGAAAAAGCTCATGGTTCATCTGAAGTTCGTTTCTGGAATTGTATACACGGTACTTACATAGAAATGGCTTCTAAGGACCGACCTCACGAAAAACAAATCTGTTTAGTCGCAGTTTTCCCAAACTGTGTTCCATACTCATTTTGGAGATGTTAATAAGTGTGGTGAAAAAAAATACTGTGGGCTCAAATAAGTTTGGGAGATGTATACTACCTGTCCCTTGACAATGCATAATACATGTTAGCAGATTAAAGGCCCCTAAACTGAAAAGTTTTACGTTAAATAAATCTGTTAAGGGCGCCTGGGTGGCTCAGTTGGTTAAGCGACTGCCTTCGGCTCAGGTCATGATCCTGGAGTCCCGGGATCGAGTCCCGCATCGGGCTCCCTGCTCGGCAGGGAGTCTGCTTCTCCCTCTGACCCTCCTCCCTCTCATGCTCTCTGTCTCTCATTCTCTCTCTCTCAAATAAATAAAAAAAAAAATCTTTAAAAAAAATAAATAAATCTGTTAATTTTGCTTAATTTAAATTTGTGCATCTAAGGTTTTTTAGGGTCCCACTTAGTAATTCCTGGTTGACAAGTGTTCTTCAAGGCACCAGTTTGGGAAATGCTGAGTGGTAAAAGTATGCCAAACATGGCAGGTGATTCCAAGAGGAACCAGAGGAAAGCCTACAGATGCATTGGCCCAAATCTATTTCCAGGAGCAGAAAACAAAACAACCCAAAACATATGATCTATAGACAGAACCAATACATCAAAACACAGATATTTGTGCTTACTGTATTATTATTTATGGTTTAGGCAGGGATGCAAATGTGCCAATTCATCAAGCATGTTACCTTTCCTATTAACTCACCTGAATATGTCTTATTTAAGACTACCATGTTATTTTAGATCTAGATTGGAATCTTGACTGTTCCTTTTACAAATTTGGGTGGGTCACGTGACACCTCATTTACCATGAAGGAAGATAAAACCTGGCTGACAGGGCTGCTGAGGATAGGGAAATAATTGCATTGTGCTTGGTGTGCGGTAGATACTCTGTAGATGGTTGCTCTCCTCTGCCCTACAAACTATTGCTAAAAACACCGCAATAGCTCTCCATGAGGTCTGTATGTTTTGAAATGCATCTATTACTCACTGCCCAAGGCTGTTACAGAATTGAGGAAAAATGTTTTTCATGCTTATTCATCTTGTAGAGTCAAAAAAGAAAAACCTAAAATAGATTTCTTGAATTCTGGTGCCACTTCCTTCTTAACCCCAAGACAGGAGACTGTGGGCATGAGCGTGAATTCATCCCAGAAAGCTGAAGTGGTACTCTTGTCACCGTGACTGTGGCCAGTCCGGGAGCCTGGGGATGGCCCCTCCTCTGGCTGGGGCTGACTATGGCCAGGACCGATGTCACCCAGCAAGCTCACTTCCCTTGCCCAGTTTTTCTTCTTACATGTGTGCTTAAATAATTTGAGAGGGAAAGTTTCTGCCAAAAAGCCCAGAGGGAAGTGTCACTTATTATTATTTTTTTATATATATGCCTGGTGTCTTAAAGCCTGGGAGTCTCCTTTCTATAGTATTTTCACTTTGAAGAAGTTAGGACCATCCATCCCTCCATCCATCAGCAACATCCAACATCGACATTGACTAAACACCCACTGTGTCCCAGTCCCGTCTATAAGGAACCTGCCCTCACAGAACATAGCGACCAGAAGGGAATGACATTAGGATGTAAGTAACCCAATGGAGGGCCCACACGTAGCTGTGTGTAAGCTGCCACCAGGGATAACGTTCTAGGTCACCAGCAGTCTGGCATAAGGCATGACTAAATTGTAGCTGTCATTTGAAAGTTTCAGGATCCACTTTCAAGAGAAAAATGAATAAATATTGAGTTACTGTTAGCCATTTGTAGACACGTAGCCTTTTTGTCTTTATTCACTGGGCAGACCTAGGTTTGAGACCCTCTGATACGAATAAGGCCATCTTTGCTTCTAAACAGGTGAAACTATTGGCTGAGACTTGCTTTTGTTGCTTGACACAAAGACATGGACACCTAATATAATTCATCTTTGTTTTACAAAACCCAAAGCCTTTATGAATACATTTGGTACAAAAGACTGCCAGTAGCAGGGCTTCTGATCCAATCCCTGTGGAAAAACCCATGAACAGGGCACACTTTTCTGAAGCATTCTTTGATTAAAATGCAGAAAGGACAGTCCTCAAAAAACTATAAACAGAGGCAGGCAGGTGGAACTAGAAAAGGAAGGCTGCCTATGAGACTAGGCCCTACGGGTAGAATTCATACACATAGCGCACTTAAAATTCCCAGAAATCCTATAAAATAGTTTGCTTCTCCCACACGGAGAGTCCAGGCTCAAGGGGGAAAATAATACCCCAAGATTTCATCCAGGCCAATCTGCCTTGCAGAATGCTGTCTTTCCTCTGTGCTCTAAGGAGCTCTGTGGGGGAAGCTCATATATGCTGCTCATATCTAATGAAGGACACAGACAACGATTTCCCCATCTTTAACTTCTAAAAGCACTGACCATGCAGCCAGGTAGCAGCAGACATTGGTCTTAGCATCTGGAAGTAATGAATAAGAACCTTGGAGGGAGAGGCCGCTCACCACTATGCCAGCTGGATGGGAAACACTACCCCTAATCCTAACGCTAACCTAACCCTAACCCTAACCCTAATGCTAACCCTACACTAACCCTAAATGAAGCCAAAACCTAACTCTAACTCTAAACCCTAACTGGACGCTAACCCTAAGGCTAACCCTAACAGTAACCCCTAACCATAACCTTAGCCCTTAATCCCTAACCACTAAACCCTAACCTGAACCCTTAACCCTATCCTGAACCTAACCCCAACCCTACCCCTACCCCTACCCGAATTTTCTAACCCTAACCCAATCTTTGACCCTAGCCTCACCCAAACCCTAACCTAACCCTAACTCTAAACCCTAATCCTAACCCCTGACCCTGTCAGATGAACCACCAGTAATCATCATGAGACATCAGCTTCCTCAGCTCCCAAATGGAAATAACAATGACACTAAAATGGAAATAGTAACAGCAGGGGTCCAAGCTTAGGTTTTAGAATGAGATGGTATTTGAGTCCAGGATCTACCACTTACAAGGTGTATGACCTTGGGGAAGTTACTTAAATTCCTTGGGCTTCAATTTCCTTATCTGACACCAAAGAAAAACAATAGTACCTCCCTCAGAGTATTTTTGCAAGGATTAAAGTGATGAATAAATATATGCACGTAAACACTGAGCATAGTGATTAAAAGGTTGTAAGGACTCAATCAAATGTGATGACCCACACTGACTAACACACTGTTGTCACTCTTGAAACTTAAAAGCAATAACAATTATACAAAGGTGTTTTGTCAACTGTAAAGTTTACCCTGTCATGTTACGTATCATTAGCGGTGATAATATTTGTGGTTGGCGTGTGCTTACTATTAATACTTTTCTTTGCAGTTATGCTCTAAGAAAGACCAAATGAGTCAGTCACTCCTTACCTTGGAATGTAGAGATGTCAACCAAGTTTCTCTGGATATGAGGAGCAAAAATTACACCGCACCAGACAAGAGCCAATTCACCTGGAGTGGCCATTACAGGTGAAATGAACACTGAAGCAGGAGACATTGGATCTAATCCATAACATTTCATCCAATCATTTCGGCTGGAGAAATGTGCCAAAGAACAACCTGGACATGGAGAAGAGAACAATCCAGCATGGTGGTGTATGTGTGAGACATTACAGAAGCTCCAGGTCCACAGCTGTACCCACTGGAACTACATCAGTATGCCCAGCTCTCCAAAGGCTGGTTCAAATCCTTGGCAAGGAAATCAAACAAGCTGACAACTTTCCAGAAAGAGTATGGCAAATTGCTGCCCATGTGCTGACACTCTCTTCTCCCACTCCCATGGCAGACCTCCCTAACTGATGGTCTCACTCTTTCCTGCTGAGCCCAGGCAGAACTTGAGAGTCCCTCCCAGCAAAGCACACCCAGCCATATGGTACTGAAAGACTGGGGTTTTCATACAGGGTGAAATCCAGTGGTAATCCCACTTTATAATATGAGCCTACTAGTCATCCAACATTTCTGAGGCTAGTGGCAAAAGCAGACCCTGCTGGTTGTCTACCTAACAGCTATTCCCCTATTCTTTCTCTTTCTTAGCAGAGTCTACATTGCATTATGGAGGCTGAAAAAAGTCAGGTCCTCAGTTTCCCAGCGCCCTGTGTGGTGAGGACATAGGTATTTGTCCTAATCCTGGCCAATGGGACACATTGTGTGTATCATTGCTGGTGAAAGTTCCCTCTCTTTTGAGCATATAAGCAGATACATCTCTACATCTTAGTGTGTAAAAAAAAAAAACCGAGAACGTGTTTCCTTTTGTATGTTTGGATTTCCATGGTGAGGGAGGTATAAAACTCAATTAATTGTTAAAATAATCCTCCCCAAACACACATGAAATAATACTTTCTACTTCCTGGAAGGAAACAAGAGCTTAGCTCATCTCTCCTTTGTGGTTGCTCAGAATGTCCACAGTGACCCAGTTACCATAGTGAGAGCTTCATTTTCAAAGCACAGTGGAGAGGTAGCCAGCTCAGAACATGTTCCAACAGTCATGTGATTCTTTCCTGCTCCCACAGACACCAATTTCATTGTAAGCTCTATGCACCTCTACCTCCTCCCTTTATACCAACCTTATGTTACAGAGGTTCCTCGGCCCTGGTGTGGGGCCAGCTGAGATTTTGGAAGCAGCCATTTTTCTCCTGGTCTTATTTTGAGTCCTTTGATAGGTGAGGCCCTGAGTGAAGCCTAAAGGCACAGGAAGGATGATGTGAGAGCCAAGAGCAAAAAACCAAGCTTCCCCTTCTCCAGACTGTTATGCTAGTTGGGCCTTGGTGGTAGACCAGATGCCTGACACGAGCCCTTTTGGTCAAGGTAGTGGTCGCCAGATGGAAACTACCACTACAGGCTTACTTGCTGCAAATCCTAATTTCCTACTACTCTCCCCATCTCTGACCTCTTTCTTCTTCAGTTAATCAATTATAATAATAATAGTAGCCACTTTTTTTATTAAGCACATACTGTCAGCTTTACTATAGGCTAGATGCTATATACATTATTTAATTTAATCCTCTGATTTCTGGAAGGTCTTTTTTTAAAGATTTATTTATTTATTTGAGAGAGAGAGAGAGAGCAAGCGAGCACGCACAAGCAGGGAGAGGAGGAGAGGCTGAGAGACAGGGTGAGAGAATCTCAGGCAGACTCCCTGCTGAGCGTGGAGCCTGACGTGGGGCTTGATCTCATGACCCTGAGATCATGACCTGAGCCGAAATCAAGAGCTGGACACTTAACCAACTGAGCCACCTAGGCATCCCTCTGCAAGGTATTTTTAGTCCCCATTTTACAGACCAGAAAACTGAGATGCAGGGAAGTTAAGAAACACACTAATTCACTTCCAGAGGTTGACATCATTAGTTATCTTTTCATATGTCCACATTTTTTCTCCCAGACAGACTCCTTGAAGACAGACATCAAGTAATACCGATCTTTCTAGAACCCACGGTGTTAGAAGTAATGCACGTTGGTCAACTGCTCTTTTAATACATCTTAGTATAAGGGCATGAGAAAAATTGACTTTACAAGGGAGTTAGCCAAAGACCCACTGGGAAACGTAAAAAACCTGGCCCTGCTAAGGACTGATTTGTATTGTTTGCCTGTTTTTATGGTGCAGACACTCTCACCACAGCCGATTTCAAGCTGTTACCAGGGAGGCACAGGAAGAGACAAGCACAGCTGACTCTCAGGAGATGGTAGGGGCTTGCTCTAGCTCCTCACTGGCTTCTGGGGGTGCATAAGGTGTCAAGCCCCAAAACTTTTTGGACTGTTTGGGTGGCATTTTGGGTCTGTGATCCGCTAATAGCTTCTCAAAAGCATGGTACCTTAGAGGGGTTTGGGACTGGTGGATAATTTACCCAAATCTGACTTTGACACAGAGGTTCATACTGGGTGTGTCGATGCCCACTTAACCCTGAACACAGGAGCTTCACGTCAGTCCCAAGGAGTGCACACCCACTTAGCATGGAGTGATGTTTAGACAGAGGGAAGCTGTGTGACCCATGGTAACCCTTCTTCATAAAAGCAAACAATTAAAGCAAAGCCTTTCTGCTATGACTTAGAGTAACAAGGTGAAGAATTTCTTCCAACAATGATTAACCCCAAAGATATGCAAAAAATGTCTGGCCAAACACAAAGTTTAATGATATGATAGTCTTCCGGCCAACCAGCAGGTCTTTTCATCATTACTTACGTCTGAGATACTCTTATTTAAACAGAACAAAAAACAAAAACCTCTTGTTTAAGCCCTGATCAAACTTAACCACCAGGAGGAACATGTTTTAAAATGCTTACAATAAGAGATGATGGATTGTGTGTTTCTGAAACAATTGTATACAGAACAATAAAGAAACAGGTAGATGTGTTGTTAAAAAAGAAACAGGTTTCTAATTTTTAGTAAATCTAAAAAGAGCTCTAGATCTTTTATCTTGTTAGTGAAATTGAAAACAATACCTGACAGCTCAGTAATAGGATACCATCATAGGTATGGGTGCTTGGCGTGGGGGATTCATTCTTTCAATAAACTTTTATTGAATGCTTCCTAGGTGCCAGACACTCTGTAAGGATCTGGGGATGTAAAGAAGAAAACAGGCCACTGACCCCAGAATGAGGTGGTTGGGGAATGCTTTCCAGAGGTTGGCAAACTACAGCCTGAGGGCCAAACCCAGCCCGTGGCCTGGGGCTTCCTGGAGGACAGCCACATCCATTCATTGACATCCTGTCTATGGCTCCTTCCATCACAGCAGAGTTGAAGAGTTAGGACAGAGACGGTACGTCCACAGACACTCAAATAGTTACTATCTGGCTCTTTACGGAAAAAGGGCCAATCCTTGTTCTAGTAAGATACTACAAGGCCTAGACTAAGACACTGACAACAGACATAAAAATGAGGACACAGAACCTGATGCACTTTAGAAGGCAGTATTTGTAGTGTAGAATGGGGTCAGAGAAAGGGAAGACCAGAGATAGTATCCACCTTACCTCTGGAGCCTGGAGAGAGGGACCTTTGCTTCCAGGCTGTCTCTTTCCCACCCCGTAGGCCCCGAGGACCCATCCTCAGCATTTCCTGGTGCCCAATAGAGCAAACCGTTTATATGTTTTTCAAGCACACTCCTATATTAATGTTCTAGACAGTCTGGGACAATACACTTAAAACAAACACTTCTTTTTTGAGTTAATAGTTCATTGAAATTTTTTTTTTAAAGATTTTATTTATTTATTTGACAGAGAGAGACACAGCGAGAGAGGGGAGACAAGCAGGGGGAGTGGGAGAGGGAGAAGCAGGCTCCCCGCAGACCAGGGAGCCCGATGCGAGACTCGATCCCAGGACCCTGGGATCATGACCTGAGCTGAAGGCAGTCGCTTAACCAACTGAGCCACCCAGGCGCCCCTCATTGAAATATTTTTTACTACTGGATCTAATGCTACCATGGAAATCAAAAGGACTTAGCTAAATATAAGCCACTTAAATAAAATATAGCAATATTGAATTTGGCAAGTTAAAATCTATAAAAGTGTTTTTCATAATTGTTAATGACTATGCTAATCCAAAATAAAGCACTATCAGATATTTTAAACTTTTTTTTTTTTTTAAAGATTTTATTTATTTATTTGAGAGAGAGAGAATGAGAGACAGAGAGCACGAGAGGGAAGAGGGTCAGAGGGAGAAGCAGACCCCCCACTGAGCAGGGAGCCCGATGCGGGACTCGATCCCGGGACTCCAGGATCACGACCTGAGCCGAAGGCAGTCGCTTAACCAACTGAGCCACCCAGGCGCCCAGATATTTTAAACTTTAACTGATAAAACTTTAACAAAGTAGTGGCAAGGTGACTTGACGGTAAATCTTGGCTTTATGTCTTTATCTTAATTAGATAATTAATGATAGGTTCAAGGCAGATTAAGGAGTCTGCCATGGGGGCAGGATCACCTTGAGGAACTCTCAACTGTCAGCCTCCCTCTTAACCCCCCTGGATCTGTGAGAATGTCTAAATCTTATAAATGTCACGAATCATGCCACATTAGGTCCATCAGTGCAAAATAAGCTTATGAATGACTATTCAACTCAACAAACATTTTTGGGGCCTACTGGATCAAAGGCATGGCTGTGGCCTGCTCTGGGGTGGCAGAAGGACCAGGAAGACCAGGTGTTTACCCTAAATGAGCTGTGAATCCAGCTGGAAAGGACCGAGGGTCAGTGTGTGTCCAAATAAGGCAATGTGATGGGTTCTTAGTAGAGGCCGAGCCGTCTTGTCAGTGGTAGCTAGTGCTCGGAAGTCCCATCACACGTCCCTCATTCTCCTGCCAACAGCACCACCTACCTCCTGCCCCTGCCCTCCTGTGTCACTTTAGTGGAAGCTGCCAAACCCAGATCACCCTGGCCCTGGCCCCGGACCAATCCAAGGGCCTCCTGCTCCTGGCTACAGTGAGGGGTCCGGGGTCCTTCCCGGGGCTTGCTGCGTTGGTCCTGGGAGAGTATAGCCCGTCCTGCCCGGGTGCAGAGTTGTAGGTGCAGTCGGAACACGGCCACCACGTGCTCCTCCCATGGATGGAGGTTGGGACCCTGAGGTTGATGATGCTCTGAGAGAAGCCAGGGGTGCTATGACCTCAGTCAATCTCTGCTCCCTGGCATCTCTGCCCTTCCCACAGGTTGCCTTTGAACCCAGTAAATTGCCCAGCGTTGTGTAAGTTAGTCTGAGTTAAGTTTCTAGCCCTTGCAAAAAAATTCTAATAGAAATGTGACCAAGGAAGCAGAGGAGAAGGAGTGGTTGATTCTAGCTGGGGTACCAGGGAGGAGACCCTCCCGCTGAGACCTGGAGACTGAGTCAGATTTCTACAGGCAAAGGCGAGGGAACGGCACGACAGAGAGCAGGTACTGCGCATGCAAAACTACAGCGGGTGATGGATGTATGGGGGGCAGGAGGCGTGCAGGGGGGCTTGCCGGGGTGGGGGGCTGCAGGGGTGGGGGCTGCAGAGAAGATGAGGAGAAGCGGAAACAACTCAGAGGCAGGGTGAGGCCAGCACATTTGTGATGAGCTTTGAATGTTCAAATGTGAGGAGTTCCTAAAATCCGGGGTAGGGAGTGTCATCCTTTTAACCTGTTCTTAAGTAGAAATTACTCTCAAGCAAGTGGCAATCTATAGGCCAGCATTACAGAGCTGGATGCCACGTTTGGCTGGCTTTGTCCCCTCATTACAGATCTCCCATTTCTTGGTTGCTCTGTAATCAGGGCTTGCTTACCTGTGCCTGATTAACAGTGTCAATGACAAGCTGTTGGGGAGAAATAAGGCATTTAACATGCACTCTACTCTGAAATATGGTATTTTGGTTGGGTTTTAATTTGCCTGTGTCTGCCGCTGAAGATTAGAAAAATACATATACAGCATGGGTCTGGCCTTTGGAATCTAGAAGCTAAGCTTGCAAAGTGCAGTTGTGTGTGCTGCTCACAAAGGAATGTCGTCCTTCGCTAAATGTGAAGACTTCCCAGCCTTCTCGCATGAGTTGGTTGTCTTTGTTGAAGCAGGAGATCTTAAGTAAAAGGGAGTGCATAATTCTTGAAGGTGGCTGCCAAGTCCCAGAGTCCTACAAATTACTGCAACCGAAAAATGAAAATAGGGAGCAAACACAAGACCTTTTGTACTATTTTTGCAACCTCCTGAGAGACAGTAATCATTTCAAAATAAATGTTTTTTATTTTTATTTATTTTTTATTTAAATTCAATTAGCTAACATATAGTACATCATTAATTTCAGAAGTAGAGTTCAATAATTCATCAGTTGTGTATCATACCCAGTGCTCATCACATCACATGCTCTTCTTAACGCTCATCACCTAGTAACCCCATCGCTTCACCCACCTCCCCTCCAGCAACCCTCAGTTTGTTTCCTAGAGTTAAGAGTCTCTCATGGTTTTTCTCCCTCTCTGATGACTTCACTCATATGTGGAATATAAGAAACAGCACAGAGGATCATAGGGGAAAGGAGGGAAAACTGAATGGGAAGTCATCAAAATAAATGTTTTTTCCATGGAGCAGAGTCTGTGGTTAAATACATTGGGGAAATACTAAGCATTATATCCTTCTGTGGATTTTAAAAAGCACATGGTTTTTCAAAGGTTCTGAGAAGTCCTGCAAAATAACTAGATTTGTTTGGAGCCTGGGGGTGACACAAGACCTAATTTCACATACAATAGATACACATGACATGGTTTGAATTGTCTATTTTCTTAAAGGGGTCCAGACCAAAAACAAAGTTTGGAGAGGCCACGGGTAGACATTAGAATTCACAAGTCTCAATTCAATTGAGCTCCCTCTTCTGAGAAGGATTTTCAATCCAGCCTCTCATGCGAGGCAGAGACCATCCACAGACTCAGACACCTAGAATCTTACTCATTACCAGCACACTATCTGGGAGGCCTGGAAATCCTACGGCCTGTTGTAGCCTGTAGGGACATGAGTGGGAGTGAGCACGGCACATGTATAGGACAGAGAAGGGACCGGAATGGCCAGAGCAGAGAGGGCAACACTCTGGAAAAGCAATGGGAACACAAATAAGATTGGCAAATGATGATGTGCATTGTAGGGGAATAAGATAGTGCTTGGCTTTAAGAAGCCTAATATTTCATTGATTGGGTGTATTAGGATGGATTAGATGAGGATGCAATTAACTATATTACAAAGAATAATCTGAGTGCCTTATTGGAGCCATAATATACCACAAAGATTCAACAAATCATATTGCATGGGGGCAGAGCTATCTTGAAAGGCACCTTGGAGGAAATTATTTTGAGGATCTCGAAGAATGAGTAGAATTTCAAAAGTGATGTCCATCATTATATCAGTTAAGAGTGCTGCCAAATTGCGAGGAATGGAAAACCCAGCTGACAGCAGCTTAAGGGTTAAAGATGTTTCATTATCTCATGTGGAGTATGGAAGCTAATGGATGAATCTCAAAAACATGCTAAGAGAAAAAAAGCCACATCCCAAAAGACCACATTCTATATAATTCCATTCTTGTGACATTCTAGAAAAGGCAAAATTACAACAACAGAAAATGGAGCAGTGGTTTCCAGGGGCTGAGATAGGGGTAGGGGGTTGACTACAAAGAGGCATAAGGGAAATTTTGGGGGTGAGAGAAACGTTCTAGATCTTGACAGTGGAGGTGGTTACATTACTGTTTACATCTATCAAAATTCATAGAACTGCACACTTAAAATGGGTTAATTTTTTTTGTGTATACCTCAGTAAACCTCCTTTTAATTACAACAGAATATATATTCATTGCAGAAAACTTGGAAAATACAAAACACCCAAAGAAAAACATTAGAGTCACTCAGAGTACTGAGGCATATCCCTTTGGTATTTGTTATAATAAAACTAGGATTACACTGTCCAGGTTTTATAGTCTTTTTCTAAAACTTAAATTTTGATACCTTAGGAGTGTTTCATCATATGGATGCACCAGAAGTCTCACTCAACAGTTTGCATTCATTTTTTTTTTTTTTAAAGTAGGCTCCATGCCCCTCGTGGAGCCCAAAGCAGAGCCGGAACTCACGACCCTGAGATCAAGACCTGAGCTGAGATCAAGAGTCGGACTCCTAACAAACTGAAACACCCAGGTACCTCTCGTTCTTTTCTGATCATAAATAATCCTCTGCTGCATCAGTACCCTTATACAGACCCGTAATATTCCCTTTGGTATATCTGGTGAAAAGTTATGAACAGTTTTAGTACTCTTTTTTTTTTTTTTTTTAAGATTTTATTTTGAGAGAGAGAGCATGAGCAGGGAGAGGAAGAAAGAATCTGAAGCAGACTCCACACTGAGCATGAAGCCTGACACCAGGCTCGATCTCACATCCAGGAGATCATGACCTGAAATGAAACCAAGAATCGGATGCTTAACGAATGAGCCACCCAGGCGCCCCCATTTTTAGCACTCTTGACATGCACTTCATGGCATATTCTTTTGATTATCCTCAAGGACGACAAATCACCAGTAGATTTTATTTTTAAGTAATTGAAACTCACATGGCGCTATGTCTCAGGAATGAGGAGACAGGGAAGCTGAAGAACGTTATATGAGTATTATGACCAAACTTTCTGAAAGTTCCATAAACTGCTTCTAAAAGCAGTTTCAGAAGGAGGGGGCTCCAGTGTTGCTCTGAACAGTCAATAGCCTAAGTGCATAGCCTCACCAGACAACCTTTTTAGAGAAATATCTCACGTAGAGAAATTCCACACATTTGCTCCTTTGCTGATATGTCAGTATTATAGCTTCATATTTACATCTTGGGTATGTGTGTCCCTATATATTATATAAGGCTGATTTCTTTGTATGTTTATGGGATATTTACTTACATAACTCCTACAACCACTTGGCATGGTGGGGAAGGAGGGGCAGAATTTTCTGGATTCACTATCACACTCTCATTCCAACTCAGCGCCAGGGCATGGAACCCAGGCCTGCAGGAACTGCTCATCTCGGCCGTGAATCATTAGGCCTCCCGGGCTTTGTGCCATCACTACCCGGGATGAGTCACCTAGGAGTTTCACACATCTGAGTTTCAGCCCTCAGGTGAGCTGTTTCAGCACGGGGCTGTCTCCTCCCAGATGCGTGTATTCATTTGGAAGGGCATCGGTCATATTGGATGAGAGGCTCTCCCTACTTCAGTATAACCTCATCTTAATGACAGCTGCCATGACCTTATTTCCAAATAAGTTCACACTCACACGTACCCGGATTAGGGCTATAGCCTATCTTTTGGGAGGACACAATGGAACCCACGATGACTTTGCTTTCCTTGTCCTGGTTAAGCCAACTTTTCACAATTTCTGTGAAAATTTTATTATAAACACACATCAAGTGTCAACCTCCTGATTGATTATCTAATCATTTTTCCCCTCAGGGATGGTTAGCACTATCTGGAGACGTTTTTGGGCATCAGGAGTGGGGAGGGATTTAGTGGGTGGCATCTGGTGGGTGGAGGGCGGGGAGGCTGCCAAACATCCTACCGAGCACAGGACAGCGCCCCCACAACCATGCGTGGAGGCCAGAAAGTCAATAGTACCAAAGCCGAAAAGCCCCGATCTAAAACAATCCTTCCATATTGGTTAGGACTTCAGCATACCTTACGGGGACACACGATTCAATCTATAACATCTCCCATGTAATTATCATTTTGGCTTTAGCCCCAAGACTGACATCTGAGTCATCATCATGATGATGGATGGTTGCTCAAACGCAAGTCAGGTTTTACTTTGGAAATGGGTAAGAACCGAGGTAACAGGAAATGAGAAAGATGTATTTTTTTAAATTTTATTTTATTTTATTAGGTTAGTCACCATACATTGCATCGTTAGTTTTTGATGTAGTGTTCCATGATGCATTGTTTGCGTATAACACCCAGTGCTCTATGGAGTACGTGCCCTCTTTAATCCCCATCACCAGGCTAACCCATCCCCCTACCCCCCTCCCCTCTAGAACCCTCAGTTTGTTTCTCAGTGTCCATCGTCTCTCATGGTTCATCTCCCCCTCCGATTTCCCCCCCTTCATTTTTCCCTTCCTTCTCCTAATGTCCTCCATGTATTTTTAACTTGTGGCTATTAATCACTGATATCTATCAATACCTGCATCAAACAACAAGCAACAGTGCTGAGAGCAGGTGCATGAGAAAGGTAGGATACCAGTTCCCGTAATATCGGAAATGCCCCTTCATTTGGAATAAAGCTGCATTCTATGAAATTGGGGACGATGTCTGCCTGTTCACCGCAGTATCGCCAGCACTCAGAATGGTGAGTGGTACATAGTAGGTGTTCAGTAAATACTTGTGTGGTGACATGTAATGTCTCAGGGAGGAGTTTTGAGGAAAATCCTTACCTCAGGGGCCTCACCCTTTATTGCTCAAAACACCTTGAAATGACTCCAATTCCATTTCCTGAATGTCCCAGGAATCATGTTTATAAGTATGAATTGCTGTGTGTGCAGATTTATAGAGCAGAAGTGTGTGTGTGTGTGTAAAAAATATAAAGTATTAGTCAGAACCCATATAAATACATACAAATAATCATGTGGTGCTCAACTTTGTAAACCACCTAAGATAACAGTGAAGAGAACAGTAACTACCAATGTGAAGTCTAAGCTCCTGCCTAAGGTAGTGCCCAGAAGAAAACTGGGAAGTGAGAAGGAACAAGCTGTGAAGACAGGACCTGGGATGCTGAGAAGGTGGTTGAGGAGGCCCCGTAAGTGTGTGAGTGGCTCCCGACTGACTGACTGGGAAATGGGCCTAAGGGCCCGAACCGGGGGGCGTGCTCCTGGCCAACACCTTCTGCCTTCCAAGCATCTTGCCCTGCCCAGGCCAGGGGCTCCTCCTCACCCGAATCCCCTCTGGGTTCTGGTTCTGGGCGGCCAGTCCCTCCACAGGCAGGGAGCGCCACAGAGGGCCCTTCACCCGCCCGAGGAAGCCAGTTGGCACCTTCCCTCTTTCCCTGCCTGTCTCCTTAACGCTCTTTAACTCGAAAGGCACCACAGGAAGAAGGTAAGGGCAATACGAGAGACTCGGAGAACCCAAAAGCCTTGGCCTTTGTTTCGAGTAGTTCTGGATTGGCCTTGGGGGGATCAGTCTGCAGCAAAGTCCACCCCATAGAAAGAAATTTGTCACTGATGTGTGGGACAAGACCTCTAACCTAAAATCAACATTTTAATAGTGGGGTTTTGTAAAGCAGGGATAGGACTCCCCTTGGCAAAATGTGCAGGAGGCAGTCCTTGCCTATCATGTCCCATTTCAGGGGCCCCCACTTGCCCCCACTTATCCCAGATGTACCCTGTGCTCACACCCGGCAACCCCCTTCTGCCATGGAGTGTCTTGTTCAAGAGTTTATCCCAAACCCCTGGGAGTGCAGGTGGAGTCTGCCCTGGGGACGAGGCTGACCAATGGCTGTTGGTGGGGCAGCCTTCAGTCTGTCCCACTGCAGCCTCCCCGAAGGCCAAGAGTTCCGGCCCTCAGCCCTCACCCCCCCAAGGGAAATCCCACTGCACTGGCGCTTCGGAGCCCCTCCTTAGACTCAGGAGGGCTCCAGGGACAGAGGAGCTGAGGCACAGAGTTTTGCTATAAATAATAGTAACAGTAAATGTAACTCTAATTATGTGCCAGTCACTGTTCTAAGTGGGTTACCTATACAAGTCCGTGCAATCTTCTCAATAACCCTATGAGACAGACGCCCCCATTTTACAGGTGATGAAATTGAGGCAGATAGCAACTAATACCCTATGTGACGCAGCTGCTAAGGTCCGGATGGATTACGTACACATTTGTGGATTTGCTTGAAGGGTTAATCCCTCACTAGTGATACCGCGCTCTCCCAACAATTACTTTCTCACAGACCTTTAAACATGATCAAGCTCAGGACTTCCTATCCACATTTTACTAGCAAGGTTTGGGGCTCTGTAGGGCTTTGGTAGGGAAGACCCTTCCTCCCGCCCTTCGTATTTCACCCCACAGGTGCTGCTCCCTCCCTCACTTCCCCCTATTCTCCACCCCCCACCCACGCCAGGACACATTTTCATAAGAAAGAAAATATTTGAGGGATGCCTGGGTGGCTCAGTTGGTTAAGCATTTGCTTGGGTCATGATCCTGGGGTCCTGGGATCGAGCCCTTCATCGGGCTCCTTGCTCAGCAGGGAGTCTGCTTCTTCCTCTCCCTCTGCTGCTTTCTCTCTCTCTCTCTCTGACAAATAAATAAATAAAATCTTCAAAAAATTAAAAAAAAAAATACCGGAATGTCTTTCTCACTCAGATGCATTTTTGTGAGAGCAGGTCTTTCTTAGAGGAAGACATTACCATAAAGAATATCCTTAGTTTGCCAAAATCCTGATGAAGTTGGAGTGACTCAATGGTTCTACAATAACAGGAGTCTGGAAACGGCAGCTCTGCCTAAGTCGAGATCAGTAAAAGAGCAGCAAGAAGGATCCTAGGTGGGCAGGAGGAGACGGATTGCAGACAGTAGCAAGAGGGGCCTAGAGGAGGGTGGCCTGAGTCTAGGAATTCCCGAAACGGTGAGGTAGTTTCACATGATGAGTGTAGATCGGCTCGGTCAGGTTTTATTAACATTGCCTTTCTGTGTCAGAGGGTAGGATCCACTATTTTAAAGGAATGAATAAAGTGGCACTTGGCACTATGGGACCCAGTTTTCTTTATGTTAAGAGGAGGATCGTGCCACCCCTGGGGCCTTTCAGTCCTAAATTCTGAGTCAGAGGAGTTTGTGAGTGAGCAGTAACAGCAGCATCGAGCCACATGCTTGACACATTTTAATAGTGTTCCGAGAAGATACTGATCGCCTATTAGGGCTGCAAAGTCAAAACACAGCTCCCAAGGTGAGAGAATTTGGTACAGTCATGAGAAAGAAACAGAACCCTTAGCAGGATTGGCGGTGCATTGAGGAGGCCCGTCCAGGCCGCTCTGGAAGGAGCAGCGTCGTGCTATCTGGACCGGCCAGAAGGGGTTTGTGAAATGTTTGGGGGGTGGGGTGTGCATTGTGTGTTTGTGTGTGCGTGTGCTCATGCTTGCCCCTAGTTGCTTGCTATAGCGCTTGTTTGTTTTTACTAAATCTGTGGCTCATGGGTCAGTTGCCTGAGGAGCCCAAGTGGTCTGCAGATGATTTTCCGTGTCTGGGTCCTGGAGGCTCCAGATGTGCCAAGTGGGTGTGCAGGCGCTGGTGACTAAGCAGGGAAGAACGTGTCGAGCTGGGCGTGACTCCCTGGGCAGATGTGGCTGGAAGCAATCAGATGCTCTGTCTGCAGTGCGAGACTGTGCTCAGCCTACAGAAAAATGGTTCCTTCTCAGGTCTGCTCGGCAGGGAAACTCTGGTGGGGGGTGGGGGGTGGGAGTGCGGGGAGTGCTGGGGAGGAATATTCCGTAGCATCACAGAGAGCGCCTTCACGCTCTCTAAGCTGCACAGCATGGCCACAGGGACACAAGTGTCCCCATCACTTAGACCATCAGTGCACCTGTTCCAAACCGGATGCCAGAGCACTGCACCGGGACATGTAGACAAGGCCCCAGAAATCCTCCCTGAGGCTGAGCCCCAAATTGCTCTACTTTTTATTAGTTATTGTTGTTAATCCCTCATTGTGCCTAATTTGTAAATTAGACTATCATAGGTGTGTATAGATAGGAAAAAACATAGTGTATATATAGGGTTCAGTACCATCTGCAGTTTTAGGCATCTGCTGGGGGTCTCGGAACAGATGTCCTGCAGATCATGGGGGACTACTGTCCCTCCCAAAGTGCCCATCTCCAAATATTGTCACACTGGGGGTTAGGACTTCAACGTATGCCGTGAAGTTAAAGAGAAGTCCCTTGCCTATAGCAGGCATTCCAATGTTAGCTCCCTTGCTCCGTCCATCAGCAAGTGAATATTACACATTAAAACTGGGGCACCTGTCGGTTAAGTGTCTGCCTTCGGCTCAGGTCATGATGTCGGGGTCCTGGGATGGAGCCCCACATGGGGCTCCCTGCTCAGCGGGGAACCTGCTTCTCCCTCTGCCTGCCGCTCCCCCTGCTTGTGTGCTCTCTCTCTTTCTCTCTCTAATAAATAAATAAAATCTTAAAAAAAAATTAAAACTTAGCTGTGTTGGAAATAACACAAGGATCCAGTGGGGGACTAGTTAAATAAGCTAGTTAAACTAGCGGCACAAACGCAGTGGATACCATGTGGCCGGAAAAAGGAATACACCATTCCGCGGGGCACTGATGCGGAGGTCATCAAGTCAGCAGGTGAAGCTATAGAATGGCGCACGTGGTGTAAGACAAGGAGGAAGAAGGATGTGTATTTGAATTTTGCTTGTATTTAGATGGAAGGATAGATCAGCTTCCAATTACATCACGTGACAACTTCCAGAAACCAGGTGTGTAGGAACGGAAGACCTGCTGAGCAGATTGGACCCCAGGGTTGTGTGATAGCCCCCCACTCTGTGCAGAGTGGGCGAGGCCAGAGCTGTCTGTCTGTCTTCCCCACTTCCCCAGGGGTTACCTGCCCTCCACTGCCGCGTAGGACCCCACAGGACACAGGTACTTTTGCCCCTGGCTCATTTCCTCTGGCGACACAGCAGAAGGGAGAGCCCCTGAAATAGCAGCCCCTGGAGTGAAGAAGCCTTGGGGAAGCCCTGGCCGTCAGGGGAAACCCCCTCTGTTGGTACCACATAGAGAGAGCTCCCAAAATGCGTTTTTGGCTTCCCACCGGTTGGGCACGCTAAAAATTTCCATTGGAAAGTGCCTGAGAAGCCCTCGAGATCAGGGCTTCTCAATCTCAAAGTGCACTCAAATCCCCTGGGGACCCTGTAAAAAATGCAGATTCTGCTTCAGTAGGTCAGGGATGGGACCTGAGAGTCGGCATGCTCCCGGTGATGCCCATGCTGCTGGCCCGTCCTTCTCAGCTTATGGATGGAGGCAAGAAGCCCCACAGGACAGAGGCTTCACCACAGATTTCACATCCTGTCTCTGGCCTCTCTGCTGAGGAGGCACTTTTCCTACTGAGTCAGCATGTCCTGAATTATAATGGACCCCTTTGAAAGGAAAAACCCCCTGCACTTATGGTCTCAAGAATGTGCCTTATTCTCTACTCTTTATAGACTATAGACTTTTAGCCTATTCTGAAGTCTTATTCTATAAAAATGTCTTTCAACTGCTAATTATTATCCCAAGGGAAAAAGTTCTCTTTTTAACACTGGTAAGATGTTTTTTATTATCAGGGAAACAAAAGCACAAAATTAAAAATTCTCATAGAAGAATGATGTCAATTTCTATACAAACACAGAA
Source organism: Neomonachus schauinslandi (assembly GCF_002201575.2). Classification (NCBI taxonomy): domain Eukaryota; kingdom Metazoa; phylum Chordata; class Mammalia; order Carnivora; family Phocidae; genus Neomonachus; species Neomonachus schauinslandi. The sequence continues at coordinate 123,014,966 of NC_058410.1, forward strand.
AACTCTCCAAGATATCTTTTTAAGAGATAAAGTCAATACAGAAAAATATGGTACGCTCCATTTATGTTTTTAAAAACTCAGACTCGGGGCCCCTGGGTGGCTCAGTCGGTTAAGCGTCTGCCTTTGGCTCAGGTCATGATCCCAGGACCCTGGGATCGAGACCTGCGTCGGCCTCCTTGCTTAGCGGGGAGCCTGCTTCTCCCTCTGCCTCTGCCCCCCCCACCCCCTGCTTGTGCATCCTCACTCTATCTGACAAATAGATAAATAATTAAAATCTTTCAAAAAACCCCCAAAACTCAAACTCATCTGTAGAAGTCTGGGAATATACAGGAAGGTTTATGTGTGTGTGTGTGTGTGTGTGTGTGTGTGTGTGTGTGTGTGTGTACCATAAAGAAAAGACCTAGGACAATGCACACAATTTCCTAACAGTGGTTACCTCTTGGGAGCAGAATGGGATTAACCAATGATTAAAAGAGACTTTGGCTTTATCTGTAATATTTTCAGTTTTTTTTTTTTACAATGAGAATGTATTTGTTAATTATTTATATAATTAAAATAAATAAAAATACTTAAAACAGCAAAAAAACATTTTCTCATAGAACTTGTATTCCCCTCATATAAATTTGCAGACCCCACTTGAAGAACACTCTGCTTCCCTCCACCTTGACTTCGCACTGGCTCAGCTCTCTTCTCTTCCTCCCCATTATCCCATTACACAGTGTGGTATAGGAGAAAGAACAGGGGCTCTGGAGCCAGACAAACCTGGCTTTAATTCAAGGGAAGTCAATTTACCACTTACAGGCTAGGTGGCCTTGGATAAGTTACTTAACCTCTCTGAGTTTAAACTCTTCACTGATCAAATGAAGATGATAGCTCAAGTATCAATCCCTTTTTGACCATCCATCTTCCCTCATCCCACCCTAGTCTGGGCCAGGATTATCTATTATGAATTCTCCTGGAAGTGTTTCTTCCCCTTAGAGCACTATCTCAGATTATAACTTCACATGCATTCATTGACCAAGGTCCTCTTCCTCCCCTGGACTATAAACTCCTTGCAGCAGATTCTACGTAGCTCCTTGCTAACCACTGCTTTCCCCACAGCTAGCATAGTGATGGGCACCTAGTAGGGGCTCAATAGATAGATAGCTAATACGTGAATGAATACATAACCTACTTTACCAGGTTTTTAGGAAGGGTAATTGTGGTAGATTAAAGAAACTTCAAATTTATTGCTATTCTCCTTCCCATGAATCTGGTCCAGCCCCATTATTCACATTGGTCAATGTGATAAAGTGGACATGACACTGTAATTTCTGAGCTTGGCCTCAATAGATTTGCAGTTTCCACTTTTGTATACTTGGAATTGTTCTTGGAACCCAGCACACCTGCTGTGAGAGCCCACATGTGTGAAGAGGCCATGTGGAGGAGAGCTGAGAACCCAGGGGCTGCAACTCTGGCTGAGCTCCCAACCAATAGCCACTGTCAACCTTGGCCACGTGAATGAGCCACCATGGACCCCCAACACCAGGGGAGCCTCCAGATATCTGCAGTCACAGCCAGCAACACATGCAGCAGGAGATCCACTCATCTGAGCCCAGCCAACCCACAAAATAGTGATAGATAATAAATAGGTTTGCTATAAGTCATTAAGTTACATAACAACAGATAACTAGAACAAATGGAAAAACCTTGGCTCAGAGTGGAAGATCCATCACTCAATATCAGTCTTCTTTCCTCTCCAACTACATATTTCAATCTGAAAATCTTTCTCCCTGGTCTCACTTCCTGCCACCTCTTCTCCCCAAAGTTCTCCTACCTGGCACCCTCAATTAAGTCTTTTCCATCTCTCATGGCCCAGTTGCAATCCCACCACTGACACCGTGAAGCTTTCTCACCATCTCTCTGGATGTCTGGCTTTTTTTTGGAGGAGCTACCTGACACTGGTCAAGGCTCATGACCCCAAGGAACATTGCCTGCAGATCCCCTTACTTGTTAAATGTGACTGCTTTAAAGACATAACCATTGTAAATTGTATGCACCTAACATGGGGACACCCAAATACATAAAATGGTTAATAACAAATAAAATCAATAGTAATACAGTAATAGTAAGGGACTTTAACACACCACTTGTATCACTGGTCAGATCATCCAAACAGAAAATCAAGAAGGAAACATTGGACCAGATGGATTTAACAGATATATTCAGAACATTCCACCCCAAAACAGCAGAATACTCATTCTTTTTAAGTGCACATGGACTATTCCCTAGAATAGATTACATATTAGTCCACAAAACAAGTCTTGACAAATTCAAGAAGATCGAAGTTATACCAGGCATATTTTCTGACCACAATGCTATGAAGCTAGAAATCAACCACAAGAAAAAATCTGGAAAGAGCACAAATACATGGAGATTAAATAGCATGCTACTAAACAATGAATGGGTTAACTAAGAAATCAGAGGAAATAAAAAAATACATGGAGACAAATGAAAATGAAAACACAATTGTCCAAAATCTTGGGGATGTGGCAAAATTGTTCTAAAAGGTAAGTTTATAGCAAAACAGACCTACCTCAAGAAGCAAGAAAAATCTCAAGTAAACAATCTAACTATACACCTAAAGGAGCTAGAAAATGAACAAACAAAACTCCAAAACAGCAGAAGGAAAGAAATAATAAAGATTAGAGCAGAAATAAATGACATAGAAACTAAAAAAGACAAACAAAACAAAACAAAACAAAAAACAAGAGAACAGATCAATGAAACCAGGAGCTGGTTCTTTGAAAAAATAAACAAAATTGAAAAACTTTTAGCCAGACTCATCAAAAACAGCAGCAACAACAACAAAAGAAAACAAAAACAGAGACAGAGAGAGAGGATTCAAACAAAATCAGAAATGAAAGAGGAGAAATAACAACCAACACCACAGAAATACAAAGGGTTGCATATGAATATTATGAAAAATTATATGTCAATAAATTGGACAACCTAGAAAAAATGTATCAATTTCTAGAAACATAACCTCCCAAGATGAATTGGGAAGAAATAGAAAGTGTGAACAGACTGATTACCAGCAATGAAACTGAATCAGTAATAAAAAAAACTCCCAACAAACAAAAGTCAAGGGCCAGATGGCTTCACAGGTGAATTCTACCAAACATTTAAAGAAGAGTTAATACCTATTTTTCTCAAACTATTCCAAAAAATAGAAGAGGAAAGAAATCTTCCAAATTCATTCTATAAGGCCAGCATTACTGTGATATCAAGAGCAGATAAAGACACCACAAAAAAGGAGAACTACAGGCTAATATCTCTGGGGAATATAGGTACAAAATCCTCAGCAAAATATTAGCAAACTGAATCTAACAATACATTAAAAAAATCATTCACCACTATCAAGTGGGATTTATTCTCTGGATGCAAGTGTGTTCAGTATTTGCAAATTAATCAGCATGATACATCACAACAATAAGTAAAAGGATAAAAACCATATAATCATTTCAACAGATGCAGAAAAAGCATTTGACAAAGTATAACATCCATTCATGATAAAAACCCTCTACAAAGCAGGTTTAGAGGGAACATACCTCAACATCATAAAGGCCATATATGAAAAACCCACAGAAAACATCACACTCAATGCGGGAAAACTGAGCTTTTTTCCCTAAAGTCAGGAACAAGATAAGGATGTCTACTCTCACCACTTTTATTCAACATAGTACTGGAAGTCCTAGCAACAGCAATTAGACAAGAAAAGGGAATAAAAGGCCTCCACATTAGTAAGGAAAAAGTGAAACTTCCACTTTTTGCAAATGACATGATACTATGTATAGGAAACCCTAAAGACTCCACAAAAACTACTAGAGCTGATAAATAAATTCAGTCAGGTTGCAAGGTACAAAATCAATGTGCAGAAATCTGTTGCATTTCTATATAATAATAACAAAGCAGCAGAAAGAGAAATTAAGAAAACAATCCCATCTACAATTGCATGAAAGATAATAAAATACCTAGGAATAAACTTAACCAAGGAGGTGAAAGACCTGTACTCTGAAAACAATAAAACTTTGAGGAAAGAAACTGCAGATGACACAAAGAAATGGAAAGACATTACATATTCATGGATTGGAGGAACATATATTGTTAAAATGTCCATATTACCCAAAGCAATGTACACATTTAACGCAAGCCCTATCAAAATACCAACAGCATTTTTCACAGAACTAGAACAAACAATCCTAAAATTTGTATGAAATCACAAAAAAACCCTCATAGCCAAAGCAATCTTGAAAAAGAAAAACAAAACTGGAGGAATCACAATCCCAGATTTCAAGTTATATTACAAAGCAGTTATAATCAAAACAGTATGGTACTGGCACAAAAATAGACACATAGATCAATGGACCAGAATAGAGAGCCAAAAAGTAAACCCACAATTTTATGGTCAATTAATATGTGATAAAACACAAAAGAATGAGTAATGGGAAAAAGTCTCTTCAACAAATGGTGTTGAGAAAACTGGACAGCAACATGAAAAAGAATGAAACTGGACTACTCTCTTACACCATACACAAAAATACACTCAAGTTGGATTAAAGACCTAAATGTGAGACCTGAAACCATAAAAATCCTAGGAGAGAGCACAGGCAGTAATGCCTCTGACTTCAGCCGTAACAACATTTTTCTAGATATGTCTTCCGAGGCAAGGGAAACAAAAACAAAATTAAACTATTGGGACCCCACTCCCCCTACTTGTGTTCCGTCTCTCACTGTGTCTTTCTCTGTCAAAAAAAAAAAAAAAAAAAGCATCTGAACAGCAAAAGAAACAATCAACAAAACTGAAAGGCAATGTATGGAATGGGAGAATATATTTGCAAATGACATATCCAATAAAGGATTAGTATGCAAAATATATAAAGAACTTACAAAACTCAATACCCAAAAAATAATCCAGTTAAGAAATGGGCAGAAAAGGGTGCCTGGGTGGCTCAGTTGGTTAAGCATCCAACTCTTGATTTCGGCTCAGGTCATGATCTCAGGGTTGTGAGATGAAGCCCCACCTCTGTCTCTGAACTCTGCTTGTCCCTCTCCCTCTGCTCCTCCCCCCCCACTGCTCTCTCTCTCTCTAAAGTAAATAAATAAAATCTTAAAAAAAAGAAAGAAAGAAATGGCCAGAAGACATGAATACATTTTTCTCCAAAGAAGAAATACTGATGGCCAACAGACACATGAAAAGATGCTCAACATTACTCATCATCAGGGAAATGCAAATCAAACCACAATGAGATATCACCTCACACCTGACAGCATGGTTAAAATAAAAAATAAGGGGCGCCTGGGTGGCTCAGTTGGTTGGGCGCCTGCCTTTGGCTCAGATCATGATCCTGGAGTCCCGGGATCAAGTCCCGCATCGGGCTCCCTGCTCGGCAGGGAGTCTGCTTCTCCCTCTGACCCTCCCCCTTCTCATGCTCTCTCTATCTCGTTCTCTCTTTCAAATAAATAAATAAAATCTTTAAAAAAAAATAAATAAATAAAAAATAAAAAATAAAAGAAACAACACGTGCTGATGAGGATGTGGAGAAAAAGGAACCCTAGTGCACTATTGGTTGGAATGTGTATGTATGCACAATGGATATATTATGTGTGTGTGTAGGTGTGTGTGTGTGTGTGTGTGTGTGTAATGGAATATTATTCAACCATAAAAAAGAATGAAATCTTGCCTTTGCAATAGTGTGGATGGATCTAGAGGGTATAATGTTAAGCAAAATAAGTCAGAGACAGACAAATACCATATGATTTCACTCATATGTGGAATTTAAGAAATAAATCAACAAAGAAAAGAGACAACCAAAAAAATAGACTCTTAACTCTAGAGAACAAACAAAAGGCTATCAGAGGGGAGGTGGGTAGGGGATGGGTGAAATAGGTGAGGGGAATTAAGAGCACAGTTATCATGATGAGCACTGAGTAATCTATAAATTTTTGAATCACTATATTATACACCTGAAACTAATATAACCACTGTATGTCAACCACACTGGAATTAAAATTTTTTAAAAATGTGACAAATGTGACTGCCTTATTCCCAAGTATATGTACATTCTTGAGGGAAGTGACCAGAGCACTCAACATCTTCATTTGCTCGTAGCTGGTGCCCACAAGTACTTTGCCTTTTACTTGGCAGCCTTCACCAGGAAAGGATTATCTGGCGACCTGAGGATGGTAGATGGTAGCACTGAACTAAGCAGGCTTTGTTTCCCATCAGAAACCTGAGGTCAGTGAGTCACTGACTAGTTTGCTTCCTGGACCTTAATCACTCACACTTCCCACATTTACGCCATGCAGGGAAGGATAAAGGAACCCTGAGCTCACATATCAGAAACACACAGGGTCTGGGTAAATCCACAAACAGATTAAACTAGAGTAACCAGAGTGGTCTGCGTTGTCCAGCATTTTCCTCACACTGCTCTAGAAGAGTAAGAAAGGTCATGCTCACTCCTGCCCTGTGTCGAGAGGCTGAAGGTTGAAGTCAACTGCCACACATTTTCCTGAATAGGTGACGTGCGCTTTTATTAGAATTTTCTCTTTTGAACTTTGTGTAAATTTGCCGTCACTGAATATCTTTATGAAAGTTCATGGTGGACAGTGGCCGTGGTTGCTGACGTCTCAAGGAATCCAGGACTCCGCCTCGTCTTGTCAGTGCTGTGACCTATGTCCCTTCTCCCAGACTGCCCAGCGAGGGGCTGGAGGGCTCGGGCGGGTTCTAACACAGCCACAGGCTTCCCTGGTAGTTCCTTCCACCTCAAATATGCACCTTTCCTCCAAAACTAATTGCTCCCTTGCCATATGTCAGACATGCTGGATATCGTGGATACAGAGAGGAAAGGACATAGTTTCTGTCGCTTAGGAGCTTTAGTCTGGTGGGAAGCCACACACTGTCCCAAACAGTATGACACAGGGGCAGTTTTCACCTCAGACTGCCAGGGCTGTGCGTCCAAGTGGTGCGCACAGGACCATGAGGCAGAGTCTCCCCTCTTTTACTTATAACTGACGCCAAGCTAGCCTGGTGTCCTCTCAAGCACCGGCGTCCCATCCCAGATACTGAGAAGCTGTGGCCAGGGTGGGGGTCGTGGCAGGAGGCAAGAAGCCTCAGAGCCGGGGACCAGAGTGATTGCAGGGACCATCCTGAGTCTTCATGTGTACTCGCTGACTTTCAATAGGGCCCCTCCGGGGAGCTGGTGAAGATGCAGAGCATTGCAGCTCACCTGTGTGCAATAATAATGCAGAGCTTGGGGTAGCGAGGACGGGCTGAAGGACTCAGCCTCCCCCACGCCAGCATGAGTGGGGCAGGCCAGCTCTCAGGAGGCTGAGCTGCTGGCCCACAAACACTCTTTCTCCTCCTTGGGCCCATCCTTGAGTGTGGAGGGGCCTCCACAAGGCCCTGCCCACCAGGGGCGGGGCCTCATATTCCTGTCCTGATGGAAAGCTCCCTGCCTAACACTGAAAATTCAGAATCTCTGATTTTCTACTTTTGTTTGTTTCAGTTTCCTCTCTTATGGTTTCTGACTCATTTACTTTTTGCCATTATTGTATTATTCATTTTTATGGTAAGTTGTCTCAGGCAGGGAATAAACAGATAAACAGAGAGGGAGGGAGGGAGCTATGACAGATACACAGATAGATGGATATTGATGGATGGATGGATGGATGGATGAATGGAAGGATGGATGGATGATAGCTGCCATGCAGAGAAGGGGTAAGGGATGAGCAGAAGAAAACAAGAAAGAGACTCACCATGATATCTCTGTGATCTTGTGTTCACCCCCAGCTCTGCCCCTCAGGAACTTTCCTGAGCATTGAGCTCTTAAAGGCAGCTGAAGCCACCCATGGCTGCAGGCCAGGGCTCAGCTTTCCCATTGCCAGCCGTGCAAGCAGCCCAAAGCTACGCTCACAATGAAAGCAAACAGGGAACCAGGCAAGGATCAGCTCCTGGGAGTCAGGCGAATCCGGGCTTTGGGACAGGCTCCCAGCAGCACAACTGGTGGAGATGGAGAGTTGGCAGATGGTATCACGAAAGCTGAAACCAAAAACCGAAGGTCCATTCTCCAGCATCACAGAATCTCACAGCTGCATGGTGACCAGTCCCAGGGAGGTGGTGTGACTTTACCTGGGTCACAATACATGCTGCTATTTCACATTTCACGGTGTTGGTCACACACAAACACAAATCCGGGTGGTTTCTGGATGATGTCCTGATTACCAAGTACATTATACAAGCGTGAGCCCTGGTTTGGGGTCTTGAAATAATGTTTTGTTTTTTTAAAAGATTTTATTTATTTATTTGACAGAGAGAGATAGTGAGAGAGGGAACACGAGCAGGGTGAGTGGGAGAGGGAGAAGCAGAATCCCCTCTGAGCAAGGAACCCAATGTGGGACTCGATCCCAGGACCCTGGGATCATGATCTGAGCCAAAGGCAGACGCTTAACGACTGAGCCACCCAGGCGCCCCTTGAACTAATATTTTTTTTCTATGTTTAACAAATGCCTGTTGGGTGAAAAAGTGCCTGCGTAAACCAATAATGTACACACCTCTGCATTCCCAAATCCTGAACAAATTAGACTTTTGATTTTATAAAGTTAGAATAGAGTTGGTTTTAATATTTCAAAATCTGGGTTTTAATATTTCAGAACTTCCCATAGCAGTGCCCTGGCCTCTCTCACACCTCACCCCTTCCTCTCCTAAGGGGTCTCCTGTACCCCCTCCTAAGTCTCTGTAGTAGTAACATTTATTACAAGCACTTGCTTAAAATTATTGACTTTCATGGACTTCATGATTTGAAAGTTCTTGTCTTGGGTGACAAATTATATTTATTAAGAAATAATTTCTTTTCCAAGATGTGGTCAGGTAAAAATGGCGCCCAAATTCTTTCTCCATCCCTTGGATTGATGCGTTGATTGGGCCAATAGGATACAGTGAAAGTGAACTTGTGAAATTTCCAGATAAGACCTCAAAAGGCCTTGTAGCTTCCACTTGTACTGTCTTGGAATATTGCTGTCCCTATAAGAAGCCCAGGCTCTCCTGCTGGAGAACCCATGAACAGCCCCAGCTAACTAGCAGATGTGAGAGTGAGGCCATCTTTGACCAACCTGAGTAGACCCTCTGGATAGCTGCAACCACATGAGTAACCCCAGACAAGACTAATAGAAGAACCCCCCAACTGAGCCCAGACCAAATGGCAAAATCTTGAGCAAAGATACACTGGTTGCTTTATAGTACTAAATGTTGGGATGGTGTGTTATGCTGCAATACTAGACAATAGGTAGAGAAATTGTCACTGGAAGTGAGGTACCAGCCTAATAAAAACTGCAAGAATATGATGTCATCTTTGGGACCGGGCAGGCTGAGTCTGGAAAAGCAAAGAGGAGGCTGTCAGCAAAGTCTGGGGGAATGGCAGAGGCTGGGAAGCCACTGAGGAGATTCTTATTTGAGGTCAGAAAACAGGTGACACATGTTATGTAGCGGAGGAACAATGGGGGGATGATGTCACATGTTGCAACTGGGAAAATAGAAAATGTATTTAATAAACTTGTGGGTCTGGGCAAGCACATCTCTGTGTGGAATGCTGAGGGTCAGTGGAATGTTTTTGCTGAATAGAAAAAGATACTGCAAAAGAGAGGTGAGCCAGGAGAAACCGTGAGTTTGCAAGCAGAATTCAGAGTGAATATAGAAGGCCTGGGACTTACGACGTTGGAAAATAAAACCCAGCCAACCAGGAGGGCACTGACCCAGAGGAGACTGACACGGCCAAGAGCAGGAGGTCTGCCTCAGAACGAGTATACAGGTGTGGCTTGGGAATATCAGACTCATGGGAAGCCCACAGAGTCTTTAAGAGCATTGTATTGGCAGAAGCACCACGAGTTTAGACTAACAGCAGCTGATTTGGGTCAAATGTGAGAGATCTCCAGACACCCAAACTTCTATGGGCAGGAAGCAGACTGAGAGAGAGACTGAACTACCACCATGGACACTTTTTATGGAAAAGGAAACACTTCTCAGCACATTATAATGAGTCCAGAGGGCTGAGCCAAGAGCCCAGAGAGCAGGGGTCCTGAGAGCCAGTCCAGGGGAGCAGAACTGGGCCCCACCCCCACCCCCATGCCCAGCTGGACCTCAGAATTACTGTGTGCACCTGACTGCCAGGTGCCCCAACCCTCCCCCTTTAGAGTGGGGGCCCTGTTTACCCCATTATATGTTGGGAAGTGAAGAGCAGGCAATTCGCTTTTGAGCTCTTGAGTCTCCAGATCAAAAGAAACTGCACCTGAGGCTCTGCCCCCAAGGAGCCTCACATATCTCTGGCCCTGCTCCAGAGCACTAGATGATGGTTTCTAAGCCCAGTGCCCTGCAGGGTGAGCCTTCAGGGACTCTTCGGCTGAGTGAGTGCTGTTTGTGTGTGTGGACGAGGTAAATAATTATGGCCAAAGAGCCAAATGGGGTGGATTAAAAATAGCCACAAATTCTTTGCCGCTCCTTCCATCAAGAGGAACTTGTGTCCCCACCCCTTGAATCTGGCCTGGCCCTGTGACCTGTTTTAATTAATAGAAAGTGCTGGAAATGACATTGTACAAAATTTCTAGGAGAGGCTGTAAGAGATCTTGCATCTTGCACCCCTGCTCCCGTGGAAGCTGCTGCTGGAGCCGCCACGTAGGAACCCCAGGCTCACCTGGCCACGTGGGGCAGAGCCAAGGCTGACTGCCAGACCCAAGGCCCTCAGAGACCACCCACCAGACGGCCACAGCTGCAGGCACGACCCCGGGCAGGAGGATCAGAAGAACCTCCCAGGCGATCTCGGCCCAAATTGCTGAACCACGGGGTTCAAATAAATAGTGGAATTTGAGCAAATACATTGTTGTGATTTAAAAATAGTTGTTATTTGAAAAGCTAAATAGTTATTATTTGAAGCTGCTAAATTATAGACTGCTCTGTTACATGACAAAAGATCATTGAGACACAAGAAAACAACCCTTGTTGTCACAGTGGAAATCATAAAATGCAAAGAACCAGGATGCTGCTGTCAGCACATGTAGGATTTCGCCTAGGCAAGCCCCCCACCCCAAGATTCAGGGGATCCCCAGAGGGAATCACCACCCTCATTCTGTTCCCTCAGATTCCAAGGTGTTGCTGATGGGGACTGAAGGCCCCACCCGTCTCCGGGTCTGGAAGCCTGGGCGTGCTGGGAATGTCAAACTTTGAAGCATGCTAGAAGTTGCCATCTGAAGCCCTGCTTCTGGAACTTTTACATCCAAATGAGTCACCCAGCGACCTCGTTAAAATGCAGTTTCCTCCTGCCTTTCTAGCAGGCTCCCAGGGGATGCCAGGGCCACTGGTCCACAGCCAGTGACCAGCAGTCTCAGCCCCACGGCGTGTTAGAATCGCCTGCGGAACTTCGCAAAGTGCTAATGTCTTGCTCCTCTCCCCGGAAATTCCGACTTAATTGGTCTGGGGTGTAGACTGGGATGAGATTTCTGAACATTCCTCCGTCATTCCAATGGGCAGCCTAGGTGGAGGACCCCCGGTGGGAATGGATCGGTTCTGGCACTTTGGAAAGGGGGTGCCAGCCTTGCAGCCAGCCGTAGCCACATCTGTGAGGACTGCACCTGACCCCTTTCCTGCAAAGGAGCTGCATTCACCCCTTCAGTGGAGTTGGAACCAGCCAGAAGGCTGCCGGAAGCAGCAGGCTGCATGGCCAAACCACGTGTCCTGAGTGGAGTGAGCTTGGGGCTCAGAGCACAGATGCGCGTGCACAGCTGTGTGACTTCAGCCCCAGCTCTGAGCCTCTCTGTCTCACCTCTTCACCTGTGGAGAGAATCTTCAGGCCATCTGGTGGGGCTGGCAGGCCAGTGAGAGGCAATGTCCGCCGAGTCCTGGGCTCCAAGACAGGCTCGGTAAACAGGAGCTCTTACTCATAAACACAGAAGCAAGAAGCCTGAACGACCAGCGACAAAGCAGTTGAGAGGGGCCGAGAGCTGGGGTCCGTGCTTCCCAACATGAAGTAGCCAGACTGGAAGAGATCCCTTTTGGACAATGCCAGACCCTTCCATGGTCTGTGATGAGTTGGATGTATTACTTAGTCCTGCCCTGCCAGGGAGCCAGGACCTGAGTGACTGACTTCCTGTGAGAGGCTCCCATTGTGAAAAATGAAATAATTCAGGGTGCCAGGTCCTCTTTGGAATGTCCTTTTTATCTGTTTTGGGGTGAAAGAAACTCATTTTAAAAAACAAAGCAACACGTGCTGAGTACTGGGTGTTATACGCAACCAACCAATCATTGAACATCACATCAAAAACTAATGATGGACTGTACAGTGGCTAACTGAACATAATAAATAAATAAATAAACAAACAAACAACAAAATAACCTTCATTGTGTCAGGAAGAAGGTAAAATAAACTCCACATCAACAGGAAGCTCAGAGACTGGGATTTATATGTTCATGTTAAAAAGGCAACTTTGTAAACAATTCTTGTGAGGTTTGGCTTCGCTCTACTGCTCGCAAAATACTAAGGTCTGTCTCTTGAGCAAGACAAACAATTCCAGCAGCCGGGACCTTCCAGATACTGGGGTTGTTTTCAGTCCTATAGGGAGTGTATCGTAGGGATGTTTGCTTGGTGGTAGTGACCATATTGAGGGGAGTGGGGAGCGATAGACTGAGAGAGAGAGAATGGCAAGGAAAAGTAGATTAAAGAAGACAAGGAGATGACTTTAAGTGGGACTATCCAGAGTCTGGGAGATGGGGCTCCTGTACTTCAGGCCCCCTTCCTCACCATACTGTCTTTCTCCTGCTCTCCCTCCATCCCTGTCTTCCCTCATACCTCTATGTTTTAAATTACAAAAGTATCCAATATTGCATATGTCTAAGAGTAGAAGGTGAACATCCCTCTTCCTATTTTTAGTATGTATAAAGGGCCACCTAGGTTAAAAACGCAGGTTAAAAAGCACGTATTCCTGAGACCCACCCCCAGAGGGTCTGATTTACCAATCTGGAGCAGGTCTGAGAATCTTCGCTTATAGCAAGCCCCCAGCCCACCCCAGTGATTCTGATGCAAGTGGCCTTTGAACTCTGCATGAAGATGAGCTGCTTCGAGATAACTAGTGCCGAATGCTCGGCGTGTACCTTTCACACTTATCTATGCGCACACAAGCGTGCAGAGATGTACACGTGCTGCACGACATGGAAAATACACACACAACACAGACTCACAGACACAGGACTAATCTGCATACTGTATATATGCAGTATTCAGACAGCCAACCCACACAGCCGTGAGCCAGGGGCCCCATCTGTCAGAAAACCAGCATTTTACTAGACAAATTAAGAGAAGGTTTAGAACGTGCTTGTAGACTGCTTTCGGCACTTCCCGACATCGTGCCCTCTCTACCTTGCAAAACCTGCCCACACAGAGTCAAATAAAGCCACGCCTCATTGCCGGTGACATGCTAGACGTTCTGTCTGGTCTTTGTCTGCAGCCGGCGATAGATAAGGCTTTCTGATGCCCTACAAATAGCCTTTAACCTATTCCCCAGGGTCATGAATATTTTGTGGTAAACAAATATCCTGATGCGTGTTCTCTGTGCCTTGCCAGTCAGAACACCATGAATGGTTCTCTGATAGAACCAACTCCATCGCCTCCCCTCCCCCTACCGAAGACTGTGGGAAGAGCAAAGATCTTGGTGTCAAACAGGCTTACGTTCAACTCGACCCTCCCTTTCACCAGTTGTATATGTGTGGGCAAGTCAATTAACTTCTGAACCTCAATTTCCTCACCTGTTAAATGGGCATAACAACACTTTATTCACAGTAACGTCATGGTGGTTAAATTCAATGATGCAGTAGAGGATTTTACCCATGGTAATCTTTTAGTAAATGCATCCATTCAGCAAGTATTTATTGTGTGCCTGTTTATTGCACCCCAATGCATTGCTTAGCCTGATCCTACTTTCCTCTGCTGCGAGCAGTGTTGGACGTGGCCCTCAGAGCTGACACACAGGCAGTGAGTGAGCAGAACTGACAACCATGCCTCTCTTGTTGGAGCTCACGTTCCGGCGGTGGCTGCCATTGTCATCATTATTTCATGGCCATCTACCATAATAATGCTGTAAATTAATTTTATCTTTGTGATGGAAGTAAGTGATGAGTCAGATGACTAGGCAAGATAACCAGGCAACTTCTCTAGGTGCCAGGCTATCGGTGTGTCTCCACCTTATTGGGATCAATCACACACAATTCAGGTTTACATGTATGACCTTTTATTTATTTTTTATTTTTATTTTAAGTAGGCTCCACACTGGGGCTTGAACTCAGGACCCTGAGATCAAGACCTGAGCTGAGATCAAGAGTCGGATGCTTAACCGACTGAGCCACCCACGTGCCCCCACATGTATGACCCTTTAGATAAATGGCTATATATAAATTGGTCCTACACCCACCAAAGTGGTCATTCCTTCAAGGAGAAAGTGAGACATGCTCGTCTTTCTTAGTTAGGTGACTGCTGAAGGTGTCACCAATGGTCTTTCGTCACCCAATTCCAGACCAGCCAGCTGAAGCTGCCCACACGGTGGACTGAAGTCCTGAAGCCCAATCAGGCACGCTAGGGGGATGTTTCCTGGGGTGAAGTTGTTTGTTTGCATGAATTTTAGACTGCTTAGTATGTATTCAAGAAGTTGTTGTGTTCAGAAAATTTCAGAAGAAAACCGAAGAGATACTCAGGACTCCAGAAAAATGGGGAATGTTTTTGGGGTAGTCAAAGCCAGGAAAAAGAATTTTTTAAACTGTTTCGAATAAGATTCTGCGTTATTTCAATTCTTTGTGTGTGTGAATGACTAGTTTTAATTCAGTCTCAAGTGACAAAAACTGAGAGACGATTCCAAACACAGTAAGTTTAGATGCTATTTTATATGCAATGCATCTAACAAACCCCTTGATGGAAAGAGAGATATGTATAATTTCTACCTAAAGGAAATCTGTTCCTTCCTGCTAAATAAATGTGGAATAAATACTAAAAGAATATTGGCTTGAAGGGGGGTTATATTTGTAGCTGCCCAGAAACCCTCATGCCTGGCTCCAGCCCTGCTGGTATGAGGTTCTGTCTGTGTGGAGTCAGGGTCCCATCCCATGGGATTAGGTCCTCACTCATTTATTAATTTAAAAAGGTTAACCCAGTGTTTGTGTGCCCTTCCTTATTAATTAAAATCAAATTTGTTATAGAAGGTACTGGGAATGCAAAAACAAGTTAGCCCCACCCAGCCATCACCGAGCTCAGAGACGAGGGAAGCGACAAGTACAGAACAGTTTGTGCAGGGCTCAGTTAAAACCCAGCCCCACTGCAAGACCCAGCAAAGGCTGCTGGGAAACAGAATAGAGGCCGGCCGGCCGATGCATTATTTAGCCAGACCGCCCTTCCCACTGCCATCCGTGGAGTGTCGCGTTCTGCCAAGGAGGAGAGCCAGCAGGTGGCCACAGTGGCAGAGAGTAGAAGGCTCTCGGGGTCTGTAAAGGGTGGGTGCTCAGACGAGAGGACACCTCCCTCTCCTGGCAGCTCTCTTGTTTTAGACCAGGGGTTGGTACACTTTTTCTGTAAAGGGCCAGAGAGTAAGTATGTTTACTTCTGTGGGCCACGTGGTCTCTGTGGCAACCACTCACCTCTGCCATGGTAACACGAGCCTTAGACACAGACCACCGAATGGCCGTGGCTGAGTTCCGGGGGAACAGCGTTTACAAAAGCAGGCAGCAGGCCGTGGCCGGCGGGCTGTGGTTCTCGCTCTCCAGCCGTGGCCCCTGGCCCAGGGTTACCCAGGAGCCTGGCTGTCTGCTGTTCCGGGCCCGGTTATCTGCCGATGCAGATGCTCTTGCGTGGCATACACTCATGAGGGAGGAGAGCAGAACTTCCTCCATCTCTCTCCCAGATTTATGTGCGGAGCACAGATGTCAAGAGTCCCCTTGAGTCTGGGCTTTTATTCTGACGTCAGCTTTCACTAGCCCTCTAACTTTGGGCAAAGCATGAGCCCTGTGAACCTCATTCCTGCTCTGTGAATGCAGATAAAAATACCACCTGCTGCTAGTCAGAGGGCGAAGGCTCACGTCAGCTTTCCTCCCCCATCCTTCGCCAGCACCCCACAGCCTCACCTTCCCTCCTCCATAAGAAATGGGTCCAGAAGATGATCATTCTCAGGCTGTGAGGCCCAATTACCATTTGCCCTGGAGTAGCCCTTGATTCAGGAGGAACTTTGCAAACATCAAGAGACTATTTTTCTAAAACCCGTTTTAAAAAAAATCCCAGGCACAATAAAAGCACATTGTGCTCTTCAGTGTTTGCTTTTAAGAAGTGTTTTTCCACTGGTGTTTTAACTGAAGGGTTTTGTTTCTTCCTTCATTTCTCCTAGTGGTTCTTGGCCACAGAGCCTACATACCGACATTTCACCCTTTCCTCACTCTCATGGATAAGACTTCACTGCCCTTGGGAGTTGGCCAAGCAACTAAATAGCTTCTGTCTCCTGTGTCTCAAAATCCTCAAGGCAGTGCAAGCTGCATTTTTCCAGGACTGGGCTGGGATGCCAAAGTGATGATGTCACAGCCCCGGCAGCCGGCCAGCCCCCTCCGTTTCCTGTTTCTTTCCTCCTGACAGACTCATGAATCATATTGGCTTTATCATTGGACTCCAAGCTCATTTCCCTGTTCCACAAACGTTTGGAGTTCTAGGAGGTGGAAGCCAAGTGTAATCAAAACATGAAGTCCCGAGTTGCTTTTTCCTTGCAAAACTGGAACACATGTTCTCCTGTCTTGAAAGAAAGCACAGCGTCTGGCTTAATTTGGAGTTTTCTGGCCAAGCACTCTGCTCCCTGGGTCAGACAGTGGTGATCTCATCTGAAAAGCTGGGCGCTCCCTGTGCCAGAGGCAGGCGAGGTCCGCGGCGAGGGGCAGTGGGGCCCTTGTGTGTGCCCAGCATTGGCACTTAGGGGGCTGTGTGCACGAGGGGGGATGGTTTTCACAAAAGCAAATCCAGCAGCATGTCAGCCTTTGACCAATGCAGAAACAACCTGTGATCATGTTTAGCCATTCTCCCTTGCCACATCTCTCCTCCGGGTCTCCGCCACGGCATCTCCACATCTCCCCCTCCGGTAAAAGTGTTGGTAGGAGGGGGGACGTCCAACCAAGTATTTAGACCCAGGAGTCTGAAACTAACACACCGATGACTTGTAAATATGAGGATGGACTAGGGAGGGTCAGAGGCAGGAGTTATTCCGATACTCAGCCTGGAAGGTGCTCACCTGCTTGCAATCCCATGTTGCTAAATTTATTCAGCACTTGTGTGACAGGCTCGGCTCAAAGGGCTTATTTCATTTCATCTTCAAAACAAGCCCGTGAGGTGGATTCAATTGCTCTTGCCATATCACGGATAAGGAAACTGAGGAACTACGGGTAACTTGACTGTCTTGATGCTGAGGATTCGCACACCTGTGGGTGTTTTGTGCCATGTGATATGAGTATAATATTATAAACAAGAGTATCAGCTTTTAAAAATGCATGTACATATTTCAGAAATTCCATGTTATTTTAGTACAGTAATAGTTGGTGTAATGAGATTTGACATTTATATTTACTAGAGCCACATTGATGTGGCATGAAAATACACCACTTAGTACATACACGATGTAAATATGCATTGTGCACATAATATTAGAGTTTAGCACTCCAGGAGCCTCTGCGTCCCAGACTGGGGCCGTGTCCAGCTTCTTCTGCAAACACAGGTGTTGCACGTGAAGAGGAAGTGAGGTCTTTTATCCCTAGTTCTGATTCCACACTCTGGTCCACCTGGGTCACAATGTTACTTTGACTGAATCATGCTGCCTATTTTCTACAAATGTTGGTTAGTTCAGGCTTGTCCACGTTGAACTGGCTTTCTCGCATCTTCTTTAGATAACAGCCATTTTGAGAAAGGTTGTGACCATTGAATTCTGACTCTCCCAGCACTTACCTAGGAGGAGGAGGTACTTATTGGCCAGGAGGCCTATGGAAGTCAGATAGTAGCTTACTTTAGTTAAGGGATTATGAGTCCCCCTCAAGTGGCCAATTGGCCCAGTGAACTCTGCCTTTCATCCTCCTGTCTCCCCCACCCCTCTGAAATCTGTTCCACATCCTCCAAGGGGAAGCAAGCTAAATCTAATTTTGATGTTAAATGAGAAGCTACAGATCACAAGCATATCTTCCGTGTTTTTTTGTGTTTAAATACACAAAACATTAAAGTCACCCTCTTCATCACTTTAAATTTACAGTTCTGTGCATTCAATACATTCACAGTGCCCGAAATCGTCACCACCACTCCAGAACTTTCACTCATCCCAAACTGAAACTCTGTCCCTGTTAAACACTGACTCCTCCCTTTCCCTCCCCCCAGGCGCCTGTCAACCCGCATGCTACTTTCTGCCTCTATAAATCCGATTCCTCTAGGGACTTCATAGAAGTAAGATCATGCAGTATTTATCCTTTGTGACTGGCCTATATCATTGAGCATCATGTCCTCAAGGTTCTCCCAGGTCCTGGCATGTGTCAGAATCCCCTTCCTTTTTAAGGCTGAATCATGTTCCATTGTGTGTATATTTCACATTTTGTTTAGCCACTTATCCTTTGATGGGCATTTGAGTTGCTTTCATATTTCAGTGACTGTGGATAATGCTGCTGTGAGCATAGAGGTAAAAATATATCTTCAAGACTCTGTTTTTAATCCTTTTGAGTATATACTCAGAAGTGGAATTGCTGGGTCATATGGTAATTCTGTTTAATTTTTGGAGGAACCCTGTTGTGTTTATTTTTTAAAGGGTTACAGAAGACTGATATGTGACTTCTCAAATTCCTGTGGTTAAATTTTTTTTTTAATCGTTTTTTTTTTAAGATTTTATTTATTTATTTGACAGAGAGAGAGCGAGAGCAGGAACACAAGCAGGGGGAGTGGGAGAGGGAGAAGCAGGCTTCCCGCTGAGCGGAGAGCCCCATGTGGGACTCGATCCCAGGACCCTGGGATCATGACCTGAGCCGAAGGCAGATGCTTAACGACTGAGCCACCCAGGCACCCTTAAAAATCTTAATAAAGTTCAATTTCATTAATTTCTTCAAGTCTAAAGTAATTCACTGATGGGGCTGCAGGTTTTCCTTTTCTTTCTCATTTATCCACTACTTTGAGACATTTTATAAGCATCCTTCTCTTTAAGGATCCAGTCAAATTAGGATCTATTTTTATATTATCATATAGTCTTCATTAGCAGACACACAGTATTATAATTTAAAATATATAATAGAAGGAAGCTCTACTAGACTTACTCCTCAAAGATTCTAAGCCGTTGATTTTTGCTTTGCTTTCTGTCCCCACAGCACTAAGACTGTGCTATGGCCTTTCATTTTCCTGGTCATTCACTCACTCAACAAAAGTGAGGCTCTTTGCCATCTGAGTGGGCACCATTAATCAGCATTCACTATCTTATTCTGTAGGCACCTGTCTGTGCATTATTGCTCTCACCCACATGTTGCACATGCAAATGCCCCCAGAAATTAGACCGTGACGAACATGGGTCTACGAGCTGGGGAGGCCATGGAGACTTAGAGAGCCCGTGTCTCATTGAAGGGGCAGCCACTCATTACTCTGTGGGAATGCAGGCCCAGTTTTCCAGATCTTTCTAACTTACAGGAATGGCAAGAAATCGAGACGTTAAACGTGGAATCTCCCAGTTTTAAAGTGCTAATCAGGGCGCCTGGGTGGCTCAGTTGGTTAAGTGACTGCCTTCGGCTCAGGTCATGATCCTGGAGTCCCGGGATCGAGTCCCGCATCGGGCTCCCTGCTCGGCAGGGAGTCTGCTTCTCCCTCTGACCCTCCCCCCTCTCATGTGCTCTCTCTCATTCTCTCTCTCAAATAAATAAATAAAAATCTTAAAAAAAAAAAATTTAAAGTGCTAATCACTTACTCAGAAAAAAAAAACTAAAACACACTGTACAAGCCAAACAAAAACACATTTGCAGGTCAAATGCAGCTCGTGGGTCACTAACTTTGACCTCTCCTCCAGCTGAAACTCTTTTCTGGATCACAAAGGCCATATATGAGGAATATCTTATTTTCCCAGGGTGTCTATCAAGAGGGGATGAATGAACCAAAAAATGACAATAGAGGTGGATTTCCATGCAGGTAATGAAGCTTCTCAGACCTGGACTTCTCTGGGCTCCTTCTCTGGGGCTATATATTCAGTGTTTTCCAAAGTAAGAAGTTTCAACCACAATGGACTAGGACTGCTGTCTCTTTCCATTCTGACTTCCCCTCTGTTACATTTCCCCTTGTTTCAGGTGGCACTGAACCAGCCAGGGATCTTCTTGGGAAACTACAAAGGGGAAGTGAGTTGAAGATACATTAAGTTTGAGTTGAGAGGGATGTTTTTGTGTGGTTAGGACAAGTAATGCCTATGGGCTGTAGCAAGACTTCCCCACACTGACTGTTGACTGGCAGAGGGTGAGAAGTCTGCAGGACCAAACTGTTGGAACTGCCCCTGGGCCCAAGCCCCAGATTCTACACCTTACCTGGGATCCTGCAATTTCCTGCCAAAACCCGGGGATTTCGTGGGCCTCTCATCTGAATCTACCCTCTTATGGATGACAAACCACTGCTGGGTCACTTCCCTGGGCCCAAGAAGGGCTATGGGGTGGCTGGTTCCAGGGAGCATGTGTATGTGTGAGGCCCTGACAGGCGTTGGATGGAGTCTGGGATGGGTAAGGAAAGGGAGGGACCAGACTTCAATGGGAATTCTAAATCCAAACCTAGTCTTCCCAGTCTCTTCTAAGGCATATTTTTCAAAGAAGGAGAATAAAACATATCTATTCAATAGTTTATTAGTGATTTCTAATATTTAACTTATAAAATCTTTAAATCTTTAGACCTCCATTTGTACCCAAGCCCAGGACCCCCCGATATTGAGAGTGTACCTGGATCACAGTAACTTTGGTCCATAGTTGTTTGGGTCACTACGACTGTGTAGGCATTGCTCTAAAATTTAGTGGCATAAAATAACCATCTTATTATACTCATGGATTCTGAGGGACAGAAATTCAGACAGGACACAGCCTCCACAATGCCTGGAGCCTCCGCTGAGAAGACCCCACAGTAGAGGTGACTCTGCAGCTGGGGCCTGGAATTGTGTCAGGTGATTGGTGCTGGCTGTCAGCTGGGATCTAAGCTGTGCTGTGAACTGCAGCACCTAATGTGGCCCAGGCTTTCTTAAAGGATGGCAGCCACAGGGGAATCGAACTTCTTACATGTTGGATCAAGGCTCAAAAGGCGAGAATCCCTGAGAAGCCCTAAGTAGAGCAGTAGTTATCTGTTGGTTACAACCGAGTCACATGCCCACCCAGATCTAAGGGGAGGAGACATAGACTCCATCTCTCAATGGGAGGAGTGTTAAAGAATCTGGAGGCTATGTTTTAAAACTACCACTCAGGTTCAAATATTGTTAGCCATCCTGGTATTATAATGACTTCCAAGAATATATCTGATGCCAATTCAAAGAGCATTCCAAGGAAACTTGAAATCTCTTTGAAATTTTATTTTTAATTTTTTTCTAAAGATTTTATTTATTTATGTGACAGAGAGAGACAGCGAGAGAGGGAACACAAGCAGGGGGAGTGGGAAGGGGAGAAGCAGGCTTCCCGCTGAGCAGAGAGCCCAATGTGGGCCTTGGTACCAGGACCCTGGGATCATGACCTGAGCCGAAGGCAGACGCTTAATGACTGAGCCACCCAGGCACCCCTCTCTTTGAAATTTTAGTTCATAACTAAAAGAAACATAGTACAGTTCTTCCTCATATTTGACAGAAATCCTAAAAATTTGCGTATCAGAGACAAATTTTTAAAGCTAAAAGAAATTTTTCTACAGTATCAATAATAAAAAGATGCTTTTGATAAACCATGTTATAGGAAAGACTGAATTATATCTTTCTATTCTATCAAAAATATCATGAAATTGTTACCATATGAAGTGACAATAATGTGCTGCCCAAAAAGTACAGGTGTTTTATAGACTGTTGCATCATCATATATGCATCTTTAAGAATATTCAGGATGCAAAGTGGTAATTAAATCCCAAAGAAGGAAAGACCAACACAAGCAAGTGTAGTATAGGAACACTTCATGGAGGATTAGGGAAAGATGGGATTTCAACAGATAGAAGAAGAATGGAAGCTGAGGGCAGAGCTGAGTCAACTGGTCAACCCATAGTGTCAGTTACATGTGACATCACTTCTGATTGTCTCAGTCTCCATGCTGATTGGTCAGTATCTCCCATAGCAGTTGGTAAATGTTTTGCACACCATCCCCATCAGTTAGAAGGGGCAATATTAACAAAGACACAGAGAAGGAATAATCTTGGCCTGTTTATCAAAAGGTAAGGAAATTAGACTGGCTTGAGTCCAGCTGGGACAGTTATGGGGAGGACAGCTGTTTAATTATGGTAAAACAAATTGTGAAGAATATTGAATGTTAAGCAAAGGAATTTGTACATAATCCTGCAACGAGTGGGGGGCAATGAATCATTCTGTAAAGTAATGACAAAATGGAGATGTTTTACTTACATACTCTATCATAGTCGAATGAGGGGAAAACTAGAGAAATCTTTTCAGGGGGTAGTTCTAATAATCCAGGCATGAACTTATCAGATGTTAACTAGTAATTTGGGCTAATTTGTATATCCCTTTTTAAAATCAAGTTTCTTATTATTAACTTAATAACGGATTATGTATTGAAGACCTATTAAAATGCCCCACTTAAATCTTCTGGTCCTATCTCCTTCCAGCCACTGCTGTAGTGAGTAGTTCTATTCAACCAGCTTTATGCTGGAGCACCCTTGGAGTGCCTCTTCTCCTTTCCCATCCCTGGCTTATCTGATGCAGTGGCCAGTTGGGGTGTCCAACCAACCCGCTGGGCACTCACTTATGTACAACTAAGAAATGCAGGCTTATTAACATCCTATGCAGCAACCATCGACCATGAGGGATGTATACTGTAGGGTAAATGCTTTCCCTTTTCTCCCCATCCCACAGTGACACATTTTCATGGAGCTTCCCAAAGTCCCTGTGGGGTCACATGGTCACTATAAAGATGACTGCCTGAATTGTATTGGCTTTCCTCTTCACTCTCCCACCTCGTCCTCACACTACCCCCTGCTCCCTGTGACCACTTCCCTAGATAAACCACCCATGCATAAGCCTTTGTATTGTGCCCTTCTTTGGGGAAGCCTAGGCTAAGCTAGAACAGGATCTTCATGTCCAGTTCTTTTAAAGCCAGCACAGTGGAACCTCACGTAATGTTTTGCTCCCGTTAGGAGCATCAATATAGCCAATAGCTAATATCTCCTTTTGACCTTTTAATTTTTAAAAATGAGGTTGTAGAGCTGATGCAGTCCCATATTGTAGCAGTGGTTTTAGGCATGTAGGGAGGTAATTTGGAGTCCTGGGAGGAGCAGAGAATTTTAAGTCATGAGATCTGGATTTGAGCTTTGCTACCTACTAGGCAAGTGAGAGGGCAAATTATATAACTCTTCTAGTCTTCCATATCTCCACCTGTAAAATGCGGAAGTTAGTAACTACCTACTTTCATAGGGTTCCTATAAGTACCAAACAGGAACAATGTATGTGTGGTACACATTTGCTAATTTGAGTGTTCAGTTTACATTCTCCATTCCTCTTAGTTATGTGATCCAGATTTTTGTTTGGATGGATATTCACCCTTCCCCAACACATCCCATGTTTCACACTGTCCCCACTGTTCTGCCCCACACTAGAGTAGGTTCTGATTGACTAGATCCAGAGAGACAATTTGTCATTTTCTTGGACATGTTGATTGGAAAAAACAAGAAGAAATTTGTTATGAGATTTGGGAAAGAAACTTCCTCACTCGTCTGAGAGAATTATCAAAAAAACAATCTCCCTTTGCCCTGAATATGAATGAGACAGCACGTAATGCCTAGAAATCATGAGACATCATCTAGTGGCCCTAACGAGGATCAGCCTAAAGATCAAGCAGAAAGGAGCCATGGTGAGATTAGTGAACTTCTGAACCAAGCCACATCCAAAGTCCACATGACCTCTGGTCATTACAGATAAGTGAATCATTAAATATTTTATTTAAGCCAGTTTTAGTCAGGCTTTCTCTTACCTGGAATAGAACTCCCAACTGATAGAGTATGTAAGTAAATTGTAACTTGAGGTCACTATAAAAACATTAGTTTTTACTATTTTTATTCCTACTAGTTAGCAGGAATACCCATAGTCCATGGAGCAGGTTGAGAAAAATTCCTAAGTTTTCATTTTAATTCAGTACCAACTTTTAGAAAAAAAGTTAAGTCACTGCCTTATATATAGTATGTGCAGAAATAGGTCCCAGCTAGGTTATCTATATGTATAGAAAGAAACAAATTAAAAAAAACCTATAAAACTGCCTGAATTTTAAAATATATATTAAACTCACAAGTCATAAAAGACTGTCAGAATTGGCTACCTAAAAATAAAAATACAAAAACTGCTATAATTCAGGAAAAATTACCATAAACAAAGTTAAAATGCAAAGACAAACTAGGAGGAACATTTGAAGTTTATATGGCAGATAAACTCACAATATATAAAGAGTTCTTATAAATCAATAATAGGAAACCTCCTCAATAAAAAAATAGGTAAAAGATTTCATGATGAAATTTGAAGACCATAAGAAAAGATGCTGAACTTAGGATCAAAGAAAGTCAAGGGCTATCATTTAAAAAGATTACAAATAATTGTAATAACTAGCGAATATCATAACATGTAATAACAACACCAGGCACTATAAGCATTCTCTCACAGAGATGTAGGTATGAGAATGATCATTATAGAGTTCAAACAAATAGAAAACAACTTAAGTTTCAAGCAATAGAAAAAATAGAAAATAGAAAATATGTTATGATATATTCCTATACTGAAATATATTGGTACCATTAAAAAGGATCCAATAAGGTGTGCCTGGGTGGCTCAGTCAGTTAAGCCTCTGTCTCTTGATTTTGGCTCAAGTCATGATCTGTGTTGGGCTCTACCCTCAGTGGGAAGTCAGCTTGATGATTTCTTTCCCTCTTCCTCTGCCCCTCCCCCCCTAAATAAATGACTAAATATTTTTTAAAAAACGGTTAAGAATGTAAGTTTAAAAAAAAAAGGATCCAATAGGCTCTTAAATCTTAACATGGAAAGAAGTATGATATACAGTTTGAGTTTATCAGACAAGGTATAAAATGATCCTATTATATTAAAATACATATTTACATATACATTTACAGTCTAGAAATAAATGCCAACTATTAATAATAGTTATCTCTCAAGTGTAGGGTTACCTTAAGATCATTTTATGTAAGGTTTTTATAAAATGTATATAGTATAAAAATATTTGTTTATAAAACAAATAATTAAATGAGCACAAATCAGAAGGAAATCAGGGTTGGGTAATATATGGCCACCTTGATGGTTGAATGCATTCCTCTTATCCTTAGCCTCCAAATGTGATGAAGCATCTGGCAGATGATAGTGATTATCATGGAAGGCAGGAGGAGGGGCAGCAATGAGATCTACACCCCACTGTCTCAAAGTAGTGCATTCAGTGGGGTTGGAGGATTAGAGAGGGCATAGGGAAGGGCTTCCCAGGGAAGTATGAGAGAAATTAACAGAACTTCCCCAACCAGGAAACTAAGAATGGAGAAATTTCACAATCAGCTCCAGGTGAAGTAGGGGATTGTGTTTCTCATGTTCACTCCTAAACTCCTACCTATGGTGTTTAGAATTGGCTCCTTGAAAAGTATGAGAAGTAGTCATTTGCAAGGTTCTGGCTATGAAGGCCAGGGGCTGTCCCATCTCCTCTGCCACCAAACTAGGAATTTCTTGTACCTGATCTCATCCCTTCCCAGTCCTTTGGAGTTGCCTTTTGACTGATTTGATAACAGGTCAGCACTGCTACAAACAGCCAAAGCCTGATATGATCCTATGAGCTAAGGCCTTTGGCTGAGTCGACATCTCCCTGCTCCCACCCCCAGAAACTGGAGTTTGGAGTTCTAGATAACAAGGACAAGGAGGCATTACACAAACAAATAAGCTTCAGGCTCCCTTAATCTAAGCCTTTGCATCAACTTGGATGAGTTATGAGAAAATTCTTTAGTTTAATCCTAGGCCATACAACTCAAAAGGATCAGACAGTTTCAGCTTATAATTTTTCAGATGAGAAAGCTGAAGCTTAGATAAGTTATCTGAACTCCCCTGAGGCCATGACCAATTTTAGAGCTGACATGAGAATCCAGTCCTCCTTATGTAGCATAATTTCCATTCTGCCATGCCACATCTTTGACTGCCACATTTCCAATGGCAGGGTTTCAGAGTTTCAGGGGTTTGTAAACATTTGGGTAAATATAATCAACTGACTGCTTTTCTTGAGTTCTTTAAACTGTGAGTGATTGTTCAAAGCAGCAACTGTATCATTATCTAATGGGATTTTCAATAGATGAAATAAAAATTTATTTCTTCAAATAGATCAATGAAATTCAATAAACTTCTAGACAGACATAAAGAAAAAACAGAGAAGACATAATATAAAGAATAAAATGAGGAAATCACTATAAACTCTATGGACAGTAAAAGGATAATAAATAATATAAAACTATATACATAAGTTTGACTACTTAAATGAAATGAATGAAGGCCTCGAAGGCCACACACTATCAAAACTCACCCAAGAAAAAATAAGCGCACCTGAATAGTTCTATCTATATCTGTTAAATAGATTGTAGTTTAAAACCTGCCAAAAAAGAAAACTCCAGGCCCAGATGGTTGTATTGACAAATTCCACCCAATGTTTAAAGAAAAACACCCAATTCTACCCAATCAACATCATACAGGAAGTTCTAGTCAATGCAACAAGGCAAGAAAAAGAAATAAATGACATATAGATTGAAAAGGAAGAAATTAAATTGTCCCTGTTCTCAGATAATTGTTGTTGTCTCAGGAAACCTGATGTTTCTATAGAAATCCCAAGGAATCTATCAAAAAGCTTTTAGAACTAATACTAATAAGTTTAGCAAGATGGAAAGATACAAGGTCAACAGAAAAAACAAATTTTATTTTTATATATTGGCAATGAATAATTAAATGCCATTTACTATAGCTCTAAAAAAGATAAGTAGTTGGGTATAAAGCTAATGGGTATAAAGCTAACATGCAGAATCTGTATGCTAAAAATTACAAAGTGCCAATGAAAGAAATCAAAAGAGACCTAAATAAATGGAGAGCCATACAATGTTCATAGATAGGAAGGCTCGATATAGTTAAGATGGCAAATCTCCCCAAATTGATCTACAAATTTAATGCAATTCTAATAAAAATCCAAGGATTGTTTATATAGACTAGGTGATTCTACAATTTATATGGGAGAGCAAAAGGACTAGAATACCAGGAAGTTCTTGAAAAAGAAGAATAAGATTAGAGGATACACATTAACCAATTTTAAGACTTGCCATAAGGCTGCAGTGTAATATTAGCAAAAGAACAGACACATAGTTCAATGGAACAGAATAGAGTCCAGAAATAGACTCACACAATATAGTCAATTGATTTTTGACAAAGGTACAAAAAATATTCAATGGAATAAAAATAGTCTTAACAAATAGCGTTGGAACAATTAGATACCAATATGCATACAAATTAGCTTTGACCTAAACCTCATATCTCAAAAAAAAAAAAAAACTAAAAAATAGACCATAAGGCTCTTTCCATAATTTGGCTATTGTTGATAACGTTGTTATGAAACCAAGAAACAGACTTTTAACTACAGAGAACAAACTGATGGTCACCAGAAGGGAGGTGGGCAGGGGATGGGTGAAATAGGTAATGGGGATTAAGGAGGGCACTTGCTGTGATGAACACCAGGTGTTGTATGTAAGTGTTGAATTACTAAATTCTACATCTGAAACTAGTATTACACACTCTATGTTAACCAACTGGAATTTAAATAAAAATTTGGAAGAAAAAAATATAAAGTGGATTTCACAATTGGGTAAAAAAATAAATAAAGTGGGTTTCCTGTAAAAAAAAATTTTTTGTGGAACATAAGGGATAGCATGGAGGACATTAGGAGAAGAAAGGGAAAAATGAAGGGGGGGAAATCCGAGGGGGAGAAGAACCATGAGAGACTATGGACTCCAGGAATCAAACTGAAGGTTTTAGAGGGGAGGGGGGTGGGGGGATGGGTTAGCCTGGTGATGGGTATTAAGGAGGACACGTACTGCATGGAGCACTGGGTGTTAAATGCAAACAATGAATCATGGAACACCACATCAAAAACTAATGATGTACTGTATGGTGACTAACATAACAATAAAAAAAAATAATAATAAAAAAATTTTAAATAGACCATAAATCTAAATGGAAAATGTAAAGCTATGAAATTGGGAGAAGAAAGCTTAGGAGAAAATCGTTGTGAACTTAAATTAGGCAAAGAACTCTTAAGACATCAAAAGCATGATTCATAAGTGAACAATTGACAAATTGGACTTCATCAAAATTAAAAACTTCTGCTCTGCAAAAGCCACTTAAAGAAATGAAAAAAAGAATCTATACTGCTAGAAACTATTGCAAGTCACATATGTGATAAAAGACTTGTACTCAGAACCCCCCAAAAACCTCTCAAACTCAATAGTAAGAAAACAACTCAATAAAAAAAATGCTCAGAGCATACAAATGGCCAACAGACACATAAGAAATGCTCAACATCACTCAGCATCAATACAAATCAAAACCACAATGAGATACCTCACACGAGTCAGAATGGCTATAATTAACAACTCAGGTAACAACAGATGTTGGCGAGGATGTGGAGAAAGCGGAACCCTCTTACACTGTTGGTGGGAATGCAAGCTGGTGCAGCCACTCTGGAAAGCATTTTGTAATATATATAATTGTTGAAGCATCATGTTGTACACCTGAAACCCATATAATATTATATGTCAACTATACTTCAATTAAAAATTTAAAAATAAATAAATAAAACAACTCAGAGAACTGTATAAGCAAAACAAGGGAGTCAATTCTATAGCTTAAATTTTAAAAAATTGTAAAAGAGACTTTGCAAAGAGTATTTTATAGCAGGGCTTCAGTGGCTCCCATGTAGTCCCATGTGAGAACAACAATAGTCATTAATAAAGTATCCTCCTTCCCTCCTTTCCCCCAGAAGGTTACACAATCAACCAAGACACTGGGACAGTGCTTGGGCCAAGAGTTTCTTCTAAGTAAGTGGTAACTCAACAACAAAATGTAGCATTACGGCCATGACTATGGGGTCACAGCGCATAAGGACCAAAAGAGTCTAGGATCTAACCAGCTCATGTGTGCATCTGCCCCCAGCACCCAAGGGACAGAGTTAAGAACCAACAAAAGGCTGAACCATGTTCTATGGAACTTAGCAGGCTGTGTGTCGCACATTTTATCATCAGGAAATCAGTCCAGTGGGGGCTTCTGAAGTTGGTGTCAACTGGAATTAATAACAGAGATTTTTTCTTTTTTTTTTTTTTTAAAGATTTATTTATTTATTTTAGAGAGAGAGAGAATGCAGGGAGTGGAGACGGGGCAGAGGGAGAGGGGGAGAGAGAGAATCTCAAGCAAACTCCCTGATAAGCACAGAGCCTGACGTGGGGCTCGATCTCAGGACCCCAAGATCACAGCCCAAGCCGAAATCAAGAGTTGGACATTTAACTGACTGAGCCACCCAGGCGCCCCAATAACAGATTTTTTTTTTTTTTAACCACATGTGCCTTGACCAGTTCCTCTGGAAGAAAAGAATGCTATTTAGAATTTGTCAAAATTTGTAGGCATTAGGTATTTGTCAAAATTCACAGAACTGCACACCAAAAAGAGTAAATTATATTTTGCTTAAGCAAAAAAAAAAAAAAAAAAAAATTAACCTTTGGGAAAAGCCTATTATCTCTTTGCTCAGATCTGAACCATCCACTTTCTTTTTTTTTTCTTTTTTTCTTTCTTTCTTTCTTTCTTTCTTTCTTTCTTTCTTTCTTTCTTTCTTTCTTTCTTTCTTTCTTTCGTTCTTTCTTTCTTTTTTTTTGTGGGCAGCAAAGCAAGGTTTATTGAGTAATAGCAAAGTGATAGTACAAAGCTCCCAAGGAGGAGGGAGGGGACCCAAGAGGATTGCCCCTGAACCATCCACTTCCAACAAAGCAAAAAGAATGGGGTGGTGTTTAGATACTAATAATCTTCATTGACAGCAGTATCAAAAACAGGAGGAGACACCGACCAAGGGCCAGAGTTGGCTTTAACACCTACATGGCTGGTGACTGAACTAGGCCTACCTCTGACTTGGAGCAATCTTCTGAGATCAATGTAGAAAGCCACATTCACTGCACTTCCAAAAAAAGAAAAAAATGTCCTTGGAAAACCAGTGATGGTGTGGTATTGTAATGCCTTCTACATGTTTCTTCATAAAATAGCACTTTCCTTACTAGTTTTTGTCTAAGTGTTCAGTGGGAGGAGAGACAATCCTGATTTGTTTAGAATATGTTCCCTTCTGGGCAGACATCTGACTTTTTATTTCTCACTGACTTTTTCTATCAGTGTGAGCTCCTTACCACCCCTCCTTCAGCCCTGCTTTCTGTCAGGCCCCTTCACTTCCTTGACAATACTTCTAAAAGCTGTGTTTCAAGTGACGCTTTGCAATCTAAAACAAACTATGTGTACCTTTTTGGTTTTTTTGGTTTTTGTTTTTTGTTTTTAAAGATTTTATTTATTCATGAGAGACAGAGAGAGAGAGAGAGAGAAGCAGGCTCCCAAGGAGCAGGGAGCCCAATGTGGGACTCGATCCCAGGACCCTGGGATCATGACCTGAGCCGAAGGCAGACGCTTAACCATCTGAGCCACCCAGGTGCCCTACCTTTTTGTTTTTAAAAAGATTTATTTATTTGAGAGAGAGAGTGCAAGCAAGCAGGGGAGGGGTGGAGGGAGAGGGAGAGAATCTCAAGCAGACTCCACGCTGAGTGCGGAGCCCTACCTGGGACTCAACCCACGACCCTGAAGTCATGATCTGAGCTGAAACCAAGAACCAGATGTTCAACCAACTGAGCCACCCAGGCACCCCACGATGTACATCTTTTGAAAGATAAAAGAGAATCGGAGCTTCCTCTCCTCTTTGCCCTCACCTCCCAAGTGCCCATGCAACCTTGTTTGCCCCCACCCAGCCCGCGGCCATGTAGATACAGGCCAAAACTCACCACGATTCTATTTCTGATTAAACTGCAAAAAACATAAAAGTATATTATTACATGCGACATTTGCCATAGGTTTCTCAAAAATAGCTTTTATCAAGTTAAGGAAATTCCTTTCTAGGTCTAGTTTGCTAATTTTTGTTTTTAGTTTTATCTGCAGGTATCTGAGATGTTATTAATGTGGTAAATTACACAGGTAGATATTTTAGTGTTGAACTATCTTTAACTAAATCCTACTTTCATATGTATATGTTCATAAGCTGCTGGATTCAATTTGTTAATATTTTGTTTGAGATTTTTGCCACTATCTTTATAATTAATTCCTTGCATTTTTAAAAATCTGGTTTAAATACTAAGAACTTCCATAGTGTCATCTTCCTCGCGTGACTTGGCCAGATATTTCAACTCGTTGTGGAGAAAAATTAAATCTTCATCCACCATAAGAAGAAGTCAATAATAGATAAATTAAAATTGATTAGCCACAAAATATCAATATAAGAATTACTGAAGAATAAGAAAGTAAATATGAGAAGAAACTTCCAACAGGATTGAAAAGAGTTGCCTCTAGAGAAAAGAGTGACAAAACTGGGAACTGCTTGATTTGCTTTCGTTTTATTTTGTTTTGTTTGTTAAAATAACCCTTTCAGTATTACTTTTCTTTTTAAACCATGAATATGTATTACTTTGATAAAAACTAAGAAACACATTTAGGTCTCACAAAACTCAGAGACATTTCTGGTGCAGAATCTATTTTGAAATCTGTGACATCTTTCTTTCTTTTTTCTAGTGAACATATATTGCAGTCATGGCTTGTTTATCTAAGCTTTTTCCAACCAGTACATTTTGCTCTTCTCTGTTCTGAACATGTGAAGCTTTTTCCCTCCACCTTATAACATCCCCCAAAACTAGACTTCTCCCAAGCAAATGTTGGAAGACATTTTTAACTACACCCCCCCACCACCACCACTATTAGAAAGCATCCAATGAAGTAATCCTTATAGTCATTTTCAAACTTGAAGGACTATATGAAGGACTTCTGGTCTGGTAACAGAATTCCATAGAGGTCATGCACTGGTTGGTTGAGGGGTTTTTTGACATCTGGTTGAATGAGAAGGGCTGTGCTTTGCTTGGACAACTCATTCAGGATACATGATGGCTGCTGGAGGGATCGGTGAGTGATGATGCTGTCAGGAGGCACATCCTAAACCCAATGTGGGCTGATTAGGAAGGGCTGCCCTTCACAGACACTGGTCCACCATCAGTAGTTCATGGCAAGGCTGACTCTGGAGAGGAGAGAATACCTGCCATTTGTAGGATTATCATTTTAAATCAGGAGGCAGACTGATAGAAGGTAAGTTGCAAACCTATCATGACACAAAATATTCTTTTTTGATTTGTTTCTTCTTGTTTGCAGTGGAAATGGGAGTCTCTCTCTTTTTTCTCTTAAAATAGTTAAGGCAGTAGCTTTTGAGTTTGCGGGATTTTTAAAAATCGCCACTGTTTGCTTGCATATTTGTTGTACCTTGTGGCTAAGATGGAAGGAGGTGACATTTTCTCTAAATTTGCATATTTAATCAACATTTCAGATTCCTTGCAGCAGACTGCTGCTCCCTTCCATCTATGGTTGCTATTGTTATTGTTGATACAGTTTAAAAGAGTTGAAAAAGTAGCTTTTAGCTTGGTGAGGTACTTTTCATTGAGAATTGAGGCCACAAGTGGTTATCATCTTGGAGCCTGTGGGGGAAATTCTTAAAATCAGGATTTCAGACTCTAAGGATAAATCTGCTTCCTTCTGTTATTTGTGTTTTTTGTCAAGTTTTTGGTAGAATTTCAGACTAACCTTTTTAATTCTGGAGGCTGGCTGGCTGTGGGATTTGAAGACTGTGATTGAGTTAAGAGGATGGTTGCTAGATAATAGTAATAGGAATGATGAGGTTTGGGGACTATATTGACATTTGGCTTCTGATTAGATTGGAAAAAGGGCAATTATAGTTGATGTGGCCATATTATATTTGATTGGATTAAAGTGTGGCTGGTTGGATTATCTAATTGAAAAAGGAGGTGGCCAAGCAATCTGATTTATGTTCTATCTAATAAAGGTCATCATACAGGGAGCCTGGAGAGAAGAAGGTATTGGTAACTTTGTGTATCTGCGGGTGGTGGTGGCAGTGGAGGCTGCTGGAGACTTTCTGTAGGAGATGACCTTGAAGCTGATCTTGAGGGCTGGCACCATGAAGAGCAGGGCTCTAGGAAGAGTCCGTCCAAAAGAAACAGTTTATGAAAGGGCATCGTGTAGTCAGGAACACTGAAATGTTCCAGGTGACCGCCAAGTGGTGTGGAGCATTGGGAAATGAGTGGGTGGGTTAGGGTTAGGGTAGGAAAAATTTAACATTCCAGTTTGATCTTAAAAGAGAGAGTTGGAGGAGATTTTTCAAGAACGGGAGTGACATTATCAGGTTTATTTTTATTTCTTCTTATGAGGATCACTGGATAATGTATAGAAGATAGAAAAGAATGAGAATAAACTGATGATGGGACACCTATGAGGAGGATTTAGGTGGGGAAGAAAAAAGCACAATTCCTGCATTAAGACCAGTGGTAGGAAAGGAGAGAAAAGGAAAATATATGAAAAAAAAAATTTTTTTTAATTGTCTATGTGTGAAGGACAGTAGTCTAGGAAAACACCTGGGTTTCTTGTTTGGCGACTTTGGTGAGTGGTAACACCACATTATTTTCTTCTTGGCATGTAGGTGTCATATTTGACTATCATAACATAAAAGGTTTCTTCTTGAGGTTGTGCCCATAGGCATCTGTGCTTTTAGGAGGGGCTAGCTGAAAGGCTGGCATAAAGTTCACAGCCCGTTTTTCTAAATGTGGTCCCATGAAGCACTGGTTTTGAGAAATATGAACAGCTACTCTGTATGCAGAAATGCTGAATAATCCAAAACTTTTGGGAAACATGAAATACTATACCCCTCTTGGAGAGTCATGGTGGAAACATATCAGAGACTCAGGGTAAAGAGACTCTTCAAATTTAACTCAGAATTTCCCATAGTTACTTGAGGTGAGAACCCTTTTTTCACAGAACACATATTTTGGGGGATCTAACTAGACTGAATGCAGTCTTTATATTATGAAATTTGGGACGGGGGCAAATTTGATTATCCAAGAATCACTGTGTTTGAATCAGAAGACAGAACTGTATCCAGTGGTGCACTGATAAAGGTTTACTGACCAACCTGGGGGAGGCGGGGGAGGTAGGAGAGAGAAGAGGTGTTAGAGATACAGGAGGAAGCACAAAATAGTTATGTTGGGGGGCAAAACAGCAGACTCACCGAGGCAGCATGATAGAATTACCAGACAGTTTTGAGGGTCCTTTGGAGGTCTGAGGTCATGAACTTAAAGTGAGACAAGCCCGCAACAGCAGTGCTATTTTCTCCAGCTGCCTGGGTTTAGGAGTTGAGAAGACAGGGGCTAGGTGTAACCAGGATGAGAGCTTTTCCAGGCAAGAATAACAGGAGGGAAAGGAGCATGAGAGATTGGGAATCTGTGCAACCTCTGGTAGGTAAGGAAGGAGTAAGCACAGGCGGGTGTGATGATAAGGGAGAGGTGCTGGGTCTTTGGATCGGAGGTCTTGAGCTATCAGAGGACAGTTCAAGTTGAGGTACTGGAATAAGTAATTTGAAAATAAAGGAGGTGACTGAGTTCCCATTTGGGAGATGGGGCACTTGCTGGTAGTATAAGAACTAGGGTGTGACAAAGGAAGCGAGGAGGTCTGGGTGTCAGGTGGGTTCTGCTGATGACATCCAGGATTAGGATGGTTGGAGGATGGAGGGGGAAGGCATTTGAGCCAGGTGCTAATCCTCAAGGGTTCAGGAGGACGGGGAATTACGGAAATGACAGCAACAGCTGGGATGGTATCACTGGGTTGCATGAGCTTCAAGGGAGATGGAGTTAAAAAAAAAAAAGATAGAAGAGATGTTTTCGAAACTGCAAAGACACTCATTGCACTTTTAGACTTTAAGATGATGTAGACGCCAGAGGAAAACAACCTGTACTTTAGGGAGCTGCAGGGAGAAATGGTCTTCTCAGGGAACAGCAGGCTTCCAGCGTGAGACAAGAAGGTAAAAGGGAAGGTTCCCAGAGGTGGTGGAGGATTTAGAAGAGTTTGCTGATGAGGTGCTGCCTTCTAGAGGGCAGAGTGGAAGAGTTTAAGAGAGTGGGGATGATTGGATGAAACCCTGTCTGGAGTTTATGGGGGTGAGGGTCCAGAGGATGATGGAGCTGTGGTGCCTCAGGCAGGTTGAGACTGGTCCCAAGGGAGGATGGTCAGCTCCAGTTGAGTCTAGTGAAGTTAGGGGGAGGCCTCACTCCAGTTGGCTGAAACACCAAGAAGCAGTTTTTTTACTTAGATCTCCTCTGCCTTCTATAGTTCCCTAGATGTCCTGTTTTCCACAGCAAGCGGGGCTGTACCCACAGTGCTTCTGAATTCTTTAACACGGGGCATAAGGCCGACTCAACAAATCCTCACTGCAGGAATTATTCTTGAGGGACAGCAACTAACATGGTCCTGCCTCACTCTTAACACATTAATGGGAGCTTAGCTAACGTTACCGCCCTCTAGGAGAGTACTAAAAGGTGCTTCTGTCTGACTCTTCTCCCCTCGCTCCCTTGCATCCCCAAGAAGTGCTCTGCATCTGATTGAGGGGACAGGTGCCTGCGCCCCCAGGGCCAGCGTGGGCATTTTCCTCTCAGACTCTGCTTTCCACCGGCCAACACACCCGAATCCAAGCCACGGCTGGCCTGCCTTCTTGGTGCCCGGACTCTTGCATGTGTGTGCTTGAGGGGGTACCTGGACGGATGAGGACACCTGCACAGGGAAGAGTTTGCTCTGTCAAACCGCCCTCTCCACGTGCAGCTCTCAAAACCCAGCCTTGTACTCTCCCGTATGGGGGGGAGGGGCTCTTAGTCACACACAGCTGTTTAGATTTAAATTAACTAAACTAAAATAAAAAGACAGCACCTCGACGGCACCCAGCCACATTCCAAGGGCTCAATAGCCTCATACGGCTGCACACATCGGTCAGCACAGCTACAGAACATTTCCAACGTCTCAGAAAGTTCTATTAGAATGCACCGCCGCGAAGTATTCATGAAGCTGTTATTCTGGTCCCTTTCTAACTCAGGCGCTTTTCATTGCTGCAGAGTCCGGGAGCTAGCCCCGAAGGCCCTGGGCGTTGGGAAGGTCCTGGAAGCGGGCGTGACTGCGCGTGCGCCGAGCCGCGAGCATGGCTCAGTACAAGGGCACGATGCGCGAGGCCGGCAGGGCCATGCACCTGATCAAGCAGCGGGAAAAGCAGAAGGAGCAGATGGAGGTGCTGAAGCAGCGGATCGCCGAGGAGACCATCATCAAGTCGAAGGTGGACAAGAAATTCTCGGCTCATTACGACGCCGTGGAGGCCGAGCTGAAGTCGAGCACGGTGGGCCTGGTGACCCTGAACGACATGAAGGCCAAGCAGGAGGCCCTGCTGAAGGAGCGAGAGAGGCAGCTAGCCAAGAGGGAGCAGTTGGAGGCGCGGCGGCTGCAGCTGGAGGCGCTGCGGGAGAAGGAGCGCAAGCAGGAGCAGAAGCGCAAGATCTGCAGCCTGTCCTTCACGCCCGACGAGGGCGACGCGGGCGACGCGGGCGACGCGGACGCGGATGCGGCGGCTGGGGAGCGGCCCAGGTCCGTGGGGCTGAGCAAGAGGAAGAAGAACCTGGGGAAGAATCCAGACGTGGACACGAGCTTCCTGCCGGACCGCGAGCGCGAGGAGGAGGAGAACCGGCTGCGGGAGCAGCTGCGGCAGGAGTGGGAGGCCAGGCGCGAGAAGGTGAAGCGCGAGGAGATGGAGGTCACGTTCAGCTACTGGGACGGCTCGGGACACCGGCGCACGGTCCGCATCCACAAGGGCAGCACGGTGCAGCAGTTCCTGAGGAAGGCGCTGCAGGGGCTGCGCAAGGACTTCCGCGAGCTGCGGGCGGCCGGCGTGGAGCAGCTCATGTACATCAAGGAGGACCTGATCCTGCCCCACTACCACACCTTCTACGACTTCATCGTCACCAAGGCCCGGGGCAAGAGCGGGCCGCTCTTCAGCTTCGACGTGCACGACGACGTGCGGCTGCTGAGCGACGCCACCATGGAGAAGGACGAGTCGCACGCGGGCAAGGTGGTGCTGCGCAGCTGGTACGAGAAGAACAAGCACATCTTCCCCGCCAGCCGCTGGGAGCCCTACGACCCCGAGAAGAAGTGGGACAAGTACACGATCCGATGATCCCTGAAGCTCCCCTGAGGCTCCCTGTCCTACCCCTCCCCGGTCCTGCAGAGCCCTGGCACGAGTCGCCTTCGCAGCCCCCTGGTGGCCTCCTGCCCACTCCAGGGCAGCGACAACCAGCATAGGAAACAGATTTCTGTACCCCGTAGCTTAATTTGGTGACCTTAATTTCTTGCCCAAAATTGAATAAAGAACTGAGGGTTCACATTATTCAAGTGTGGTCGTTCTATTGCTGATGTTATTTTGGGGTGTTTGGTTGTTTGTGGGGTGGGTGGGTATTTTCAATGTTACTGTGTGGATTCATTATTAGGCTCTGTTGAGCTATATCGAAACCATCACTGGGCACACTGTGGGACAGAATGGGAATGACGGGTGCATTTTTGACCTGGGTCACACTGTTAAAGCAAGTAGTCACCAGCATGGACTCTGGAGCCAAACTGCCTGGGTTTGATTCTCAACTCAGCTTCTTCACTTGCTGTGTAATTTGGGACAGATTAATTAAACCTGTGCCTCAGTTTCTTCTCCTGTGAGTAGGGATAAGAATAGCACTTACCTCATAAGATCCATGTGACAATTAAATGAGTTAATATTTGTAAAGTACTTAGAACTCAATAAATATCTGCTATTGTTCTTCTTATGGTCGTGGTTAATTTATTTAAAGAACTGCTATGACCCATTTCAGAACCATGTGAGGGCAAAGGTTGACCTGCCCATAACTTTTCCCAAGATCAGCGGAGGGGGAGGGAAGGTGGCTCACAAACTGGGGGAGCAGCCCCCTCTTGAGTGGTCCTTAGCCAGGTTGTTGAGCCCCAGGGGTTAGGAGTTGGTCAGTATAGGCTAGAGACTGGATTACTGCTATGCCTTGGGCCTCAGGCTCCAATATGGCTCTGCACAGTGCTGTTAAAGATCCGGTCATTATTTAAAATTTTGATAATTTTATTCGTTGTGGATTTCCTTGTGTTAATGTTGATTTTTTAAAATATTGTGTTAAATATCTTAAAATTTAATTTTTTGAGAGACATAGGGGGAGGGGCAGAGGGAGAGAGAGAGAATCCCAAGCAGGCTCCACACTCAGTGCAGAGTCCCAACACGGGGCTCAGCTCATGACCTGAGCCGAAATCAAGAGTTGGAAGCTCAATTGACTGAGCCACCCAGGCACCCCTAAAATATTTATCTTAATTACTGAGTTTTGGGGTGTTTCCACCCCCTCCCCACACCCCATTTACCTTAATGACCAAGGCAGATGCCTCACTCATCTTACCCCAGTCCCAGCTTGGAGGATAGGAGGGACCCTTCTTTTTGCAGAGTTCTTGCCTCAACCCATAAACAAGAACTTCCACCAGAATACTGGCCCTCTAGGGCAGTGGGTCCCAGCCTGGCCTGCCCATTAGGATCATCAGGGAAGCTTTTTTTTTTTTTTTTTTTTAATTTTATTATGTTATGTTAGTCACCATACAATACATCATTGGTTTTTGATGTGGTGATCCATGATCCATTGTTTGCGTATAACACCCAGTGCTCCATGCAGTACGTGCCCTCCTTAATACCCATCACTGGGCTAACCAATCCCCCCTCCCCCCTCCCCTCTAAAACCCTCAGTTTGTTTCTCAGAGCCCATAGTCTCTCATGGTTCATCTCTCCCTCCAATCCCCCTCCCCTTTTCCCTTCCTTCTCCTAATGTCCTCCATGCTATTCCTTATGTTCCACAAATAAGTGAAACCATATGATAATTGACTTTCTCTGCTTGACTTATTTCACTTAGCATAATCTCCTCCAGTCCCATCCATGTTGATGTAAAAGTTGGGTATTCATCCTTTCTGAGGGCTGAGTAATATTCCATTGTATATATGGACCACATCTTCTTTATCCATTCATCTGTTGAAGGGCATCTCGGCTCTTTCCACCGTTTGGCTATTGCGGACATTGCTGCTATGAACACTGGGGTGCATATGGCCCTTCTTTTCACTACATCTGTGTCTTTGGGGTAAATACCCAGGAGTGCAATTGCTGGGCCATAGGGTAGGTCTATTTTTAAATTTTTGAGGAGCCTCCACAGTTTTCCAAAGTGGCTGTACCAACTTGCATTCCCACCAACAGTGTAAGAGGGTTCCCCTTTCTTCACAACCTCTCCAACGTTTGTTGTTTCTTTCCCTGTCCGTTTTTGCCATTCTAACTGGTGTAAGGTGGTATTTCAATGTGTTTTTTTTTTAAAAGATTTTGCTTATTTATTTGAGAGAGAGAATGAGACAGAGAGAGAGAGCATGAGAGGGGGGAGGGTCAGAGGGAGAAGCAGACTCCCTGCTGAGCAGGGAGCCCGATGCGGGACTCGATCCCGGGACTCCAGGATCATGACCTGAGCCGAAGGCAGTCGCTTAACCAACTGAGCCACCCAGGCGCCCCTCAATGTGGTTTTGATTTGGATTTCCCTGATGGCTAATGATGAGGAACATTTTTTCATGTGTCTGTTAGCCATTTGTATGTCTTCTTCAGAGAAGTGTCTTTTCATATCTTCTGCCCATTTTTTGACTTGATTATTTGTTTTTTGGGTGTTGAGTTTGAGAAGTTCTTTATAGATCTTAGATACCAGCCCTTTATCTGTAGTGTCATTTGCGAATATCTTCTTCCATTCTGTGGGTTGCCTTTGGAGCTAAAGACCACTCTGCTCAAGAATGTTTGGGTCAACCAGGAAATCAAAGGAGAACTTAAACAATTCTTGGAAATCAATGAGAACAAAAACATATCGGTCCAAAACCTATGGGATACTGCAAAGGCGGTCCTAAGGGGGAAATACATAGCAATCCAAGCCTCACTCAAAAAAATAGAAAAATCCCAAATTCACCAACTAACTCTACATCTTAAAGAACTAGACAAAAAGCAACAAACGATGCCTAAGCCATGCATTAGAAAAGAGAAATAATTAAAATTAGAGCAGAGATCAATGAATTAGAAACCAGAAACACAGTAGATCAGATCAACAAAACTAGAAGTTGGTTCTTTGAAAGAATTAATAAGATCGATAAACCACTGGCCAGACTTATCCAAAAGAAAAGAGAAAGGACCCAAATTAATAAAATTAGGAATGAAAAGGG
Source organism: Neomonachus schauinslandi (assembly GCF_002201575.2). Classification (NCBI taxonomy): domain Eukaryota; kingdom Metazoa; phylum Chordata; class Mammalia; order Carnivora; family Phocidae; genus Neomonachus; species Neomonachus schauinslandi. The sequence goes on from NC_058410.1 coordinate 123,055,715, forward strand.
AGAGATCACGACTAACACCAAGGAAATAGAAACAATTATTAGAAATTATTATCAGCAACTATATGCCAATAAACTGAACAATCTGGATGAAATGGAGGCCTTCTGGAAACCTATAAGCTGCCAAGACTGAAACAGGAAGAAATTGACAACCTGAATAGGCCAATAACCGGTAACGAGATTGAAGCAGTGATCAAAAACCGCCCAAAAAACAAGAGTCCAGGGCCTGATGGATTCCCTGGGGAATTCTACCAAACATTCAAAGAAGAAATAATACCTATTCTCCTGAAGCTGTTTCAAAAAATAGAAACAGAAGGAAAACTTCCAAACTCATTCTATGAGGCCAGCATTACCTTAATCCCCAAACCAGGCAAAGACCCCATCAAAAAGGAGAATTTCAGACCAATATCCCTATTGAATATGGATTCCAAAATCCTCAACAAAATCCTAGCTAATAGGATCCAACAATACATTAAAAGGATCATCCACCACGACCAAGTGGGATTTATCCCCGGGATGCAAGGGTGGTTCAACATTCGCAAATCAATCAATGTGATAGAACACATTAATAAGAGGAGGGAGAAGAACCATATGGTCCTCTCAATTGATGCAGAAAAAGCATTTTACAAAATACAACATCCTTTCCTGATTAATACTCTCCAGAGTATAGGGATAGAGGGAACATTCCTCAAGCTCATAAAATCCATCTATGAAAAACCCACAGCGAATATCATCCTCGATGGAGAAAAGCTGAGAGCCTTTCCCTTAAGATCAGGAACACGTCAAGGGTGCCCACTCTCACCACTGTTGTTCAATATAGTACTAGAAGTCCTAGCAACAGCAATCAGACAACAAAAAGAAATAAAAGGTATTCAAATTAGCAAAGAAGAAGTCAAACTCTCTCTTTTCACAGACGACATGATACTTTATGTGGAAAACCCAAAGACTCCACCCCCAAATTA